>NW_027098674.1:0-355471 GCF_039881205.1 Euwallacea similis
TAGAAAACAAACAACGTGATGAATGCTCTGAATAGATAAATTCCCAGAACGGGAGGTTGTTCTTCGAATAAGAGGAGAACTCTGGCTATGGTAGGCACGTCTATAATTTTGTATGCAACTCCAGTTTGGGGACGTATCACGGTGAGAAAAGTGCATTTAAACAAACTGGAAAGACTAAACAGAAGACTATGGATTTCTATCGTGTGCGGGTACAGGACGATTTCTTTGAAGGCGGCCCAGATGCTAGCCAGTATGCCATCGATAAATCTTTTAATAGAAGAAAGAACGGCAGTCTATACGAACGGTGAGAAAGAGAAAATTCCGGCCAGGAAAGCATTAGTACGTAAATGGCAGAACAGGTGGGATAGTTACGAAGGTTATACAAAGATATTTATTAAGGACGTGGAAAAATGGACAAATAGGAAACATGGAAAAATGAGCTACTTTAGCACTCAAGCTTTTTCTAGACATGGAACATTCGGTACATACCTAAAAAGGATTGGGAAAGTAGATAAGGCCTCCTGTTGGTTCTGTAATGAATCCGACACACCCGAATACACAATTTTTTGATGTGGAAAATTTAATGTGGAAAGGGACATCGCGGGAACGATATGCGGCGAAGTGATGACTAGGGATAATATCTCGAGATTGTTGCTGGAAAGCCAGAACAAATGGAACTCCATTATGGAAATGGTGGAGAAAATTATGATGGAGAAAACTCTCCAGGAAAGGAGAATTCAAAGCCCCCCCGAGGAAGAAGTTTAGATAACGATCGGGGAGCCAAACGAAGAAATATTTCTACCAACCCCCGTCTGATGAAATATCTTCACGGTGGTACCAGACGGGATTTTGGCTCTGTAGAGAGGGGAGTTTTTTAGTGGGTAGGCGTCCCTCCTTCAGAAGGATGAATCCCACATAACCCGGTCGCCAGACCAACAGACCGGGTACCTATGAAGGTTTTTCTTCCCTACATAAAAAAAAAAAAAAAAGGTTAGTTCAGGTTAGTTCAGGTTCCCTCCCGAGGTGTCTCCACCTTGACGTGGTGGGAGGGCTTGAAGGTCCCTGCTACCCCAGGAGACATGCCGGTGGGTGCAACCGTGCCGATCGGGTCCTGGGAGAGGAAATGGACAAAGAAAGACACACACATGAGGTACCATGATGAGTGAATTACAAAACATAGTACCCCAGGCGGGTGTCAGTCCCGCCACCAATTCAGACCGGGTGCAAGTCCCGGTTGCCAGTGCAGGCCCCATGGATTCTTGGGGGGGCCAAACCCACCTTGTGTGCGAGGAGGAAGGAAGGAGGCACTCCATCGATCTGGTCTGGGATGAGGAAGAGAAAAGATCGGTTACAAGGAACAGGGGAAGGATGGAGAATGCGATCGATAGAGTGAAAAGGAGAATACAGGAGGGGAGTAGGAGAACCAGGAGTGAGGATGTGTTGAGGTATTTTTTTTGAGTCTCCGTAGAGAACAAAAAACATACACTTCTACAGAGCAGTGAGAATTTTATTGAGTAGGTCCTTATGGTATGAGTGGGAAAAGTGAACTAACTTACAAAAACTAAAAAACCAGGCCAATGCAATTGACCTGCCAACTAAGGTTCTTAGAATTAGACAATACACATGTGCAAGCAATAAGAAAGAACTTTCACCAAGAACTACCCTAGTCTGACATCATTAATAAAGGATTGCCAGATGAGTTCGCATATGGCCCTTCTTAAAAAGAACCCATAAAATCTCTAAATTCTTGCAACATGAACAAAAACAAGCAGAAACAAAAACATTCAAAGTACAAGCAGTGTTGCATCATAATTTCAACACTCCCACTTAATTTGAATGTTATACATCAATACAGATTTAGCTTATCTATTAAGTTACAGAACTGCTGCCTTGCTATGGGCTTTGTAAATATATCGGCCAATTGTTCCTTAGTCTCTATGTATTCCAGTTCCATCTGTTTATTACTAATCATATCACGAACAAAATGGTATCTGACATCAATGTGTTTAGTCCGTTTATGATATTCAGAATTTAAACCTATTCTGATGGCTGCCTGGTTGTCAACAAATATTTTTACTACATCAGTGGTAATATTTTACTCATTTAAAAAACACCACAACCAAGCAGCTTCTTTTGTACAATGAGAAAGCGCTATATACTCGGATTCGGCAGTGGATAGCGAAACAACATTTTGTCGCTGACTTGACCAAGATATAGGAGCGCCATTAAAAACGAAAACAAACCCACTTCTTGATTTCCGTGTTTCTGTGCAGCCTGCGTAATCAGCATCAGGAAGAGGATAGTTTGAAATGGTGGATACCTTTTCGGGAAGGGGAGAAGAACCCTTTTCAGAAATTTGGTATCCGAGAAATTGAACTTGATGTTCGCCAAAAACACATTTGTTTAGGTTTATTGTCAACCCATATTGATGGAGACGTTCGAAAATTATTTTGAGATGCTCTTTGTGCTGAGCTTCGTTTGTTGATGCAATTAGGATATCATCTATATATGAAAAACAAAAATCCAAATCTCCAAGTACTTCATTGATAAAGCGTTGGAATGATTGTGCTGCGTTTTTCAATCCAAATTGCATCCTTGTAAATTCGAACAATCCAAAAGGTGTGATTATGGCTGTTTTTGGAATGGATTCCTCTTCAACTGGAATTTGATGATAAGCTCTGATGAGGTCAATCGTGGAAAAAATTGTTTTTCCTTCGAGAAAATAAGAAAAGTCATGTAAATTAGGGACTGGGTATTTGTCTACCACAGTAATTGAATTGAGTCTGCGATAGTCTCCAACCGGTCGCCAATCGGAAGAGTTTTTCTTGGGAACCATATGGAGAGGGCTGGCCCAAGGACTATTTGAAGGACGACAAATACCTAAGTTAATGAGGTGTTGAATTTCTTATTTTGCCAATTTAAGCTTTTCTGCTGAAAGGCGTCTAGGTTTGGAAGAAATGGGAAAACCTTCTGTGAGAATAGTGTGAGAGGTGCTATGTTTTAGTGATAAGGGAGTAGATGAGAATTTTGTAATTTCTGGAAATTGAATCAAAATGTCAAAATATTTGCATGAAGAAGGAATTGCATGAACTGATGATGTAGAAAGACAAGAAATTTTACCATTGTTTGTTAGATTAGTTGTGCTGTCGATAATTCGTTTACTGCCCAAATCTAGTATTATGTTAAAATAGTGAAGAAAATCAACTCCAATAATCGCATGATTTGTTTGTGCCACAATAAAATTCCATGTAAACGTTCTTCGGAGACCTAAACTAACTGTAAGAGTCTTGGTCCCGAAGGTGGAAATACATGTGTTGTTGGCCGCAAATAAGGTGTATTGAGATTGATTTTGTTGCATTTGAAAAGATTTGGGTAACAACGAAACATCAGAACCAGTATCTATAAGGAAATGAATACCAGTTAAAGGGTCTTTGATAACTAACCTGTGACTAATTATATTAACGTTTTTTTTTTGTCTATCTTCGTTGGTGTTCGTGTAGGTCTTCACTTGGCAGTCCTTTGTACCCGCGCCGTCTGCTGCCCACGACGACGCGATCGTTAGTTTTCCTTCTTGTAGTCACAAGGAGACACACACTTGCGAGCTTTTTCTTGGTAATTTTGATGGTACCAGCACCATGAAGAATTTTGACGATCTCTGCTGGGTGAATTGCGTCGAAATTTAGAAGTTCTTAATTTTGAATGGGATCTGATTTGCCTCTCTAATTTATCCAAACGTTTAGTGATGTGCTTGAATTCTTCTGGGGATGTATTTTTGTTGTTTTCATTGAGACTGCTTGTGCATACCTCTGATTTGATTTGGGAAACTTGGGAAAACTCTACATCAGCAATTTTATCGGCTATATTCGCCACTTCTGATAATGGCAATGAACATGCCGTTTAAATGGTCTGCATATTGTGAGGTAATCTCTACATCCAAAGGGTTTTCAACATCTCTTCTTGAAGTGAAGAGCCTCCCAAACTGTTCATTTCGGATAGAAGTATGGAAGGCTTTTTGTCTCCGAGTTGGAGTTGCGAAAAAAGTTTCTTATATTTTTTTTCTTGTGATTCTACGAGGGCATCCAATACCTTTCGACGAAGGGTTTGGAACTTGTTGTTCATGGGAGATTTAATAACTAGATCTCTAACACAAATCAAACTTTCTGTGTCCATAATTCCGATAGTAGTGTGGAATTTCAAGTCGTCTGAAGTCACTCCATTGATAAAAAATTGTGATTCCAATTGAGAAAACCACAATTCTGGATCTGTTCTACTAAATGGTGGAGCTTTAATGAAGATTCGAGCTTCTTGGTCCACAGAGGGTTCGATGATGTTAGCTTCTGGCTGGATCGTTCTAGAACGTGGCATGATTGGATGAGATAGCTTGTGTTCTAGAAGGTTGATGCGTTGAGTTCGGAGTCGGGGTCACCAATTGTCCTTGTGTGGTTAAAAGATGTTGACGATCGCGAATGTTGTAAAGAATTGTTTTATTTAATCTTGACAACTACTTAAATAAACTAATTTGACAAAAAGCAACTATTCACAAAATACTCCAAAAAATAATAATGATTGGTGGTTTGCCAGACCTACCTATGACAACAACCAGATTATAATACACCTATAAATAAACTAATTATTAAGAAAGTAAAACAGGTACTGACAATTAGCACCTGACCTAAATTACGTGCACCACAGGCCCTTGAAGCGTCATGTGGCCTAAGTTTTCATATTCCGTCATAAATTCTACGTACTGCTTCTTGAGGTCCTTGTCCTTTTCTAACCTTTTCTCTACATTTTTTAACCGCTTTAGGGCATTCGATTTGGAGTCACCGAGACTAAAATCTGTTTGATTATTGAACGGATACCTTACGACAAAACTGTTGTCCATGTCGAGGGTTGTAGTTAGACTAAAATATTCCTTACAATAATTTTCTTCTTTTGATAGGAATTTAGCATTTTCAAACTCTTCAATCTGCCAGAATTTCGTCAACGAGTCATTTAATGTTTTATTTGAAATACTAGTCGCAAGGTTACACACCACTTTCCGACTCTGAGATTCTCTACATATTAAATTGCCCGATATTACCCAGCCTAAAGAGGTTTTCTGTAACATTGGCAATCCCTTTCCTAATTTAAGTTTACCCGAACCTAATGAGGGTAGATTTTCGGTAAGAATGGGTAAAACCAAAAATGCTATGTTAGATTCATATTCGTTGAACCTGGATTTTATTTTCGTGTGCACTCGCTGATTAATCTTTGTGACAATTTGACTGATACCTGACAATGAAAGGTCAATTTTTTGGGGACTTAAGTTTAACTTTCTGCAGAAGTTTTCTGTCATTAAATTTGACTGGCTTCCGCAATCGAGTAAGGCATTGCATTTATGCCAATTTCCTTTTCTGTCTGAAATGAGAATGGTAGCCGTGGATAGTAGTACTTGATTTTTATCAATACCTAACGATGATAATGCCAAAGGATTGTTTTCCGTAAGTTATATCTTCCTGATCAGAAGATACGTTTTTAAAAAAACAACGTAAATGAGAAAACACTCGTTTATTGAAGAAATAATAAAACTTAGATTTTAACTTAAAGAATAACAACCTACTGACTGACTAAATTACGATTAACATTTGTATTTATGATAGAATAAATGCTGAGGTTGGCATTTTAGTCCTTTGTTGGATAGTCCGAGTCCCCATGTAACTCGTATCGTACGTGACCGCGTTACTTTGGTCGATTGTTAGAACTGTAGATTGTTTGGATTCTCCATACCTTCTAGATACATCGTGAGCCGAAGGATTAGATGGAAAACTGATCGATGATTCATATTCAGTTAATGATGAGGAAGGTTAATTAGTGCTGCTATTGCTAGAATTTTGAACATGTTCACTCCCTGAACGTTTCTCTATATGTAACGTGCTATTATGTTTTTGGTTGCATTTTTTGCATCCTCTTGATCTACATTCCTGTTTCAGATGCCCTGGACGTAAACAGTTGCTGCATAATTTATGTCTTCGAATTTCGTTATATTTGTCCGACATTGATAATTGGATAAAACGAGGACATTGATGAATGAAATGGTTTTCGGTGCAGATGTAGCACTTATTGATTTTTTCGGTCAAAGAATACGAATAATTCCTAAACTGATGTGATTCGTTTTTTTTCTCGTGGCCTTTGTTTTGCGTTCTATCCCTATCATGCTTATTTGATAGTATGGTTGAGAAGCCGCGAACCGCTTCCAACGAACGACATTTTTCGGTTAAAAATTCCATTAATTGATCAACAGTCGGCAATTCAGTATTACATTGTTTCCGCTCCCACTCGTGATTAGTACTATCATTCAGTTTGTTTAATATTATCGGTATCAACAAAACATCCCATTGATCCACGGGTAATTTTAATTTTTCTAATGATGATTTATGTTGCTGAACTGCGTCTATTAATTTTCTAATATTTACAGATGATCCTTTATTCGCGTTTGGTAAATTAAGAACTAAACCTTTAGCGTGAATGTTAATAACTGCTTTTTTATTCTCATATTTTTTTTGTAACAGATTTAAAGCGATCGTATAATTATCGGGAGTTATATCGAGAGAGTCTATGAGATTTAGCGCATCGCCTTTACAGCATAATTTTAGATATAACAATTTTTCTGTTTCACTCAAGTCGGTTCTGCTATGGACTAAGGAATCAAATATGTTTTTGAAACTGAACCAAGTTTCATAATTGCCATAAAATGAACGTAAGCCTAAATCTGGTAATTTTCCTAGACCTCTTAGTGAGCTTTGTTTTCCTAAATGACTATTTTGATTTTTACTAATTGAATTTATTAACTGCTTTAATTCTGAAATTAAATTAAAGTAGGCTGATTCGATCTCAATTCGTTGTTCTTCTTCGTTTAAACTTAAAAATTCTAGACGAGATTGTACTTTATCGAACTGATTATAGTCCTCCTCCACGTTCTTGAGGCGAATTTCTAATTGAACTGTTTCTTGAATGTCTCTGTTTTCACGAAGGTACTGTTCAAAACGGGATAAACGTTTAGTTAAAATTCTGCGAGCGTGCAAAAGTTCTCGAAATTCATCGTTTTCGCTAAGAGACTCTGCTGAACCTAGTTCCATTTCGGATCGTTTTGAAATTTTTTCTTTTTGAGCTCTCGTGGTCATTTTTAACTACTATTGATAACGTGGCGTTAAAATAAATCAATTTACGTGATTCAAACAGAGATACGACTGGAGAAATTAACTAGTTTCGACTTCTTTAATGTGCATAAATCGAGCATAAACCAAAGTAAATAAGTCGTATCAATCTCATACAACTAACGACCATTTAAGGTATCAAATGGAAATCGGGATTATGAGGTTATGCAAATTCAAAGAGGAAAAATCGTGATAAAAAAGAACTGACTCACCGGGATTGTTTCTTGCTCTTCTTGGGATCCACCGTTCTACTCGTTATTCCGCTTTCGATGTCCTATGTTCAACAGGTTCTAATCCAGTCCCGTAATATCCGGTTCGAAGTGACCAAAAAATGTTTAATCGTGAATCGTGGTACCAAGATGTTGATTAGACGTGGCCTAATTCTTGATACGTCTAGTTAGCAATGGACTGGATGCTTGCGAAGGACCACCCTGAGTTCGCGGTCTCAGAGACACCGTGTTCGTGCAAATGAAGAAAACAAAAATCCTTTTTAACGGTAACGAAGGCTTATTGTTCACCAATAATTTCGAGTAATTTAACAAAGAAATAACAACTTTTCGTGACAAGTTAACTAGTGTACTAATTAACCGTGTATAGGAACCGTGAGTAAAGTAATCGCGTCCGAGTAACGTGCAAAGTACGGAGTTAAAAGTCGACGGAGACTCACAAGAAGAGAGCGATTTTTCTTCTTGCAAAATCTTAAATACTAAAGTTAATGGTAAGCGTACATAGGCGTACTAGAAACCAAGAGGTCATCATCGGCACTTCTTCTAGATTTGTCCTTGTGACTTGCCTAACTTTAACAATATAATTGAGTTTTATTGGAGGGCGTTTAGGACCAACATCGAGAACGTGTCTAAATTCTAGTACGCACAAAAGGTCGGCGAGGAGTTTTATTACATATGTGGTGCACGTAATTTAGGTCAGGTGCTAATTGTCAGTACCTGTTTTACTTTCTGAATAATTAGTTTATTTATAGGTGTATTATAATCTGGTTGTTGTCATAGGTAGGTCTGGCAAACCACCAATCATTATTATTTTTTGGAGTATTTTGTGAATAGTTGCTTTTTGTCAAATTAGTTTATTTAAGTAGTTGTCAAGATTAAATAAAACAATTCTTTACAACATTCGCGATCATCAACATCTTTTATAACCTCAAGGACACATAGTTAGTCTAAGATCAAACGAAATGCGAATCAACATCTGGTCATACGGGCAAAGTGGCAAGAGAAACGAGTAATGTCCATAGGCGTAGCACACGGGTTCCTTACATACTAGGCTTATGAAAAACACAACTTATCGAACTAATAGATTAAATTAATTATCGGATATTCTGTCCTCTACAGAAGCCCTAACAGGATGGAAAGTGAATGAGAAGGGGTTAGGGCGATTGAGCCAGTACGTGATGATGCATGATGGTCTGGGCGAAGTGGAAACTCCCGAAGGAATAGTTCGGGAGATAAGCGAAACTTGTGACCGGTGTTTAAGAAAGCGCGAGAGTGTGAATTCGAAACGGGAGGTGTACTGGTGGAATGAAGAGGTCACCGAAAGGCGGAAAGCATGTGTGAGAGTAAGAAGGACGTGGACGAGAGAGAGAGGAAGGGGGCGACTTCGGTCTAGATCCGAAACAGGTGAGGCCGAGGCAGCTGACAGGTATAAAAGAGAAAAGAAGGCTCTCAAGGCGTCCATAAGGAAGGCCAAGAGAGATGAGTGGAATCGTGTGTGTGCGGAGCTGGAAACGGAAGTCTGGGGACTCGGCTACAAGATTGTGGCCGGGAAACTTGGCCGACTGAGAAGTGGTCCCCTGCCCACGGCAGAAATGCAGAGGCAGGTGGACACGCTGTTCCCGGTGAAGCCGCGGGTAATGTGGGAAAAGGTGCGGGTAGTGCCGGATGACGTGCCTCGAGTTACGGCGGAGGAGATCCGCCGAGCGGTCGGGGAACTCAAGAGCCGCAAGGCTCCGGGACTGGACGGAATACCGAACGAGGTCTTGAAGCTGTATCTTGGGGCAGTGCCCCAGGGTATGGTGGGTTGCGTGAATCGCATCTTGACCTCGGGCGAGTACCCTAAGGTCTGGAAGAGGACTCGACTCGTGCTGGTGGAGAAGCCGAAGCGTGATCCGGGTGCGGAGGCCACGTACCGGCCCATATGCCTAGTGGACGGACTCGGGAAAGTGGCGGAAAAGGTGGTCGAGACCAGATTGCTGGAAGAAGCGACGAGGTATGGGATGATTGATGAGGGACAGTATGGGTTCGTTAAGGGCAGGAGCACCCTGGACGCCATGCGGTCTGTCATGCAGATTGTGGAGGGGATCAGGAGGAAAAGTTACACGCATGCGGGCTTCTGCGTCATGGTAACGATAGATGTGAAGAACGCTTTTAATAGTGCACCGTGGGACCTCATCATGAATGTGTTGAGGAGGTCCCCGGTGAGCGGGTACCTCTTGAACGTAGTTCAGTCGTACCTGCATGCTCGGATTTTGGTGTTACCAGACGGGGGGGTCCTAGAGTTGTCGCGTGGGGTGCCTCAGGGGTCTGTGCTGGGCCCCGTCTTGTGGAACCTCTACTACGACGGGATACTGACGGCCGGGTACCCGCGTGGAGTCACTCCGGTGGCTTACGCGGACGACTTGGCGTTGGTGGTCACGGCGGGGGACGGGGAAACCCTAGAGACGAGGACTAGGCAGGCCATGGAACTAGTCGCCGATACGTTCGAAAGTATGGAACTTAGCATGGCCACGGAAAAAACCGAGATGGTTCTCCTGGCCGGGCGAAGGAAAATAAGGAGTATGAGTCTGAGAGTGGACGACGTCTTGTACGAGACGAAAGAATGCGTGAAGTACCTGGGAGTGTGGTTCAGCAGAAATGCTCGCTTTGGTGAGCACGCGCGCCGGACCGCCGGAAAGGTATCGAGAGTGATTGGGGAGCTCGAAGGCATATTGCCTAGAGTTGGTGGTCTTGGGTATGAGAGACGGAGGTTGATGGTGATGGCGGCATCGTCCGTTCTGCTGTACGCAGCTCCAGTCTGGAAGACGGAGATGACGCGCGGCAAGTACGTGGCCATCCTGGAGAGGGCAAATCGTTTGCTCGCGTTCCGGGTGGCCAGTGCCTGCAGAACGACACCCACAGAGGCGGTATTAGCTTTGGCCAAGATACCTCCGGTGCGGATTAGAGTGCTAGAGCGTAGTATGCTGAGCGAAGGTAGGAGCGAGGCGAAAGAATGGGCGATGAGAGAATCGGAGAAGGACTGGGAGAAGTATGAGGGCTGGATCAAAACCTTCATACACCGGATCTGGATCTGGTGCGAGTGCGAGTGGAATAAGAGCGGGTATGCGCTGTCGCAGGTATTTACCGGGCACGGCGTGTTCGGTAGGTATCTGAAGCGCATCGGGGTGGAGAGGAGTGCGCGTTGCTGGTTCTGCGATGCGAATGAGGACACTACGGAGCATACACTCTGGGAGTGTCCAGAATGGGAAGGCTATCGGGTGGAGGCCAGGAAGAGCGGACTCGACCTGGACCGAAACAAGATAGGAAATGAATTGGTGGAAAGTGTGAGAAAATGGGAAGCATTTGAGGGCCTGACGGAGAAAATCCTGAAGGCCAAGATTGCAAGGGAGAACGAGAGGAAGAAAAGTGGGGTGCGTGGCCGTATCCGCACCTAGTCTGAAGATTAAGGAAGCCCTGATGTAATGCCGAAAGGCGGTCCCGGGGCAGAAGAGGGGAGGTGGGTTTAGTGGGTAGGCGGGCGACATAATGGTCGGTCGAATCCCACACTACCCGGCTGTGGACCAAGTGGGGCGTCTTAAGAAGATTTCCTCCTCGCAAAAAAAAAAAGGTAAGTATATAGCAAAATAAACTTAGTTTTTTGTATTAATCTATTTATTAACGGAAATCACCATATTCCAAACGAATTATATTTAATAAAGCTTCCATTGGGTCGATATTGATTTTCCGACAATAGCGACGCCAGAGTTCTTCACACAGAACATCATCGAATTGACTTTCCGGTATAGATCGTCCTTTCAATTTTCGCTTCAATACGTTCCACTGAGATTTTATCCTTTGTGTATGTGTCCCATCCTCAGCAACAAACTCTTTGCTGTGATTTACCGTATGATGACCGTAGCCCAAATTCTTAAGGCCATCATACGCCTTCCAACAATCAGTCCACACATCGGATCCTTCAACTACATGTTTCTGAATGATGGGCAGCAGAACCTCCGCACTACGCTTGTTGTCAGGACATAGTACAAAACGCAAATCTTCCGATCTTTCCGCTATTATGCCTAGAACCCAATGCCCATTAAGAATCCTTCCCGTGTTATATTTTCTAAGACCAAACATAGACTCGTCAATCTAAAATGTAATACTATTTATTTACCAATGTATTTATGTAAAATTGAATCATAAAAAGATTCTGGAACTAACCCGAACTAACCTGAACTACAACACCTTGACCTCCAGTTTTAGGTATTTGTTTCTGCATTTTGGAGAAAGTTTCTGTTACCATTTCCCTACAATATCTTACACGATTGGAAATTGTGTCAGTAGCAAGCAGCTTTTCCCCATCTTGCGTACAAACTCGCTGGATTTGTTCATAACTTGAACCGTGAGCGTAATGGTAAAGTATATTAGTATAAAAAGATTAAATTAAAAAATATATATATATTTATTAATTAATACTCACATAAATTCACTTTGAATTGAAAGCCGAGAATTTTCAAACCATGTGCCACTGGAGACGAATATGTCAGGTCAACATTTATTCCGTTTTGGACATCGATATCGACCCAAATTAGTGTCAGAGTCAAAATAATGCGAAAAACGCGCAACTGGTTCGGAATGACCTTTTGTTTTGCTTCTACAAAATGGCGGCTTCGGAAGAAGTCCTTCTCGTAAAGCTAGTTGATAGCCTTCTTCACGGGTTTTAGGCAACATATTATCAAACCATTTACATTCCATGATTCCAACTTTAAATTTACAAATAAAATCGTTTACTTATATCGGTCCTATATAGGTCGGATTTTCTGCGCCATAAGGGCGCCTACCATCATAAACCCAACCGTCGGGCGCATACCTATATCGGTCCCTTTTATTGGGGCATTGGAGACACGCTAAATTGCAGATCTCAGCATTAGTTCAATTTAAACTGCGTCTATTCACAAGTAGGGTATTTCCCAAACATAAAAAAACCTTCGGTATGGCTTTTTGGGTGTCGTCGTCACTCCCTCCACATAAAATCTCCCCAACAAATACTGACATACATTGGCGTAGCTTAAGGGACTAACTACAGCTAGTTTACGATTAAAATTAACTAATTACCTAACTCAAGGCACCAACAATACTACAACTTACCTTTTTTTTTTTTTTTTTTTTTTTATAGAGGTTTAGGGCAAAAAATGCATTTATGCATCCCAGGTCGTGATGGTCCGTTGTTGTGTGACCTGGGTATGTGGGACTCGGCGTGCGCATGCGCAATACCCAGTAAAAAACCCTTTGTTTTTCTCTCTTCACCCTGGTTCCCCCCCGGGACCGCCTGCTCGGCATTACTTCAGGGGGGGGGGGGATTTGGACTTCTCCTCCCCCTTTTGCGGCGGGGGGGGGGGTGTCTCCATCCGTCTCCCCCTTTTTACAGGGGGAGTTCCACACTTCCCTCCCTCCTTTGGTTAGGTGGGAGTTCCGCAGTTATCTCCTCCTTTTGACGGGGGGAGTTCCAGTGCTTTCCTCCTCTTTTTTACGGGAGGAGTTCCGCGTTTTCTCCCCCTTTTTACAGGGGGAGTTCCACACTTCCCTCCCTCCTTTGGTTAGGTGGAAGTTCCGCAGTTATCTCCCCCTTTTGACGGGGGGAGTTCCGTTTGGACTAAACCTCCCCCTTTCTTAAGGGGGGAGGCCGCCGTCCGTCTCCCCCTTTTTACAGGGGGAGTTCCACACTTCCCTCCCCTCTTGCGAGGGGAGTTCCGCAGTTATCTCCCCCTTTTTACGGGGGGAGTTCCATGTTTGCCCGCTGCGTCAGTTACCCCCGGGGTACCGGGGGGCATCCAGGGGCACCACGAGAAGGTGCAGCTTGGTCTTCCGCCCCCACTACAACTTACCTAAACTTACCTCAACTTACCTCAATTTACTTTCATTTATCCCAACCAGCACCCCTGTTTGCTCCACGGTCCCGTAAGAGAGTCAAGTATTGAAATAAATGTGGAAAAGCAAACTTTTGAACAAAGCATTTCCGCACCAAAAAAAAAACATATTGGTGAACTACTAAGCGAGTAGATTACGGAAAAAAAAGTAACGCTCTAAGTGGTTTCCGTGATATCCAAGTTGATCCTTTTTGTCGGCCGAGGCATTTGTCCTAAATGCCTTTTTCTTTGCTTGTCTCCTTTGCCGAATCAATTCTTTGGTATCGTCCGGGATTTGCGCTATGTAGTTCCTTATCATCGGTTTCTTTGTGATTTTCGAACTCGCGTCTAGAGCTGTTCTTATGTCTCTCTCCAGGGTTGAAACGGCCTCCTCAATTTCAATTGCATTTTCTATTCTGCCCGTGACAGATAGATCTCTTTGTAGAGTTGTTCTGAACAGGCCCCAATTCGTCCTTCTGAGCTCGATATTGACCTCGGGCGGTGATTCTTTTCCTAGTAAGACTCGGATTGGATCGTGATCTGAGGATCCTTCCCTTAGGACCTCCATTTCTACTTCCATGGTTAGATCCCTGGCTAGCATGATGTCCAATATGTCATTTGTTCCTACGGTTGCCAGATGCGTAGGATCTTCTGTTGCCATTACGTGCACGTCTTCTCTTCTATCTAGGAATGATTTCAGCTGCCTGCCTTTGGAATTCGTGACTCTGTAATACCAATCTGGAGATTTCGCATTGAAATCACCGATTGCCATGTGTTGTCCTCTTTGCTTCTTGAAGAGCACTTTGTCCAGGTCGTTATGCAAGAGCCCTAGGTGCGGTGGGTGATAGCAGGAGGCAATTCTCAGTTTACCCCTGGTGATATTGACCTCAACAGCTATAGCTTCCATTGCTTCCGTTTGTATCGGCGGCAGCTGGACGTGCTAGATGTTATCCTTGACTAGAAGTGCCGTTCCACCGTATGCCACTTCTCCTTGGTTTTCCTTATCCTTCCTGTGTATTAGGTATCCTGGGATCCTGAAATCGTCCGTAGGTCGTAGCCTCGTTTCTTAGATAGCCACGATGTCAGGTTTTAGGCGTTGTAGCAGCTCCTGCAGTTCTGTTTTACGCCTCTTAATACCGTTGATGCTCCACGATATTATCTGCAGTGCTGAAGGTTTTTTTTGGGTGTGAATCCATTAACCTTGTATTTTTGGAAGATTAGCAAAAAATGCACTCATCGCCGAGTACATCATTTGCATCTGTTTTAAAGCCTGTTGGAAGTCAACAGGCTCTTCTTTCTTGCTCATGGTTATTTTAGTGCCTTAATTCGCACTGCCCGAAAAAAGAGGAAGACGGTTTCTGCGTCCTTTGTACAGAAAAGGGACATCGCCCGGGAAACAATAGGTGCGCGAAATTCCGCGACGCGCTAAATCGCGCGAGGTCGGCCAGGAGGGCCGATCAGCAGCGCGAGGAAATGCGAAAACAATGCGAATTGCTTGTCGACCCGAACGCAACGATCGTCGATAGTCGCGACCAAAACAGCGAATAAAGCACACCGTTTTAATCGAATTTAATCCGCGTTTCTCTTTCGTCGAATCGTCGATTGTTTTCCTTTTTCTAGTGCTTGACGGAAACTTCTTCACAAAACAAGGAAAAAACTTTATTTTTCTTTCCCAGAAATCAAACCTCCGTTTTGTTTCTCATTTTTCGTTTAACTAATGAAAATCCATTTGAGAACGACTTTCCTACAAATCAATACCAATCGCTCCATAAAAGCGCACGACATGGCCTTCCTTGAAGCTGCTAAGCGAAATGCCGATCTAATAGTGGCTAGCGAGCCTAATAAAAAATTGTTGCAAAGAAATCCAAAATGGCTAAGTGATAATTTACAAAATGTCGCTATTTATGCTCGGACCAATACGGTCAAGTTTTCGAAAATTAAGCCCGGAGACGGCATAATTGTACTATTCGGAGAAGAATATACAATTATAGCCGGGTACATTTCACCTAAATGCACGAGGGACCAATTTGATCAATACTTGAACGATTTGCAACAAGCGGTTGCCGGCCGACACGGCGAATTAATTTTAATGGGCGACCTCAATTCAAAATCGCCGGATTGGGGATCGACGACCGAAGACGCCAGAGGCGCGGCACTATCCCAGATGTGTGTGGGACTCGATTTAGTGGCTCTAAACATGGGCGAGCCCACATTCGTCAGAAGAGAGCACCAAACGTGCATCGACGTCACGTTTGCAAGCGAAAACCTGGCCAATCGCGTCACTAATTGGCAGGTCTTGGATAATGAGCCGTGTTCGCCGCACAGACATATTTTATTTGAAATTGGCAGCAAGCCGGGATGGAAAACGCGACTGCAAAACAGCTGCATAAAGCCGGAAAAAAAAAATTCGTCGATACCTTCGGTGAACTTTTGACCCGCTCCCCGAGGTGAATAGCGGGAAAGAGTTATCGAAAATCACGCGAATAGCTTACCGGGCCGCATGCGATGTAAATCGCAACGGTGCAACCGGCAGTCAAAATCCGTACTGGTGGACCGAAGAAATCGATAGTATTAGGAAGAATTGTGTAAAGGCTAGGAGACTTGCGCTTCGCGCCCGCGGAAATCGTAACGTCACGGATGTCAATGCGGAAACGTCGTGGCAAAAATACAAGGACGAGAAAAAGAAACTTCAAAAAGAGATAAATAGTCGTAAAAAGGCCAACTGGGTCGAATTATGTCGTAAACTCGACGAGGACGTCTGGGGGGACCGTTACAAAATCGTCATGAGGTATCTCAAGCCCGGAAATCCTTTCGAATTAACGACGCTCAGAAAATTGGAAATCGCGGAACACTTCTTTCCGCTAGGCCCCGGCTACGTTCCAGGAAAAATCATGCCAGTCGTTTATACTCAGTTCTCGAAAGAGGAAGTACAAGCGGCCGCGAATAAATTAAAAAACGCAGCTGCCCCCGGCCCCGACGGGATGAGGGCGGAAGCGGTCAAGTTCAGTTTCGAAGCATATTCGGATGTGTGGCTTAGACTGTTAAATCAAATGTTGGAAAACCAAGAATTTCCGAATTCCTGGAAGGTAGCCAAGCTAATCCTGCTCCTTAAACCGAACAAGGATAACGAACAGCTGGGATCGTTCAGGCCCATTTGTTTGGTAGATGCCGCGGCCAAATTGTACGAACACCTCATCAAGAATCGTCTCGAAGAGGAACTGGAAGCAAAATATCTGCTTTCCGATGTACAATTTGGTTTCAGAAAAAATAATCCGCAATACACGCCATGACGCGAGTTCTCGATGTCGTCGACGCCGCGAAAAATCGGCGCGGTCGCGAGGAAAGTTGGTGCGCGTTAATTACTCTAGACGTGAAAAACGCGTGCAACACTGCATCGTGGACATGCATAGTAAACGAGTTGTCGAGAAGAAACATCTCGAATTACTTAATAAACATAATTAAAGATTATTTTACGAATAGAATAGTCAAAATAGATAAAGACACCGAATTCAATATGGCGATGGGTATACCGCAAGGGTCGGTACTGGGCACTCTGCTATGGAACGTAATGTACGACCCTATATTGGCCGTAGCGGTGGGCCAATCAGAGCGCGTTACGGCAATCGGCTATGCGGACGATATCGCTCTCGTCGTCTGCGGCTCCGATAGGCTTGAACTCGTCGACGAGTCGGAGGCGGCCATAAATCGATACGTGCAATGGCTGACCGACCACTCGTTGCCGATAGCACCGGAAAAAACCGAAGCGATTATCCTTAGCGGAAAGAGGGATAGAAACAAATTGTTTTTCTTAATTGACGACGTTCGCGTGACGCCTAAAAAATCCTTAAGATATTTGGGAGTCGAATTCGGAGAAAACTTGTATTTTGCCCGGCACGTGAAAGCAATTTGCGATAAAAGTTTAAGGAAATTAGGACAATTGCAAAGGATTATGCCGACGATGGGCGGTCCGTCCACGCAAAAAAGACATCTGCTTTACGGAGTGGTGCAATCCACGCTTCTCTACCCCGCTCCCGTATGAGGAGGGATTAGGAAAATCAAAATACACGCACATGATGTTGAGGGTGCAAAGGAAAGCACTAGTAAAAGTCGTGTGCGCATATCGGACCATCTCCTACGAAGCGGTGCAAGTTCTGCCGGGAATTCCTCCCATCAATTTATTAATCGAAGAGAGAACCGAGCTCAGCGTTCTTCCGCGAGTCACTAGGGCCGATAGAAAAGCGGCCGGAACCGCGACCATCCAGAAATGGCAAGATCGCTGAACAAGACTTGAAGACAAGGGACAGTGGACTAAGAAATTAATCCCTGATCTCGAAGTCTGGGTTTCGTGCAAATACAAGCGCCTGAATTATTACTTAACTCAGGCGTTTAGCGGTCAAGGAAATTTTAGGGTCTTCACGAACCGCATCGGGAAAACGGAACCGGATTGCACGAGCTGCGGGATCGAAGATACCGCGGAACATTGTATTTTCTGGTGCACCCTTTTTGAAATTCAAAGAAACGAATTGTGTACGTGCGTGAACGCACTAACTCCGAAAACATTGATCGAGACGATGCTCGTAAGTAAAAAAAGCTGGCACAAATGCAACAAAATTATTACTGAGATGGTCAAGGTAAAGGAAAGGATGGAACGTACCACCACGGAAGCATAATCCTAAAATCAATCGGGAGCGTAATTATTTTCAACATCTTGTAGGATTTTCAATATCAACGCCAAAGCTGAAATTACATAATTTAATATTTAATTAGTAACGTAGGTTTGATTTTTTTTTCATTCACTACGTGAATTTTTTTTGTTAGGTCTCGGTTGACAGTATAGTAGATATCCGAAAAAAAACTACTTTCTATACTAAAAACAGCGTAATTCCTACAAGGAAACCTGTGGTTGATGCTTACGCCTACCTCGCAAGCAATATAAAAAAAAGAAACGCTACCGGATCGGGAAAAAAAAAACAAAACAAAAACAAAAAACACCGGAGCCTCAGCCGATACTGATGTCATATCCCCAGGGACAGTTCCGGATCGGTAGAAGGCACAAATGGAACCGAGGTTTTTAGTGGGTAGGCACCTATGCATTTGCCCTAGCGAATCCTACACTACCCAGTCGCCAGAACAACAGGCTGGGTGTCTTTTGAAGATTTTTGCCTCAAAAAAAAAGGTGTAGGGTATGAAGAAATAGCTTTAATTTTTTCAGGATTTGGAGCTACTCCTTTGTCACTGATAACATGGCCTAGGTAAAGGGCTTCTTTTCTCATGAATTCGCACTTATCTGGTTGAAGTAATAATCGATTGAAACGAAGACGTTCAAAAATGGCTTTTAACTTTTTCTCATATTCGTTAAATGAACTAGCATAAATAACAATGTCGTCAAGATATACAAAGCATTGTAATCCTTGCAGACCGGTAACAGCAGAATTTATTAGTCTCTGAAAGGTGCTTGGAGAGTTTTTTTAATCCAAAGGGCATTCTAGTGAACTCAAAATGTTCGAATGGTGTTGAAAATGCAGTTTTCGGGATATCCTCGGGTTTCATTTCGATTTGATGGAAACCACTGGCAAGGTCTAAGGTAGTAAAATATTGGGAGTGGCCCAGTTGATCCAAAATATACTCTATGCTTGGCAAGGGGTAGGAATCGCCTACCGTGACATCATTCAATTTACGATAATCAATGACAATACGCCATTTTTTTTTCGCCTGAGGCATCTTATTTTTTGGGTACCACTCAAAGAGGACTCGAATAGGGAGACACAGATGGTTGAATAATGCCTTGTTTAAGCATTTTCTTTATTTGTCTATCTACTTCTGTTTTATGCACTTCAGGGTATCTGTATGTTTTTGAATGTATAGGTGCCGGGTTATTAACAGTGATACCATGTTTAACCGCATTTGTAGCTGTTAATTTGTCGCTTGGTAAATGAAATATATCATTAAATTTTACGCACATTTCTAAAATGGATAATTTCTCTTCAGGATTCAAATGGTCTAGCCGTAGGTTTTTCTTTAGGAGATTAATACGTTCCCCTTTTCCCGGTTTAACATTGGCATCTATGTCAATATTGAAAATAAGAGAACTGTTTTCATCGAAAGGCTCTAATAACAATTTTATGTAATTTATCCGTAAACATTTGTCTGTTATATTTAAAATGGTGGTGATGCTTTTATTATTTTCTACTTTTAGGATAGATTTAGCTAGAAATATTCCATTACAAATTTGGGTTTCTGGACAAACACCTTGAGTCATATTTTGGTTGGTGATTTCAACTTCTATTCTATAGTTTCAAATCTGGGACGAAGATAGTAAATTTTTGAGTTGAATAATTTAGAATTGGAATATAAAAGAATTGGAAATAGTAAAGTTCGTATTGATAGGACTTGTTTTTCGAAACGGATATTAGCCATTTGACTTTGAAAATAGTCATTACCAATTAGTCCATCGAATGGTAAATTTGATTCAGCTTTAACGATATGAAATTTTACATTGAACGTTTTGCAATTGATTTCCAAAGGTACATTTATTCTGCTAATGGTCGAAACCAATGTATTTGGACTAAGGCCACTTAATGACAATATTTACATGCTTTTGGTTTGCTTAAATTTGACAAATTTAATTAATGAAACGCTTGCTCCAATGTCGATTAAGAAATTGAATGGAATGCCTTGAAAATGGACCTTGATATACATCATGCTTTTATGTGTTACTAGGATAGGTAACGGTGATTGGGACATGTTTCCAGAAATTTTAGAATTATAATGGGAATCATTTGAGATAATACTTGAATGTGTTTTTATAGAATTAGAAATAGTAGGGTTTCTTTTGAGAGAAATTGAATTTAAATTAGTATTTGAGGTTTTAGAATTCCCGTTCGAATTGAAAATAGAAAGTGATTAAGAAACATTCGAATTTGATTTAGGAGTTGATTTTGTAGAGTTTTCTTTCGGATTAGGAATAGAAAATGATTTAGGAAAATTCGAAATTGAGTTGGGGTATTACGCCTCTTGAATGTCCATTTCCACCAGTGAGGCGTTTACTGGGGAGGACTGACAGTTTAAATTTATAGGTTGGCGAGTCGGGTTACTTTTTTCCGAATTCCTATTGCTAAAATTTCTTTGGTTGTTTTGTTTAAATCGATTATTGTATTCGCGTTTCCGACATTCACTGATAATGTGCCCCTTATTTTTGCAATAGTTGCAAAATTTTCCTTGTTGTGTATTTTTTTTTGTCGAGGAAAAAATCTTCAAAAGACACCCGGCCTGTTGTTCCGACGGCCGGGTAGTGTGGGATTCACTCGGGGAACACTCTTTGGCGTTAACCGACGGTCCCCGAGCGCCTGCCCACTAAAAAACCCCGTTCTCTGTAGTTAAACTGTCAAGACCCGGTACCGTCCCGAGGAACATCTCGTCAGTGTCTTGACAGTGTTGTGCGCTTTGTCGCGCTGTCTTCTATTGAGAGTCCTCCCCGCTTGATGTAGAGTCGTCCTCGCTGTCCGTGTAGGCCTTCGGATCTGTTTGGGCCTTTGTCCGTTCTTCGATTTCCTTCCGTTTGATCATGCTCGTGATCGCATCGGTGGCTTCGTTCCACTTGTCGGCACTTTGGAGCATCCTGTCGATAAGTGTTTTCGGTGTTAATTCCTTCTGCGGATTTTGTCGACTGTCATTCACGCACTCTGACAGATTCTGTCTGAGCTCGTCGTACTTGAGACAAGAGAAGATGACGTGCTCTGCTGTGTCGTCGACACCGCAGATATCACAGTTCAGCTCTGTCTTACCCAAGCGGTGCGTGAAGTGTCGGAAGCATCCGTATCCGCTGAATGCTTGGGTCAGGTGGTGATTCAGCCGTCGATGTTTACAGTCGATCCACGCTTGTAGGTCCGGGATTAGGCGTTTCGTCCATTGTGCTCTATCCTGGAGGCGCGTCCATCGGGCCTGCCACTTGTCGATGGTGGTTTTACGCGCCTCCTTTTTGTCCGCTTCGGTCACTCGTGGTCTGCCGTGCAGCTCGATTCTCTCCTCTATTAATAGGTCGATGGGGGGTACGCCGGCCAGTACCAGGACTGCGTCCAGTGATACCGTGCGGTACGCGCACACGACTCTCAACAGTGCTTTGCGTTGGACGCTCAGCATAATGTTTCTGTACTTTTGGACGCTCCTAACTTGACCCCAAGCAGGGGCTGCGTACAGAAGCGTCGACTGTATCACTCCGTATAGGAGGCGTCTCTTTTGTGTCGTAGGACCTTCGATCGATGGCATCAAGCGCTGTAGGTGGTTCAGCTTGTTGAGGCTCTTTCTGCATATCTCGGTGACGTGGTTCGAGAAGGACACCTTGTTGTGTATTACGAAGTTGTTGAGTCACAGGCTTAAAATCTTCTTTTCTATTAAATTGTACCGAATTATTTGATTTTCGAAAACACTTTCGAAGGTTGTGGCCATTCTTTTTACAGAAACTGCAATATTTTGAATGTCGCGGCGTAAATTCTTGGCTAGAAATACTATTATAATTGCGCGTTCTTCTTCAATTGCCCTAGTGAGTGCTTCAGATAAATCGGTTAAGTTTTGCGCTCTGAGGAATCTTGAAATATCGGGCTTGGAATGGTGGATGAATCAACTCAAACCTAGTTCTTGTATTGTTCCTGTACTTTTCCTACTTGTTCATTTGTATTATTGAAATTAATAGAACTTAAAATTCGAGTTAATAATTTATCTATTCGTTCATGAAAATTTAAAACTGATTCGGACTTTTCTTGTTTTAGCGTGTTCAATTCTTCCATTAACTGTATGTAGTGTTTTCTATCCTGATAAAAGGTACATAGAATATCTTTGAGCTCTTTCCAATTACCGTAAGATTTTCCCTGTAATTGAGATCTTACACTTCCAGTTAATATCGAGGTTATAAATGCTAAAAGAGGCTTCTGTTGGTCGTTGGTAGCCAAATCGACCGCATTGCCACAATTAATTGGGAACTCATGAAATTCATATCTTTTTCCATCAAATGATTTAGGAATCAGAGCATAAAAATTGTAATGGGAACCCACTCGTTGTTAGATTACTCTTAGCAGCCATTGTTAAGGTCAAATAGAATTAAATCGATATGGAATAGAAATTGATTTTTTAGAAGAAAAATAGAGAATTGGTTTTTAGTATACGATAAAGAAAAAAGGAATAATAGTAGGATTTTGGGAAAAAAATGGGAAACACTTAGTACAAAACAAAAGTCGACAGATCGCTTACCAAATTGTTTATGGGAACAACTTGTTGTGTGTTGTAGGTCGTCTCTATTGGTTCGTTTGTCCCCAAAGGAATGAAATCCGCCAACTTCTTGGAACCTTGTAGTAAAGGCTATCTGTCCACGGTTGTGTCTAACAATTCCACTTCCGACACCAAAAATTTGTGTTGTGACACCAGCCGGTATTTTATATTAGGTGTACAACTTTGCTTCCGCCGTTTTTGAATAGATGTATGTAGCGGTAAGTAATGATCGAAATAAATAACCCCATGTGGGCATGCAGGAGCCTTGGGCACCTGTTAACATAACCTCATAAAAATATTAGTCTATTTGTGTCTTCATCATAAAGTTATTCGCAATTGAAAATGTCAGTGTACGAGCCAAATTCTCGTCATTTGCGGGAGGTTTTACTTTTCTGCTTCAATATGAAGAAATCTGCTGCTGAGGCTCATCGAATGCTCTCAGATACTTATGGGGAAGCCACTATTAGTGAAAGGACATGTCGTGAGTGGTTTCAGCGCTTCAAGAACGGTGATTTTCACGTCGAAGACCAACATAGCGGTGGAAGAAAGAAGGTTTTCCAAGATGCGAACTTGGAAGCATTACTTGACGAAGACTCGTGTCAAAGTCAACAAGAATTGGCACAATCATTGGGAGTGACTCAACAAACAATCTCAAAACGCCTCAAAGACATGGGAATGATTCAGAAGCAAGGATATTGGGTGCCGTACGAGTTGAAACCAAGAGATATTGACAGGCGTCTGTTCGCTTGTGAACAGTTGCTTGCAAGGCAAAGACGGAAGGGATTTCTGCATCGTATTGTGACTGGGGACGAGAAATGGGTTCATTACGATAATCCCAAACGCAAAAAGACTTGGGGATATCCCGGCCATGCTTCCACGTCGACGGCCAAACCGTCTATTCATGGTTCCAAAATCATGCTCTGTATTTGGTGGGATCAACTCGGCGTAATATATTATGAGCTGTTACAACCAACTGAAACAATCACAGGTGCTCTTTATCGAACCCAATTAATGCGTTTGAGCCGAGCATTGAAAAAGAAACGGCTGCAATACAACGAGAGACATGATAAAGTGATTTTGCAGCACGATAATGCTCGACCCCATGTTGCGCAAGTGGTCAAGAAATACTTGGAAACATTGAAATGGGAAGTCCTACCCCACCCGCCATATTCTCCTGACCTAGCTCCTTCTGATTATCACTTGTTTCGATCCATGGCACATGGGCTAGCTGACCAACACTTCCGGTCTTATGAAGAAGTAAGAAATTGGATAGAATCGTGGATCGCTTCAAAAGATGTCCAATTTTTTCAACACGGGATTCGTATGCTGCCGGAAAGATGGGAGAAAGTAGTGGCCAGCGATGGACAATACTTTGGATCCTAAAGGTATAATTAGTTTTTTACAATAAAATCGCGAAATTCGGAAAAAAAACGGCGGAAGCAAAGTTGTACACCTAATACATGGTCGACACCACGATGTAGATTTGTCGGGATTGAAACGACTCACTAACTTACTAACTCACTAACAACTTTTATTCACTAGTGCTTCCAAAATATACGGGTCTTAGGAGAGAAGGTTATTGATCGTGAATAGTTCTAACTATATTTCTATATACCTCTTAAGCGTTTTGGATATTGTTTGCTAGTAGACGGCGGCAGTTTTGAGCACATTTTATAGTTTATTTTTTTAACTTGTTACTTGTTTTATATCTTAAGATTTTGTGTTATGTTTTTCATTTATTGAATTTGATGATTTTAACTGATAGTATTATAAATAAATAAAAAATACTTAACAATTTAAATGTTTGTGTTGCTAGGCAACGGTTTACATTGTTTTTTTGCCTACTTCATGCGTAAGTGCGTAGCGAAGTATATCCCCATGTAATGTGTTAACATAAGACTACCTAATATGTCAATATTTGTTTCTCTTGTAGCTTTTAAATGATTAGAAATTTTAAAAAACTTTTTATACAAAACTTGTTTAGAATGTATCAATGTTCACATTTTTGAAAAAAAAAGGGTATGTTTCTGAAAAAAAACATAAAGTCAGCGTCGCTTTCCACATTCAACGTTTTTAGCATTTATTGTAGCTTACGTCCTTTTATTTAATCTGGTGAAAAAATTATTTTGCTAAGCCCAACTGTTTTCGCATAAAATGGGTGGGGCGTCGAGTTTGAATGACCCTGTACATACAAAGTTTTGCCTATTTTTTACTTGATTACAACATACATATTTACACACTTACGTATCCAATTTCAGGTTTGGAATTTGTCAAAAAAAAATTATGTGAGGAGAGTGCCGATATTAACGAAGTAGACAGTGAAAATTGGAAGCGTGATATTTTGCCTCACCTTTTAGCAAATATTACAAAAAAGCTAATGAGACAGGCGTGTTTTACAAATGTCTTCCCGATAAAAATCTCACTTTTAAAAACCAAAGCTGCAATAGAGGAAAAAGTAGTAAGGAACGAATAACTTGCCTTTGTGTTATAAACATGAATGAATTTAAAAAATTAAAGCTTTTGATCATTGGCAAGTCTCGGAATCTACGATGTTTTCGAAATGTTAAACGACTGAATGTAAATTATGAATCAAATTTTAAAGCATAGATGATGTCAGCAATTTTTGAGAACTGGCTCTTGAAGTAGGACATCAAGCTGAGTAAAGAAAAAAAAGAAAAATTATCGTATTTATTGACAATTGCACTGCCCATCCTCGAGATGTTACAAAAGAACTAATATCAATCGATATAAAGTTTTCTCCACCAAATTTTACGTCCAAGTTACAGCCACTGAATCAAGACATAATTACCAGTCTAAAACACAATTATCTTCGCCGAATTTTAACAATACTGCTCGACCAATTTACAAAAAATGCCAGTATCCCCAAATTAAACCTAATGGTTGTGTTCAAAAAATAAGCAAGGCATGGAATGTTGATGTTAAATCGCAAACTATTGGAAATTGCTTTGAAACATTTTGGATTTGGTTCATACTCTGCATGGGAGGAAGAGGGCGAAGTTCCACTGATTTTTTTAAAGTAAAATGTTTACGACGACGTTGAAGAAAAGGCTAAATTTCTACTATCAATAAAATTTGAAACTTGAAAACAAGGGAACGAGTCTTTAGAAATGCCAGACTTAAACGATTTTCTCTACTTTAATGACAACCTCTCCATATCTGAATTCCCAACGGACGATGATATCATAGAAAGTTATATTGCGATATTGGCAATAATAAGGCAGATAATAATTTAGACATTTCAAGTGATGATGATAATGAAGAGACAATCGAATCACTTTCGCATGAAACAATTATAAATGCATTGAAAGTTCTGCGTTCTTTCTTGTATACAAGTGATGACACAACCGACGAACTTTACAAATCATTAAATAAAATTGATGCGAACTTAGCGAAAATAGAAAAAAGTTAAAACAAAGTTTAATAAATTAAATAAGTCATTATGCTACATACTACAATTGCACTTATTAATTTTTGTTTTAATTATTTTTTATTATATGTATGATATATGAATAATATAATTTTCATTTAATTTTGCTTATGATCTTTATTTTAAATAACGTACCAATCAAATGTTCTCCTCGATTTTCGATAACTCAAAGTTGAACTTTTTATCTGGCAAGTCGTAGTTCAACTTATCGAAGTTTGACTGTATTTTTTTGCAACATTTAATACACTTAAAAAATTTGATGAAAACATTTGGGGTGCATCTCAGGCTAGCGGTTTCATGTTGCACCAAACGTAACGAATTATACATGGTTAAATAATCTACAATTTTGAGAGCCAGACAAATTGACTAAAACACATATTGGTTCCTGAGGTTTAGAAATAATTTACAAGAGAGATTCCGATATAATTCATTTTTATTAATGGCAGACAAAAGGCACAATTGTAGAAATAAGTGTTAGTTATTTATGACTATGATAAATATTTTTGATCGTATAAGAAATTTCTTTTCATAAAATTACATTTTATTGAAATCAATATTATAAACCATCAATATTATCAATACATAAGTCAATATTATAATTTTACTTTTGAAAAATAATATCTTAGAATAGCAGCTTTTCCATTTGGTTGAACGAAAGTGAGTAGTACAAAGACATTCAGTCACTTCATAAATTACAAATTAAAATGGCTATCTACAATTAGCTCATTGTTATAGAATTATTTTAAAATTTATAACTATTTTTTGGATTATCAATTATTTTGTAATTCAAAAGCTAAAAATCTTTAGTTACTCAAAATCAAAGAGACCATCGGAAAAATTTATTTACCTGTTATAGTAAATTCTAGGACTCCATATGTTTTTAACTTTTTCGCTGACCCAATACAGTTTCTCTATTAGCTGCAGAACGTTAGAACTGGCGCTAATATGAGATTTAACCAACATTGCCCGAGCTTTCTCTTGAAGATTGACTAAAGCGACAATCGTGTCTTCTAGAAGAAGAAAACACAACGATTTTAATTATAATGATATAAAACTCTTCCATTTTTTTTAATAGTGAATTTTAATAAATGTACAGTACCAAGCAAAAGTAAAGCAACTTTTGTTATCTTCGTTCAATTCAACCAAGATATAAGATATGGGACAATTCAGTGCAGGTAATATCTACTTGGTAAAGGTTGTTAGGGCTTGTGTAGAGGACAAAATATCCAATAATTAATTAGTTTAATGTTAATCTATTAGTTCGATAAGTTGTATTCTTCATAAGCCTAGTATTAAATCTGTGACTAGTATGTAAGGAACCCGTGTGCTACGCCTATGGACATTACTCGTTTCTATTGCCACTTTGTCCGTATGACCAGATGTTGATTCGCATTTTGTTTGATCTTAGACTAACTGTGTAATAAAACTCCTCGCCGACCTTTTGTGCGTACTAGAATTTAGACACGTTCTCGATGCTGGTCATAAACGCCCTCCAATAAAACCCAATTATATTGTTAAAGTTAGGCAAGTCACAAGGACAAATCTAGAAGAAGCGCCGATGATGACCTCTTAGTTTCTGGTACGCCTATGTACGGTTACCATTAACTTTAGTACTTAAGATTTTGCAAGGAGAAAATTCGCTCTTCTTGTGCGTCTCCGTCGACCCTTAACTCCGTACTTTGCACGTTACTCGTACGCGATTACTTTACACACGGTTCCTATACACGGTTAATTACTACACTAATTAACTTGTCACGAAAAGTTGTTATTTCTTTGCTACATTACTCGAAGTTGTTAGTGAATAATAAACCTTTGTTACCGTTAGAAAAGGGTTTTGTTTTCATTTGCACGAACACGGTGTCTCTGAGACCGCGAACTCAGGGTGGTCCTTCGCAAGCATCCAGTCCATTGCTTACTAGACGTATCAAGAATTAGGCCATGTCTAATCAACATCTTGGTACCACGATCCACGAATAAACAGTTTGGTCCTTCGAGCCGGATCAACATTTTTGGTCCTACGAGCCGGATCAACATTTTTGGTCCTTCGAGCCGGATTATACATTTTTGGTCCTTCGAGCCGGATTAAACATTTTTGGTCCTTCGAGCCGGATATCACGGGACTGGATCAGAACCTGTGGAACATAGGACATCGAAAGCGGAATAAGGAGTAGAACGGTGGATCCCAAGGAGAGCAAGAAACAATCCCGGTGAGTCATTTCCTTTTTATCACGATTTTTCCTCTTTGAATTTGCATAACCTCATAATCCCGATTCCCATTTGATACTTTAAATGGTCGTTAGTTGTATGAGATTGATACGACTTATTTACTTTGGTTTATGCTCGATTTATGCACATTAAAGAAGTCGAAACTAGTTAATTTCTCCAGTAGTACTTCTGTTTGAATCGCGTAAATTGATTTATTTTAACGCCACGTTATCAATAGTAGTTAAAAATGACCACTAGAGCTCAAAAAGAAAAAATTTCAAAACGATCCGAAATGGAACTAGGCTCAGCAGAGTCTCTTAGCGAGAACGATGAATTTAGAGAACTTTTGCACGCTCGCAGAATTTTAACTAAACGTTTATCCCGTTTTGAACAGTACCTTCGTGAAAACAGAGATATTCAAGAAACAGTTCAATTAGAAATCCGCCTCAAGAACGTGGAGGAGGACTATAATCAGTTCGATAAAGTACAATCTCGTCTAGAATTTTTAAGCTTAAACGAAGAAGAACAACGGATTGAAATCGAATCAGCCTACTTTAATTTAATTTCAGAATTAAAGCAGTTAATAAATTCAATTAGCAAAAATCAAAATAGTACTAATACTCATTTAGGAAAACAAAATTCACCAAGAGGTCTAGGAAAATTACCGGATTTAGGCTTACGTTCATTTTATGGCAATTATGAAACTTGGTTCAGTTTCAAAAACATATTTGATTCCTTAGTCCATAGCAGAACCGACTTGAGTGAAACAGAAAAATTGTTATATCTAAAATTATGTTGTAAAGGCGATGCGCTAAATCTCATAGACTCTCTCGACATAACTCCCGATAATTATACAATCGCTTTAAATCTGTTACAAAAAAGATACGAGAATAAAAAGGCAGTTATTAACATTCACGCTAAAGGTTTAGTTCTTAATTTACCAAACGCGAATAAAGGATCATCTGTAAATATTAGAAAATTAATAGATGCAGTTCAGCAACATAAATCATCATTAGGAAAATTAAAATTACCCGTGGATCAATGGGATGTTTTGTTGATACCGATAATATTAAACAAACTGGATGATAGTACTAATCAGGAGTGGGAGCGGAAACAATGTAATACTGAATTGCCGACTGTTGATCAATTAATGGAATTTTTAACCGAAAAATGTCGTTCGTTGGAAGCGGTTCGCGGCTTCTCAACCGTACATTCAAATAAACATGATAGGGATAGAATGCAAAACAAAGGCCACGAGAAAAGAAACGAATCACATCAGTTTAAGAATTATTCGTATTCTTTGACCGAAAAAATCAATAAGTGTTACATCTGTACTGAAAATCATTTCATTCATCAATGTCCTCGTTTTATCCAATTATCAGTGTCGGACAAATATAACGAAATTCGAAGACATAAATTGTGTAGCAACTGTTTACGTCCAGGGCATCTGAAACAGGAATGTAGATCAAGAGGATGCAAAAAATGCAACCAAAAACATAATAGCACGTTACATATAGAGAAACGTTCAGGAAGTGAACATGTTCAAAATTCTAGCAACAGCAGCACTAATGAACCTTCCTCATCATTAACTGAACATGAATCATCGATCAGTTCTCCATCTAATCCTTCGGCTCACGATGTATCTAGAAGGTATGGAGAATCCAAACAATCTACAGTTCTAACAATCGGCCAAAGTAACGCGGTCACGTACGATACGGAAAACAACCCTTTGGCATTATCATCGTTAGGTAATGATAAAAATCAAGTACTACTATCTACGGCTACCATTCTCATCTCAGACAGAAAAGGAAATTGGCATAAATGCAATGCCTTACTCGATTGCGGAAGCCAGTCAAATTTAATGACAGAAAACTTCTGCAGAAAGTTAAACTTAAGTCCCCAAACAATTGACCTTTCATTATCAGGTATCAGTCAAATTGTCACAAAGATTAATCAGCGAGTGCACACGAAAATAAAATCCAGGTTCAACCAATATGAATCTAACATAGCATTTTTGGTTTTGCCCATTCTTACCGAAAATCTACCCTCATTTAGATTTCCCAGTTCGGTACTTCAAATTCCAACAAATATCAATCTAGCTGATGAAAAATTTAATGAACCAAAACAAATTGATGTTTTATTAGGGGTAGATATATTTTATAATCTATTAGGTTCGGGTAAACTTAAATTAGGAAAGGGATTGCCAATGTTACAAGAAACCTCTTTAGGCTGGGTAATATCGGGCAATTTAATATGCAGAGAATCTCAAAGTCGGAAAGTAGTGTGCAACCTTGCGACTAGTATTTCAAATAAAACATTAAATGATTCGTTGACGAAATTCTGGCAGATTGAAGAGTTTGAAAATGTTAAATTCCTATCAAAGGAAGAAAATTATTGTGAGGAATATTTTAATCAAACTACAACCCGCGACATGGACAACAGTTTTGTCGTAAGGTATCCGTTCAATAATCAAACAGATTTTAGTCTGGGTGACTCCAAATCGAATGCCCTAAAACGGTTAAAAAATGTAGAGAAAAGGTTAGAAAAGGACAAGGACCTCAAGAAGCAGTACGTAGAATTTATGACGGAATATGAGAACTTAGGCCACATGACGCTTCAAGGACCCATTGAAAAGGACATCTCTATTCCAAACAATTCTTATTTTTTACCCCACAGTGCGGTACTAAAGAATTCTATTACCACGAAGTGTCGCGTCGTTTTTGATGCAAGCTGCAAGACAAGTTTAGGAATTTCCCTGAATGACACGCTTTTGGTAGGACCAGTAGTACAAGATGACTTGTACTCAATTTTGATACGTCTAAGACTTCGCAAAATTGTTTTGAGCGCGGACATCAAAATGATGTACCGATGTATAAAAATTCATGAGGAAGAACGTAACTTCCAAAAGATACTATGGCGAGCAAATCTTAATGATCCGATTAATGTGTATAAACTCAACACGGTAACGTATGGCACATCGAGTGCACCCTTTCAAGCCACACGTTGCTTGATAGAATTGGCCGAGCGCAACAAAGACAGGTATCCACGAACAGCAGAAATAATTAAACGTTCGTTCTACATGGATGATTTGTTGGTTAGCATTGATTCGGAAACAGATGCATTGCAAATTTATAGGGAACTAGACGATATTTTAAGTCAAGCTAATTTTAAATTGAGAAAATGGTCGTTCAACAGTAGCATAGTTTTAAATAGTATCCTACAAGCAAACAGTAACGAAAATCACGACAATTTAATTCTACCTCATGAAGATAAGCATCTAAAAACTCTTGGAATTAGCTGGGATCCTAAACAAGATACTCTGAAATACTCAGTTAATATTAAATACGAGCCATCCCGTGTTACCAAAAGGACTATTCTTTCGAAAATTTCGCAGATCTTTGACCCGCTTGGGTTGATCGGTCCCGCATTAACTAGGGCCAAGTTAATTTCCGACTTATTCAAAAGCAAAAAACTCCCAAGCGATAGTAAAATTTTGAATCTAAACCCATTTCTCGATTCAGAAGGGATACTTCGAGTCGGGGGACGTTTAATAAATTCACAATTTAATTTTGAACAACACCCTATTATATTACCGTATAAACATAAATTCACTGACTTAATAACACAGAATGAGCATATGAAACATCTCCACGCGGGAGTTCAAAACTTGCTTTCGATAATTCGCCTCAGATTTTGGATAATAAACGGAAAAAATGCAGTTAAACGTAACCTTAGTAGATGTATAAGATGTTTTAGAGTAAAACCGAAACCTTCGAAATTTTTAATGGGTTCCCTTCCGACCGCAAGGGTAACGCCTTCACGACCTTTTTCAAATTGCGGAATCGATTATGCAGGGCCTATACTCATAAAGGAGGGTACGCTGCGTAGAGCCAAATCCGTAAAAACTTACATATGCATTTTTGTTTGTTTTGCCACGCGTGCAGTACATATCGAACTGGTTAAAGATCTTTCGACCGATAGCTTTTTGAATGCTTTGGAAAGGTTCTGTTCCAGACGAGGAAAACCAACAAACATACATTCAGACAATGGTTCTAACTTTGTAGGGGCCAATAATTATTTTATCGAACTCTATAACTTAATAAATAATGAATCACACATTAACGCCACAACTACATTTTTAGCCAATCATTTGATAAAGTGGCATTTCATACCCGCGCGTAGTGCCCATATGGGAGGATTGTGGGAGGCGGCGGTGAAATCGACTAAGTTTCATCTTCGCCGCGTCTTAGGTGAATCATCTCTAACATACGAAGAGATGTACACCCTATTAGTAAAAATCGAAGCTTGTCTCAACTCGCGACCACTAATGCCAATCTCAAACGACATAAACGACTATGCACCCTTAACCCCCGCGCATTTCCTTATTGGCGACTCGTTGGCAAGTTTACCACAACCCGACTACCAGAACGCCGTTATCTCTCGCTTATCTCATTACGAACGACTACAACAACTCCAACAGCATTTTTGGAATAGTTGGTCCAGGGATTATTTGACAAATTTGCAAACTCGATGCAAATGGAAGTACACTGTAGATAAAACCATAGATATTGGAGCATTAGTTTTACTGGTGGAACACAATACTGCCCCACTGCGTTGGATTTTAGCTCGAGTTGTCGAACTCCACGAAGGAAAGGATCATGTGATACGTGTAGTGTCAGTGCGCTTACCCAGTGGAACTATATCGCGAAGATCATTGTCAAAAATATGCCCATTGCCCATGAATAACGAATAACTCTTTGTAAATAATTTAAAAGGTAACGACCTTTTAACGGGGCCGGCATGTTAGGGCTTGTGTAGAGGACAAAATATCCAATAATTAATTAGTTTAATGTTAATCTATTAGTTCGATAAGTTGTATTCTTCATAAGCCTAGTATTAAATCTGTGACTAGTATGTAAGGAACCCGTGTGCTACGCCTATGGACATTACTCGTTTCTATTGCCACTTTGTCCGTATGACCAGATGTTGATTCGCATTTTGTTTGATCTTAGACTAACTGTGTAATAAAACTCCTCGCCGACCTTTTGTGCGTACTAGAATTTAGACACGTTCTCGATGCTGGTCATAAACGCCCTCCAATAAAACCCAATTATATTGTTAAAGTTAGGCAAGTCACAAGGACAAATCTAGAAGAAGCGCCGATGATGACCTCTTAGTTTCTGGTACGCCTATGTACGGTTACCATTAACTTTAGTACTTAAGATTTTGCAAGGAGAAAATTCGCTCTTCTTGTGCGTCTCCGTCGACCCTTAACTCCGTACTTTGCACGTTACTCGTACGCGATTACTTTACACACGGTTCCTATACACGGTTAATTACTACACTAATTAACTTGTCACGAAAAGTTGTTATTTCTTTGCTACATTACTCGAAGTTGTTAGTGAATAATAAACCTTTGTTACCGTTAGAAAAGGGTTTTGTTTTCATTTGCACGAACACGGTGTCTCTGAGACCGCGAACTCAGGGTGGTCCTTCGCAAGCATCCAGTCCATTGCTTACTAGACGTATCAAGAATTAGGCCATGTCTAATCAACATCTTGGTACCACGATCCACGAATAAACAGTTTGGTCCTTCGAGCCGGATCAACATTTTTGGTCCTACGAGCCGGATCAACATTTTTGGTCCTTCGAGCCGGATTATACATTTTTGGTCCTTCGAGCCGGATTAAACAAAGGTAAAGTAATAACATATAAAATTTAGTTTCCTAACGATTCGTATTTTTTGTAAAAAAGAAACAAAAAGTTTTACAGCGAGCAAAAATAAAGCAACTTTCAAATTTACACATAATAATTAAGCACAATATTAATATTTTGTCGGACCTCCACCATTTCTGATGACCTCCAGACATCTCTTTCTCATAGACGAAATTAAGTTTTCAATATACTCTTTTGAGATCGAGTTCCAGGCCTTTTGAATGGCGTCAAATAATTCATCTGATTTGCAAAATTTTTCAGTTCTATTAAGGCGACTTTTCCTTTCTACCAATTCCCATAAATTCTCAATAAGATTGAGGTCTGGACTTTGAGCGGGCCATTTGAGCACATTCACTTTCTGATCCATTAAAAATTTTTTTTTTATGATTTTAGCGGTGTGCTTTGGATAATTGTCGTGTTTAAATTTCCAGAGAAGGGGCATATTAGCTTCAGCATAAGGTAGTAAATGGTCCCTTAGAATATTTAAATATTGATATCGATCCATAATGCCGTTTATTCTCACAATAGGGCCCACACCTGCTTTGGAAAAGCATTCCCATATCATGACATTTCCACCGCCATGTTTGATCGTGCTCAAAGTGTATTTGGGCTGATATCTTTGGCCAGCGGACGTCTCACCCATTGAATACCATCAGATGAATGCAAATTAAACTTACTTTCGTCTGAGAAAAGCACTGTATTCCATTTCATGTCGTTCCACAAAAAGTGTTCATTTGCGAAATCCATTCGGGCACGTCTGTTTTTCTTAGATATGAATGGTTTTTTGGAAGGCTTTCGTGCTTGAAATCCAAAATCTTTCAAACGACGTCGAATGATATGCACAGATATATCTTGTTGCGTTTTTAATTCGCGTTTTATATCGACGGCTGTTTTAAACGGTTGATCTTCAGATATTTGTCTGATGCCACGATCTTCACGAACAGTGGTTTTCTTCGGTCTTCCTGTTTTAATTGGGTTGTCCAATGTTCCTCTTAATTGAAATCTCTTTAATAGTTCTTAAAACAACACTTTTAGTTAAGTTTAGTTGTTTTGCGACGATCACTTGTTTAATTCCATTTTGATATTTTGTTATTATTAATTGCTTTATATCTAAAGAAAGTTTTTTTCCTTTTGGCATATTTTTCACTAAAAAGCACTTCAACGACACAGGCAGAATTAGAATGAAAAATAAATAGGCTGATTTTACATTGAAATGCTAAAAGTTGCTATATTTTTGCTCGCATTAAAAACAAATTTTTTTAACAATAATAAAAAACGAGTTAGTAAAAAACTGAATATTAGTTGTTTATACTCTACTCTTACCTAGTAAAAATTATCTGCATTAGGTTGTTCTATACCGTATGTCCTGGATGGATTTAAAGCAAATAACAAAAGTTGCTTTACTTTTGCTCGGTACTGTATTAGATTTAGAAAAACTAAAAAGTTCTACCTAAGCCAACTTTTATCAGACTGCAAACCTTTCTATACCCCCAAGAGACAACCTCCTAATGCCGATCATCCATTAATTTAGCAATTTGATACTTGACCTGTTTTAAGTCTCCTGCTAAAAGACTTAATATTTCCAACACCTGCTTTACCCTGTTCTCCAAATATGCATGTGAGCATTCTTTATTTATGTTAAGGCTATTAACCAATTATTTGAAAATATCACAGAGTTGGCTCTAAATTGCTCCTAAGATAAGTGTGAGAAAATGATAAGTGGCTGTTGTGAATTCATTTGCACTTTTGTTTATGTTAAGACCATTAATTAGTATTATCTGAAAGTGGTATGAGCTTTGGTTCTGAATTCTTCCCGAGATAAGCATGGGAAGAGAGGGTTGTTTATAAATTCCTTTAACATAAGTGAGAGACAAATGGTGGTAAGGGTTTGACACCCATGGGAAAAATGCTGGAATGTCCCTTATAGGTTCTCTCACAAAGAGGGGATGCATTCAGGGATGTTAATACCAAGTTGTGTCAGGGGATATTCTGTTTTTGGATGGTGAAGAGTAAAGAAGTGCTTTAGAAACCTGCATCATTTCATTTTTCTTTTACACCTTCTAACCCAAAGTCTTACATGCACTTTCTCTTTTTTAAGAGATGCAATAACTTCATTGAAATCCAGTAATGAATCTTTTAAACTAAAACAGAAAATAAATTTGTTGTTTTACTCATACGAATATGTTCAACATATTCTAGTTAATAAGAAAAAATCGATAAAAGAAAACTTAATAAAAAAATTTAAAGATTGGCACCTTGCCTTTACTGTTTGTTTTTCCTGAAAATTAATATATACAAAAACCCTTACCAATCAGAACTATCCTTTCTAGATGCGGCTGTTTTGATTTGGACTCAAATTTCTTCTCTAAATCTTCACAAAGCGGGCGAACTCACTTTACTCCCAGTTGTTGACTGTACAATTAATGCCAAAATCGTACTAACCGTCTTTTCCAAAAACATTTCCAGCTCGTTTTTCAAGTCCATTGAAATACCCAACGAAACACCTTTCTGCAAACTTTAATTCTCTGTCATGCAAATCAAAAGAAAAAGTTCAGTATTAAATGAAATCTGTTTTTGCCGACTGTCAGCTTATCAAACACTTGTCGGGTTTAGAGGTGCTTGCGTGTACCGGTTAGTCGTCGGTACAGTACAACGTGCAACTGGAGCTGAAGGGGTAATCTGATATCCAGTTACTGCACTAACACGTGGGTGAGGGATCAGTATTCAAACCAAAGGAAGAAACTGATCCTAGATATAGATATGCGATATCTCTGCTTAACCATTTTATTTACACAAGATTAACACTACATTATTACAGCTTTATACAAGGGGTGATAACCGTGGTAATTTACCTCGAGAGAACGAACAACTATTAGAAGGGCCAAAACGCTAAAGAACGAGTTCCAAGGACTTACTTCCCTTTTAAAGGCTAGCGAGCCCTTGATGTACTTCCGATCCTGTCACCTGTTAAGTGCGCCTCGTGAGTGTCACTTGTCGGTGCAGAGCCTTGGAGTGAAAATGCTCTCGAGAGAGTAAACACCATACACTATCCTTGTGTCGGTACTGATTCCGCTCAACCTGTTCCTGTTCTAGTTCATTGAGTATCAGGGTTTCGTTGCTTTGTTCGATCAGCTTTTCCACTAGAACATTGTTCAATTCCTCTTCCGCTTGATTGAAGTTTAATAGTTCGGATATAAGGTTGCGCGTGTTAAATTGTTTCTTCAAAGTGTCTTTAGAGGACAAAGAAAATGTAGAGCATTTTTCATTGAAAATTATCGTGATTAAGTTCTTTTAGGGACCATGAGAAATCCCAACATACAGCCTCAAGTACAAAGTAAAATTATTATACCGTGGTAAAGACAAAGTCCCATAATAATGAAATATTTCTTTAAATATATATATATATGTATATAAAAATAACATTGAAATTCTAAATCTTAAATTCTACTTCTCTTTGATTTCCTTTATTTCAGTCTTACTTAAACTATCACTATCTTCTTCCTTTTAGCCCTTTCCAAAACCCCGTTCAAAATCTTCAAGTGTTCGTTCTTAAGCTTAGTTATTTCTTTGTCGTTCTTTTCTCTAAGAGTATTAATTTCTACGTCATATTTTCGGGTAAATTTTTCGCGGAGTTACAGTAGTTCAGATGACTAGTCCTCGTCGTTCCCTAAGCACTACGGTAAGAAGTGAAAATTTAAAATACAAGAAAAAAGACGTATTTCTTTCCCAATATTTTTTAAAACCAAAAAAAAATTATCGATGTATCCAAAGATATCTCAAAGTCTGCATACCTGAATCCTCTAATGAATTTATAATATCAATTTTAGCCAGAGTTTTCTGGTACTTACAATCTCCTTTCATAGCTCTCTATTACCTCGTTTAATTCATAATCACCAGAGTTGATCTAAAAACCATCCAAACCATAGATCATTGAGTATAATTCACATTTTGCAATTTTGTAGGGCAGTACTCGCTTATCAATCATATGGTAAATCCATGTTAATACATCACATAATAATATCACTTACCACTTCTTGAATCGTCGAATTTACACTGATATTTCTATGCCGCTTGGCATTTTCTTCCAAATTTAAATTTCAAATTGAAAATCTCCAAATATCTGTTTTCGATGGCCCGAATTTCTAATTTTTCCCTAATCCTAAACAAGGCATTTAATTCGTTCTTAACTTCATGCTCAATATTGATTAGTTTCATATCGTTTATGTATTCCAAGAAATATTTGGATTTCGCTTGCAAAAGCTGCCAAGTTTTCCTTAAGTTTCTCCACGTCTTCTTTGGACTTGAAGACCTTCTTCTGGTCTTCGCCCGGAGCTGTTTTACTGGAAGCCAAAAAATCAGGGCTGAGCTCCAAGTCACAGCTTGAACCTGATAATTTTCGGCTTTGCTAGCTAAAAACCTCTTCAGATAAGCTTAAAATAAACCATGGTTAATTTTTAAGCATAATGTGAGTGAAGACTTTTTCTCTAAATCAATTTTTTTTTCGAAGTAAGTCCGGAGCTCCTCCATTTCTTTCCTATGTTTCATTTCTATTCAAGCTTAATCTCCACTAGGTCAACTAAGCTTGACTCTTTCGTGCGTTTTAGTATGTCTCTAACTCTAGTAACTTCAGTTTCATATTCATGCTTTTCAGACTCAATTTTCGTCTCATTGTGAAAATTTTTATTGGTTTCAACTCTAATTTACGAGAAAAATTCTACAAATCTACAATTGCAGTCTTCAATTTAAGCACCACAAAATTTTGCTAAAAATTAATAAAAAAAAGCCCAATTTTAGTCCATACGAACCATAAGAAGCACAAACCTGAATTTCTGCATTATCTATCTTTGAATGTACTTCTGTTCGTAACTATAAAAATGAATATAATGACTATACTTTCAATAAAAATATTTCTGTTCTTACCTTCTCAGGTGAATAATTATCAGGTACTTCAATACCACTTTAAGCTAAGGAACAGTCATGGTCTTTTACCATTTGAATAGTATCCTGCAGGTTTTGCTGTAACTGCGCGATTTGGTTCTTGAAATTTTCTACTTGGGTAAGAAGCTCCTTTATGTTCAATCGCGGACTGATTGAGAGATTCACTTAATTGTTGTATAAGATCGTCTTTGTACATTATGATGTTGTAGTACAACAGCTAGAAGACTGAAAGTACCTAATTAATTATCACATTGATATTTTAAATTAAAATGCATTACAAATGTTCTTGAAATTAAAATTAGAAAGAAAACAGTTATTTAAGTTACTAGTCTTGGCCTGTTCAATACTGCAAAACCTGGATTAGAAAACCTAAATAGGTCACCAATGAGGAGGTGGTGAAGATTGCAAGAAACTTTAACATACCAGAAGGCTAGTAAGGAGGAATTCATGCCTTACAGTGAAGGAGTTATAATAGACCTTATGTCTCACAAGGGAAGGGATCCAAATATGCAAAATGGAGCTCAATACCGTATTTCTAACAAAAGTTATAACTGTTTAAGAGGGTGAATGCAATGTTTCACCATTTGATAACTTCAGAACCCCAAGTCGTGGAAGAAAATTTCTCATAATAAAAATTTAATGAGTATTAAAGAGGGTAGCATCAAAAATATATTTTCAACTGAAAATTAAATTAACATTCTCCCTGTAGTTAACAATTATTATGCGTGAGGTATCAGCGTGGGACATTTTTCCACATTTGAATAATAATATACGAGTAAGATAATATTTCATTGGTATCTATGGATTTATGTTTTGCAGTAATGATATTCATCGAAAGAATATTTAAAACATAATTTTTCTAATGCATAACGCATAATAATTGTTAACTACAGGTAGAATATTAATCTGATTTTCTACTGAAAACATATTTTTGATAATACCATTCTTTAATACTCATTAAATAAAGCCTTTTTTATAATGAGAAATTTTCTTTTGCGATCTGCGGTTCTGAAGTTATAAGCAGTCAAACGTCGTGTATACATTCTTATTTAAAACAATTATAACTTTTGTTAGAAACACGGTGTCGACCTCAGCTTTGGACCATTCCATTGAGAAATGTTTTCTCTAGAAAATGGCAAAAAATTGAATGCGACAGCTGAAGACGTATAAAAACGAGACTAAAAGTGAAATTTTCAACAAAAAAAAAATTAAGTGATATTTTCTCATTTTGCTTTTTTTGTTGTTCTAATTCATCTGGATCCAAAGTCATCGTTAAAAAACGAAAAATTGACGAAACTTGGGGGGGTGTTCTCGTCTCTTAAATTTTGAAGATAGCACGTAAAATATACGTTATTATTTTTAGTTAGATCTAAACTATTTCTCTACAAAATTTCATTAAAATCATGCGAAGACCACTTGGGTCACAAGAATACAAGCACCAAAATGCTAAACTTGAAAAAAAAAAGGCTAAAAAACCCCAATGATCTGGTTTTCCATGTTCTACCTTCCATAAAATATGTACTAGGGAACTGACTACTATAACAAGCAATTCACCAACCATAAAATCAAACCAAAAAGTGGTTCTTTCTTGCAGAATTATAATTACTGAAATAACACAAAAATTTACTACATTCAGGGATTTTAAATCACAAAAGAATAACAAAAGCAAGTTTCTTACCTTACTGTTGCAATTTTCCTCTAAGTGCTTATCCTCAGTGGCAGATATCAGACTTGAAGTATCATTACTCATTTCTCTCAAGGAATCTAACTGTTGTGACAAAACAGTTATTGTACTATCTTTCACAGCCATAATTTTTTCTGTCTCAACTTATTATCTACATCACTAAGGTTTCCACCATTATCCTTATCTACATTGGATGGCAACTCACACTCAATATTATCACCTTTTGACAAATTATCGTTCCCTGATAACTGAACCAGGCTTTTGTCACTGAGATCTAAATTGGCAAAAATGTTGAAGTTCTCCTCCATTGAGTGTATGCTCTCTAAATTAGAATGAAAAACACTGTTGCCTAAAATATCTTCTAATATGCTTTTCACATTTATAGTCACACTTTCACTGTTTGTACTATGATGCACTAAAGATTTCTCCATATCATCTGGCAAACCATTAATGATGTTACTACCAAAACTACTGAAGTCTAAAGAATAATGTTTCTGATCTTGCAAATTGTTATTGTCAAGATTTGTTTTGTTTGATGCGGTACTTGGTTGATTGACAATTCCTATTTCTTGAAAGGAATGGTTGTTCTCCACACTTAGGGTAGCAGAGGTGACATGCTCACTGATGGAGCCTTTAGATATAGTATCTTCTTCATCTTCCTGTTGGTTAGTTGAAGTTGAGTCTCCATTTTTGGTATGTAAACTCTTTTCTTCCTGAAATAATAAAAGTAGAAGGCTTAAAAATACATTAAATAGGAACGGCTAAAACTAGGTTAAAACAGAGATTTTATCAGTAAGTAAGTCAGTTATGGCATCAAGGTCGCCCAAAAGTCTGTGGCTAGTAAATTTGACTAAGCCAAAACCTAAAGAAAATGTTGTATTAAGACTTTGGAGCCTAAATTTTAAAATATAACAAGATTCGAAATATGTAACCCTTAAAAAACAAAAAAGAAATCATTAAAACATGTTTCAAAACCGCACAATGTCTCAGACATCATATTTTAAGGTTTATGTTCTTTTTCCTCATGGCTGCTTTGTTTTAAGAATTTGGAGTGTTTAAGCTACAGAAAAGGGCTATTCAGAGTGTTGTTGGAATGGGTTTGCTAGACGAATGCAGAGGTGCTTTTTGGGAGTTGGAAATCTTCAAGTTACCTAGTGCCTATGTATTGAAGCATATGTATCTATCTATTTGTATCATATGTATCACAAGGTGTTCCAGAATTGTTCTGCCAACTGATTACTGTAGATTCCCGTGACCAAAATAAGGTATAAAGTTTATATAAACAAATGTCCAATTGGCCTTTATTTTTGAGATACAGGGTGTTAAAGTTTAAGAAAAAAATAGTTTTAATTTTTTTATTTCCAAACGGCTTAAAATTTGTTAACCAAATTTCGAACATTTGTTTAGCACATCAATAGGTGTAATTCAAAATATTATCAACTTTAACCATTCACTAGTGGCAGAAATATGGGTGTCATGCTTCCTTTTTACTTATGAAAAATTGTAACGCTCAATATAATATGTCGTTTAAAGTAGTCCATCATATGCGTTAATGTGTTTAGTAATTTTTTTGTGTTATGATTTATATCATTTCAAATTTTGTGGAGTATTCTTACTTTTGTATTAAAAAAGAAACTATGGCGCACTTACCTCCGCCACTGGCTGATTTATAATGGCTAGGAGTTTTTAATTTTATACCCATCGATATCCGGAACTTGCATCGACATATTGTCTCAAATATTTCAGGAGTTCATGAAATGAAAAAACCAAAAACTTCTTTTCTTTATTTGAGTTGTAAAAATGCACTTAAAGAATTTTTTTAATGACTAAACTTCTTGAAATACAACAAACTGAGGAAAGACAAAAAATTTGCTAAACACATTTGCAAGCATATAATGGACTACTTTAAACGACATATTATATTGAGCGTTATAATCTTTCATAACTAAAAAGAAAGCATGACACCCATATCTCTACCACTGGTGAATAGTTAAAGTTGATAATTTTTTGAATTACACCTAATGATGTGCCAAACAAATATTCGAAATTTGGTTAAAAAATTTTAAGCTGTTTTGAAATAAAAAAATTAAAACTATTTTTTTCTTAAACTTTAACACCCTGTATCTCAAAAATAAAGGCCAATTGGACATTTGTTTATATAAACTTTATACCTTATTTTGGTCACGGGAACCTGCAGTTAGCAGAACAATTCTGGAACACCCTGTATAAAAAGAGTGCAGTCTATGACCATATGCATTCTGACCTCCATGGATGATTTAATGAAAATGAGGGATGACACAATGTTGCTGATGTGCAGACTTTCAAAGACCCAGACCAGACCGGAATCTGCAGAAATAATTGCAAACGATTTTTTGTGTTTATTTTCTTGTTTACTAAGTAACAGATCTAAACAAATTATTTGCAAAGCCACTCATAATGTTGAATAAAAGTTATGGTATGTTGAAAAACTGAGATATTTTTTGGATTCAACCATTTAATAAATTATAGGTATGATATATTGTTGGATTCAGAAAAAAAGCAGAATTTATTGGGAGTAATATAAAATTTGTTGACTATTTAAAAAAACAAAGTTGATGATGGTCTCGAAGAAACAAAATGTTGCATGGGATCAAAAATCTAAAAACAGCATCTTGTAGAAGAGAAAAAGTGGCAATGAGAGTGCTAAATTTATTTTAACATATCTTTTGAAATAAAATCAGGAAATAGTTAAAAAAGAATCATAAAAAAATAATTTTTTTTCTGAAATAACATCAAATCCATTTGGAATTTTTCAAACATGAAAACTGGATTTTGCTGAACACAGAATGGAGCAAATTTTCTCTAATTTAACCGCATTTTGTAAACATATTATAACTGAAGAAAAACTAGACACCTACAATGCTTCCATTCATAGTTATAGAAATTCTGTTTTAGCACCTCAAAATTATGTAAACCTCTATCCGAAAAGACAGCAACATCACAGAATCATGTTTGTGAGAATTTTAAGAAATTTAACTAACTAAATTCCCTGGTACTTACCTAGCACCGATAATCACCTAAAACCCACAATATTATCCTTCCATCTCATCCACACCATCGTAAAAAAAAATTTAAACAGTTAAAAAGCAGTAGTTTAATTAATTTACATTAGATCTACAGGATGTCTTAAGTAATAGGATACAGTGTAATGATAATTCTTTGATATAAAAATAATGCAATTTAGCTAAATTTATGTTATACCAAAAGTTGATAATAACCATGATACAGAGTGCCAAAGTTGTAAAGTTAAACCAGATTTTTTTAAAAGAAAATGTGATTTCATTTTTCAATTTTGGCACCCTGTATCTCAGTTATTATCAATTTATGGTATGACATAAATTTAGACGAGTTGCATTATTTTTATATCAAAGAATTATCATTACACTGTATCCCATTACTTAAGACTCGCCCTGTATATCTAAATATAAATTAATCACTATCTGAGGAGGATGGCGGTGTTAGGCCATGCTCTTCCCTGAAACAAACTTAACTAATTACTACACAATAAACTGCAAAACTTTCACTTATTACCTTTCAAAAGTGACCCACTGTTCATGGGCAATTTCTTGTATCCTTTGATTAGGAAACTCTAAGAACATGAATTGGTTTTCAGCTAAGCTGAACCGAATTCTTGACCCCTCCGGGGAGCTACCCAATATTTCGCTTAATAACATTTGCCAAAAGCTGCCACCCTGTAGATGAACCTCTATTCGTCGTTCTGCATGGGTTCCGACGAAAGAGAGGTTTCCTTCCATCACATTTCCATTAAACGAAAACGTTAGGCGACATGGGTATCTGTTTACCATTTTCGCCCGGATCCCTTGATGGTTTCTCCAATCTTTTAATATGTCCTCGACTGAAAATAAAATATTTTATATTTTAGAAGGATAAAAATAACTTAAATGTATACGTACAATCCATTGTGATTATTTTTCTTTATGCGAAAAAGATAAACATTACAATATGTATAAGGTTAAGAGTGTTCGGCAGTTCAGCTCAATATGAAATTTAGTATTCGTAGGGCACGTGGCCAAAAATTCCATTGATGATTTGCTAAGGAACTGTGATGCCAAGAAGTTATTGTTGTGCAATAAATATTTCAGCTGTGCGATTGCGCGATCATGTTGAAAAACGTGTCGTGTAATAAGTCTTAAAAAAATTCTAACCAAGTAGGTCGTGGAATCATTTGAGCGCGAATCCGTATGTCTTTGATAGGTTATGCGTAATCTCGAACATAAATGAACCAACTTAACCCTACTTAAAATCCCGCTAAAATACAGTTTTGTATATCTGTATTACTAGTTGATTTTTATCAAAAATTGTCTTTTTCAAGACTCCACGGACTTGTGTGTTGATTAGTTAAAGTTTTCCAGGTGCTAAAAATGGTGTTTACACTGGAACAAAAAGCCTTTATGGTTGAGTCTTATTTTCGGAATGGCTAATTCCTAAAATGAGAATGGGCCTATAAAATTAACTTTTTTTCATGAGTTTCATGAAAAGTTTTCATATATTGCAGTAATAGAATCCCAATTTTGTAGTACTTTGGATTATGTTGTGAAATTCTTTTGTGAACCTCTCAGTGTTCAAAGGATATCAGGAAGTAGTAGACCTAATTCCAGCACATCTTTAAGAAGACTTTCTCTACAATTGCATGTATTGCGTAGTAGTCATTTAATTGTTAAAAAAAATTTGGAATTTTATCCATACAAGGTGAAAATGTTTCAAGAACTGCTCTTTTAATTTAGGGTTGGTGATTACTGATTTTTAAGACGATTAAACAAATAATGATTTTATATATTATTACTAACACTTAAATAGTTTACTGAAACTAAAAGCCAGTGATGTTCAAACTGTTTAACATATAAATTGGGTGAATATGTAATTCATTGGTACAATGTATTTACATTTTGGTAGGCGCTGTAAGACCTGTTCCAAAAACCCAAATGCTACCTTGCAGTCATCTTTAATTCCAATACACCCACCTGCTTATAATGAAGTTTTACAAGGGATTTTTAATGAACTTTGTTTTGAGATATCTTTTAAACTGTAAACTATTTAATTAGCCAAGAGTTCAATCATTTTGTTTGACGTAGTTGAACAACTGCAGTTCCCAGATTTTGAAAAGATTCAGATAGTGCAATTGGTTTAATCAAACAATGCACAAAGACCTGCTGGATTTGACGTTTTTTACTGATAAGGCATAGTTTTATCAGGTTATGTGAATTCACTAAACTGGAAAATATGGAGTGCAGAGAATCCATATGTGTTTATGGAAACACCTTTATATACCCAAAAAATTGGAATATGGGTTTCTACCTCACAAAAATGCTCAATAGGACCTATTTTTTTTCCAATGACTCCATCACAGTTGGCTGATATCAAAACATTTTAAGTGAATTCATTAACGATCTTCATTCAACGAATTGCGGTATGGATACTTTCAACAGAATGGAGCAAAGGCCCATACAGCTAGGACAACTCTCAATTATCTTAGGGAATACTATGGCAATAGAGTAATAAGCTCACAGATGGACTGCATCTCTCCACCATCATCTCCAGAATTAACTGTACTAGACTATTTCTTGTTTCCCACATTAAGAAATGCTATTTTTAAAATTCCATTACACACAATTAATGACCCTAAGGACAGAATTGGACAAGAATGTGAAAATCTATCTCCACAGACTCTCATTGAAGTGTTTGATAATATGAAACAAGGAGTTTATGTGTGTCTAGAAAATAATGGACCACATTTTAAGTACAGTCCAATCGCGATAGTGTGAACACAAAAAATCCTAGGGTAGTTCATACCAACGAGGGTGTTCACAGAAAAGAGGGTGTAACTAAATAAGTTTTTTTAATAATAGTTTATTAATAAATACCAAACCAAATTATACATTTCAAAGATGAAAGAAATCAGTAATTTTTTTTTGGACATTTTTTTGAGAAATTTTTGCCATTACTGCTTGTTCGAGAATCTTTTTAAGAGTGATTATTTCACTTATATTCATTGAATTTTGATTGCACCATTCTATGGCCATATTTAATGCTCTAATTACATCGGAATGGCTAATTTTTTCAATATGTGTACCACTTTCATTGTCATTGTCGCTTTCATCTGAAGAAACATCTTCCAGACCAACAACTGCTTTCTCGTCTTTAGTCCAGTCTTCCACATCTGCAGCACTGTATTCAGCCTAAAATTACAGTTTATCATTATTTTGTCGACCTCGGAGAAACATGTAATCTCATTGTGTATTAACTTACTGGAGCAATTTCTTGTAACAAATTTATTGTATCCTTAATGGCATCAGGGACAAATGCCTTTTCATTCCTTAACTTTAGCTGTAAAATACTTAGAGGAAGGTTATCTTCATCTTCATTTTCCTTATCTCCATCAAAACCTGAAAAAATGTTTTTCCAGCATTTCTTAATAACTGTTACATCTAATTTATCCCATGCTGCAGACAAATGTAGAATTGCATCTTTTAATGAAATTTTCTTGAGAGCTACCGCTATTGCTTCTTCTGATGATACAATAGAACTAAGCAAGCTCTTTCTTATAGTACACTTTGGTGAGCCTTAAAATATTTTGATCCATTGGTTGTAATAAAGGAGTAACATTGGGCGGCAAGAATTTGACGAAAATCATCCCGTCTTCAGTTGTTAGTTCTGTTGCTGGTGGATGGGAGGGTGCGTTATCCAAAAGGAGAATTGCTTTCTGTGGCAACTTCTGAGCACGTAGAAAGCATCTCACCTACAAATTAACAATTTTGAAATATTGGCATAAACAGCATATATCACAATGAACACAAGTGATTTTAACTCTTACCTCTGGTACAAAATGTTGAAAATACCATGTCTTGAAGAGGTCTCCTGTCATCCAGGCATTTTTATTGCTTTTATAAACGACTGGGTTAATAAAATTTTTGAAACACCTTGGATTTTTGGATTTCCCAATTACTAGAGGTTTCAATTTATGACATCCTGAAGCATTTACACACCCCATAAATGTCAGTCTTTGTTTTGAAATTTTTAAACCAGAAGCTGTTTTTTCAGCCAATGCGACATACGTTTTGTCAGGTAATAACTGCCAATACAATCCTGTCTCGTCAGCATTGTAAATTTGGTGACAATTTAATTCATGTTCTTCGATCATTCGTTTTAGGTTCTCTTTGAAAGGATCCACTACATCTGGATTGGATGATAATTTCTCTCCTGTGATTTTTAAAAATCTTATGCCACGACGATGCTTGAATCTCTGCAGCCAACCATCACTAGCTGTGAAAATTGTATTCATTTTTAAATCTTTGGAGAGCAACAATGCTTTTTGTTTCAACATATCTCCTGATACTATTAAATTTTTTTCCCTCTGCTTAAGAAACCAGTCGTACAACTTTTGCTCCAATAGCGGAAATGCTGACTTCTTTAAAGTACATTTTTTCGATGGTTTCAACGTGTGAGTCATAGTATCCATAATCAAAATTTTCTTTTTTTTTATCCCACAAATTGTCGATTTTGCTACTCCGTACTTTTTGGATAACATCGTGACAGACATCCCTTTATTATGCTCTTCCAAAATGTTGGCCTTTTCTCTCAAACTTAAAAAGGTTTTCTTTAATTTACCCATCTTGAGCTGAGTATTTACAGGACTATATTTTCTTCTGATACGTACACGATTACACATACACACACGACGTACACAATATTTCGAGACACATAAAAAGAAACTTCCCGCAGCAATAAACAAATGTTACACACGATCACTAGAAAAATGCTGAAGTGTTAAATAGGTTTTAGTAACGAAAAAAAGTACGTCTCGTAGTCTCGTCGGAAACCGAATGTCACATAATATAAAAATGCATCAGGTTCACCCCAAATGCATATGTTTATCTTAAAAAGAATTAATAAACAACATTCCACATCCTTTTCATGCCTACAACCCTTCATTATTTTTCTCACACTTACAAATCTCCAATCACTTTCTTCACACTTACGTTAAAACGAATTGATAAACAAACCCTCATCTTTTATGATCAATGATTTATTATAATCATAAGAGTTGCAAATTTATTCTAAAAATATAAAAGAACAATAATAAATAATAACTACTTGGTATTTATAATAAATGATATGCAATTAATTTATAACACAAGCAAAAACTGAGACAGAAACGTTATAAATGCACTTGTTCACACAATCGAAAGTGCACGCTGTTCACAGTATACGGCGTTCAATGTAAATAATTTCGTGTTCATACCACCGAGCTGTTCATATTAACGCATGTTCACACTACCGCGATTGGACTGTATTTGTTGTAAATTGTGTAATTAAATAAATATTAATTTTATGTTTTATCTATATTTAATAAATTATAAAATTTATTAAATAAAAATTATTTACAGTGTTTGGAAAAGTTGATACCAAACTTAAGGTGGTAAAAGTAGAGCCAAAATAGTAAAAAAAGTTCCCATTAATATTGATTCTACAGAACACCAAGACATGGCCCTTCAAAAAGATCCTATCATTTTGATATTTGTTAAAATAATTTTTTCCTGACTAAGATAATGGAATGAATATTATAGGTAACAATCATACCATAGTCTTTATCTTAAATTTCATTGAAATTGATTATAATAATTTATAATTATTATAGTCAATTTTATCATCAATAATACAACCAATCAATTAATGTATCCATAATAATATTTCCATACAAGACAGTTTTTTAACTATCCTTAACAAAAATGTTGCAAGTTGAAATTATTAAAAAATCAGAAATAATAATATTTTAATGATATAGCGCTCAGAACAGTAATACATTTTTAAAGATATTCACATAGTTATTGTAGTAAGGCCGACATTTTCACATTTCATCATTCAAGTTTTTTTGAAGTTATAATCTAACATTCAAAATAAAAACTTACTTTCTATATCCTTTTTTTTGTTAATTAGTATAGTTGTAAGTACATCTGTAGGTTTCTTTCAGCCTGGAGCCTATGTCCCTTATTTGCCTCACATTTTCAATAAGTTTTGGGGTTCATTTAGTTGGTCTACCACTCTCCAATTTTCTTTGAACACTGCCAGTTTCACGTAACAATTTTACAAAATTATCCAAAGTGTTACGAAATTGCATTTCTAGCACTGCAATATAGGGAAACTTTTCAGGAAATTCCTGAAGGCAAGGTCGAATTTTATAGGCCCATTCTTTGTTTAGGAACTGGCCATTCCGAAAATAAGACACGATCAAAAAGGCTTTTTGCCTGAGTGCAAACACCATTTTTAGCACTCAGAAAACTTTAACTAACCAACACACAAGCCTGTAGAGTCTTGGAAAAAACTATTTTTAATAAAATCCAACTAGTAATAGAGTTGAATTTTAAAATGAGGTTAGTTGGTTTTTTTATGTACGACATTAAATAAAACAATCAAAGACATACGGGTTTGCTGTTAAATAATTCCATGGTGTACTTGAACTGAAATTTTTCCTTATATATGGTAGTTTCCTGTTATAATTGAATGGGGAATTTAAAATTGCTTTTTATTTTTAGAAAAACAATGCTTACAATTTGTTTCTTGTCCCTCCCGTTGTCACCAAAAATGTAATTTTTTGATAAAATTTCAACAGCATGTATCAGAAAAACTAATAGGAATTTTGACAAAAAGGTACAAGAACTGTTTTTCTTTTCGGTCATCTTTTACCAGATAGTACTGACCAGGCTGTCACGCATTGCAATTCTTTGCAGTGCTACAATGCTTGTATCTCAAATACGTGTTAGAATATCTTAAAATACAAGGTCTCTAAAAGATCTTTTCAACACTCTCTATCGTAGGTAGCAAAGCTCAAAATAAAACGAATTAACAATATTTGCCTTAGTCCAAAAGTTGATAATAACCCAAGTACGCAGTGGCAAAGTTGAAATGAAAATTTAAATTTTTAGCCATAAGTGATAAAAAAATACTTGTTTAGGCTCTTCAAGCTTTTTTGTTTGTAACGATAAACCACTTTTTGGTGAAAAAACGTATTTACGCGGTATTTTTGCTTAACAAAGTATACTTTAATCAAGTCGCCAACTGCAACCATTATCGAGAGAAAAACTTGTAAAGTAAATGCAAAAGAATGTGATTTTCTAAATTTAAATTTTTTAATGTTAAAAAGAATATAAAAAATTGTTAATTAACTGTTCAGAATGCCCATTTATACATGGACAAAAATTTATGCAGCGAATAAAATTAAATTGTATTCCTTACATTACTTCCTCATTGCCCCGTAGATTATTCACTGTATTTTGAATTCGTTGCCAGAGTTCTTTTTGAGTAGTAACAGGTGTTTAGTGCAACGGACTTAAGATGTCCCCATAAAAAGAAATCCAATAGGTTCAGTCCAAGGAACGTGGTGGCTAAAAATTGAATTTTAGATTTCAACTGTGCCACCCTGTATTTGGTTTATTATCAACTTTTGGACTAAGGCAAATATGGTTACCTATGATAGAGCGTTGTAAAGACATCTTAGAGACACCCTGAAGAATTGTATTAACATATCGACGCGATTTGATAAATGCAACATTTTGATTTGTGTTTCGTTCAAAACACCGATATTACTTATAATTTCGTAGAAATTTTATGTTTAAAAACAATTTTTTTTTTTTAAACAAATTAAAATTTTCCTAGAATCATTATAACTATAAAGAATTGCTGTATACCTAATGTCTATATTTTTATACGTTAATACATCTTGACCCTTCTCTGACCACTGAAATTAATTGCTTATATACAGGGTGTTAGTGAAATAACTTTCGTAAATTTAACCAGTGATTAAGAACATCATTTTGAACAAAAAAGTTCCTTACAACAGGGGTCGAAAACCTAATAGTTTTTTGAAAAAAAAATGTCAAAGTTGGTAACCGAAAAGCTATAATAAGGTTTAAAATTTGAATAAAATGTGGAAAAATGTACTTGACACATTTTGGTTGTTTGACGTGTAACAAAAAAACTTAAAATAATTCAACAATAACATTGCTAAAAGCAATTGAAAACTTAATTAATAACTTAAGCGGTAAAAAAAACGTAAGTGGCAACGCCGCACTGAATGTTACCGAGGAAGAGAAGTTTGTTTTCGTCAGGGTTGTTTTTTATGGCCCTTATGAGGGTCGCTCACCCACGTTGCGGGCGAAGTGATAAGGCATTGGAATGCGCAGTAAACAGATTGACTTAGTACCTCAATAGTACATGATTTATGTAACCATCTGCATTATGCTGTGGTCATCTGCACTTTATCCCATTTTATGTGACATATGATCCTGGGCAAACATGCCTGGCGCCATGGACATGTGGAGCCCATTAGTGACCATCAAGAAGAGACAAAAGACAAAAACCACCCTTATTTTTCAAATTTGTCATGGACTGTATGTCCTTCCATACTTTTAATATTTTAGTGTGATTTCGGTTTCGCTGAATGCATCTTCTGTCGGTACACGTAACAGATTATCCGCAAAGTTAATTTGGGCGAACTTTAAGTGATTTTATCCCTACTTATTAATAGTACCTAAGTGACAATGTATTCTGTAGGCGAGTATCATGACATGCTTTTGATCTACATATGTAAAGGCGTTACAAAATTCTGAAGAAGTTAAGCACATTTACGGTAATCCTTATCCAAAAAAAAAACTTCCAGCTCGACAAACATTTGTGCGAGTTTTCCAAAATCTTCTGGATACAGGGAATGTTGTTTCTTTATATCAAGGACACGAGGTCGACAGAGAGAAGTTGGTTTTGAAGCCGAAAAACAAATTTTAAACCTTGTTCAAAAGAGTTCAACAAGGAGTACCCGGAGTAGAGCATGCATGGACTCAAATGGTGAACATTTAGAACATTTAATGTACCAAACACAATAATAAATTTGTGTTTTTTAATGTGATGTGAGTGGTGTAAAATGTGTAACGTGTTATGTTAAGCTAATTAAAGATGATAACAATAATTTCAAGGTAAATGGCTTTTCAAAATAATAAAATAAGAATCATACAATTTTTAAATTTCATGAATTTAGTGCATTTTATTAATTATGTACTGTAAAATCTATCAGACCCAAAAAAATGTGTAAAAAGCAAACCCACTTCATGCGGCTACTTAGGTAGGTGTGAAAATGAAATAAATACGAGGCAACGTTGCCAATTCTCAGAAAATGTTTTTTTAATTTTCCAGGGAAATGGTTGTATTTACGACCCCTGTTGTAAGAAACTTTTTTGTTCAAAATAATGTTCTTAATCACTGGTTAAATTTACGAAAGTTATTTCACTAACACCCTGTATGTCGGACCCTGTACCTAGCTCGTAATTAATCACGAGGACAAGGGACACCCAGATTAGTTAAGTGTTGGTGATAAGTTTTCAAGGGTCGACGAACATAAAGTTATGAGCGGTGACTGAGTGAGTGAAGTGGATTAAGATGAAGAACAGGCCCGGGCGTGAGAAACTATAACCGGGTTGGGTGGAACGGAGCCTGAGGGAAGAATAGGAAAGGAAAGAAGGACATTCTTCTTTTGGAGTGTGCGGTGGTAAGACTGGCCCCGGATCACCAGTTCTTGAGTTATATTTAAATTAATAAAGAAACAAACTGTAAGTGACGAATTGTTAGCCTTTATTTCACGATAACCACCGAAGAGGCCAATACCTCAATTTCGACATATATATTTTGTGATTGATCGCATGGCAAAGAATCTCGTAAGTATCAAAACACAAGTTTAATACGTTTTCTACTGCTGTATATGTTAGCGTCTTCAGCAACTTCTAACATCAGGTTATGTTTTCTACTTGGATAACGGCCACAAAAATCAGGACAATGACCAAGAGAAAATCACCACTGATGAATTCGACAAAAAGTTTATATTAACATCAGATTATTAGAATCTTATGTATTAACTTTGTGGGGAAAATGACGATGACCACTTTGCGGCTCAACTTTCACATCACCATTCCTCTTTGAAAACCACAGGGAAAAAGAGTAGAATTCTGGACCAGCCCTGTAGTGTATGCCCTTCGAGGGCACAAATAAAGAGCTTGCTGTCGATGTGTCGTGGAATGCACGAGCCATAGGGTCGAGGGTACTATTCCACGGTTCCAGGCCACAGGTAAGAGAAAGTTGACGGGTGTGTATAATTTTCAAAAAGATTTCCAATTACCCGGGCATCATGTGACTAGGGATAACTGGGCGTGGTTGCTACAAGCAATTAATAAGAGCAACTCTTTGCGATTATTGACCAATTAGAGCCTTGATTAGATAAGTTCCCACAGGTTTGGGGTTCTCGCCTCGATGATTTAAAAGCGACACTTACGAGGTTTTTGCAATTTAGCATTTTAATACATCGATTCTGCGAATAGCAGGGTCAATGTGAAAAATTTAAAAGTGGTAAAAGAATTATGACATTTTAAAAGTGCTCGTGTGAAACTAAAACATCCCTTAAGTTGATCGATTTATGCAGTTGGGGTTTAATTTATGGCCCCGACATAGATAAGACGTGGCGAGTTGAGTGGGTATCCAACAAAATATACAGGTAAGAGGATTATGTGCATGTTGCAGTGAACCTACTGTGAATAAATTATTGATAATTGATTATTTTTATATTATGTTAAAAGGTGGAAGCTAAACGGAAATCCCAATTACAGCAGCATGTAAAAACAAAACGCTATCAAAGATAAGAATATCATATATAAGAAGAGAAACCCCTAATCAAAAAGATGATCGTGAAGAGGATAAAACAAATCTTAATTTGCATTCGTGTCAAGCTATGGTGGCCATAAATTTGCCATGGCGTTGCCTCCATAATAATGTTTGGAGAGGTTTTTTTGGGAAAATACATGAAAAATCAATTCTGAGTGAATCTGCTGTTCGCAAAAATTATTTACCAAAGCTGCATGAATTAAAAATACAAAAATTAAAGAAAATATTGATCTAAACGACGACATCTGGATTTTAATTGACGAGCCTTCGGACAGTACTGGTAGATACATTGCCAATTTGATTGTAGGAAAACTGACAGAAAAACTGTAATACTTATTTAGTGACATGCAAACAATTACAACAGACAAATTTTGCTTCTATTGATCGTTTTGTAAATGATTCTTTATCATCTTTATAGCCAGATAAATATGGTGAGAAGGTGTTATTATTAATATTAGATGCTGCTGCATATATAGCCTGTCTGATTTTCGGTGGACAGCGGCTGTATCTCGGTAAGTAAAGCAAGTAGCAAGTTCAGATAAAAAATTTTATGACTGAAGCGACTATGAGAAATCTCTGGAAAATATTTTCTTCTTCGTGAGACCGAGGTAAGAGAGCGTAGTAAAGACGATGGTTCTTAAAATTGACAAATCTATGTAAAGTTATTGTTTAAGTAGCATTCGTAGTATACAGGGTGTTTCGGAATAATGGTCAAATCTTTTAACAGGGTGTTCTACCAGCCATTTTAAAATTTGCCCTCAAAACTGTCAATAATAGAAGTAATGGAGATTTGTTTGCCAATAAAACAACAGAAAAACATTAACAGAACTATCACCTATTGCATTTATTAGTAACCTGTGACGAAAAGATGCTTAATAGGGTAAGAAAATGTATTTTTTTTAACCACCGTTAGTTGTATGAAAAAATGACAAGAGTGAAAAAAGTTTTAAAATTATGTGTAGTATTAAAAAAAAGTTTAGTTGAAATCGGACATTGCTGGAAATAGTTCTGAACGAAATAAAATTAGGAGTTGCCGATTCCTGTCCTTCAGAAACGTCAGTCACAGAATAGACATCGCCACAAAATAATGCTTGACTAGTTAATAATGTGTACCAAAATTGAAATTTCTAAGTATAACTGTTTAAAAATAAAAAAGAAAAATTGATTATTTTCCACAATTTTGAAACTCGAATAGCTTAACAGAAAAGACACAAATTGAAAAATTTCGTACGACCCCCCCCCAAAATGGCTGGTTAAATACCCTGTTAAAAGATTTGACCATTACTTCGGAACACCCTGTATAAGTAAATTAAAATATTTTTATTTAGTGTCAATAAGATTACATCGTTCTGAAACTTTTTTGTTCGGCAACGTAATTTCATAACTCCAATAATAAGAGTGGGGGAAGCCGATGAACCATTCTAAATTCAAACTACCATCTTTCCATTTCTAATTATCCGATTTTAGTGATTTTGTACTTCGTTGCGAGGGAATTACAAGCCGATGTGATATCCACATAGACCAAAAATTCGTAGTCAAGAACAAAATCGATAGAGGGCATTCTTTCAAGTAGTGGCGATTTTCTTGTTCGAAGTTGCTACTTGCTCTACTTACCGAGATACAGCCGCTATCCATCGAAAACCGGACAGACTGTATGTTAAAAGCGGAGCGAGAGAGTACTTAAAAATATTTTACCCGAATGTGATACATTTAACGTGCTGGGCCTATGGAATTAATCGAATAGCAGAGAAAATTCGACTCCCTTATCCTGAAGTCAACAAATATCAACTGTTAAAAAAGTTTTTGTAAAACCTCCTGTTCGAATTAGAAAATATAGAATAAAACTGAGTCACGTTCCACTATCTCCTGAACAAATCATAACGAGATGGGGAACTTGGTTAAAAGTAACTTTATTTTATTCCAATTATTTTAGTGACGTCAAAAAAGTATGTTCTTTTTGTTAATCTTAGTGAAATGAATAATTTGTTATCAACGGATTCTGGACTCGTTTGATCCAAATGACGCAACTTCAATCAAATCAGCACAAGAAGCATTGCAAAATCTGAATACTTTAGTCCAACTTACATAAATTAAGACTAATTTTTACGTGTTCCTTAAAATTTAAAAAAATTGAAACAAAAGGCATGCTCCTAGCTGATTCTTTAAAATTAGTTGTAGACATTAAGAATTCGCTGGATAAAATATCAGGAGTCATCAAAAACGATTTGATGCTAAAATTTAATGCTGTTTCACAACGAAGTCCTGCTTTCCATATAATTTCAAAAATTAATCAAGTATTAAATGACGAAACAGATGGAGACTTAAACCTAGAAGCTAAATCTTGTTTCTGGAACAAATACAGGGTGTTCCAGTTTATAGTAGCAGGACTTTAACAGTCGATAGAAGACCTTTTCTTAAGATGAAAATGTTATATAAATATATATTGAAAATGGCTCGGTTTTTGAGATACAGGGTGTCAAACTTGACTTTTTTTTTTCATTTTTTTAAAATAATTCACTAAAATATTAAGACACAGCCATGAAATTTGATACTTTGGGATTTTTCGCAGTGCCGAATTTATATTTATTAAAATTTTGTCAAATTTACAGAGGGCACCATATGAAACATACTAGTGAATATTTAAATTATGATCATTTTTTTGTACCTCCTTGTAGCAACTTTTTTTTAATCAAAATGGATTCGCCGTTCATTTTTTTCTAAAAAAGGTACTCTTGTTACAAATTGCTAAATGTCAATGTTTTCGAGATATTTTCAATTTGGTCCTTAGCAGTACGACTGGCTTCCACAAGGGAGTTGTGATTTGATAGCAAATCATTTATTTTGCCAATTTTTATATGTTTAATAAATGCTAAAATATTTTTTTAATTCATTTATCAACGTTATTAATTATTATGACTATTACATTTAATATTATTTATTTATTAACATTTTAATATTTTGGAAAAAAATTAATACCAAACATTTTTTAATTGTTAATTATTACAAAACAAAGAAAGTTTTCACTTTGAACATTTACTTTAAATTAGAGCCAAATTAGTTTCAGATTAGTTGGAATATGATTACTTCTTTGTTTTGTATTAATTAACAATTAAAAAGTGTTTAGTATTAATTTTTTTCCAAAATATTAAAATGTTAATAAATAAATAATATTAAATGTAATAGTCATAATAATTAATAACGTCGATAAATGAATTAAAAAAAGATTTTAGCATTTATTAAACATATAAAAATTGGCAAAATAAATTATTTACTATCAAATCACAACTCCGTTGTGGAAGCCAGTCGTACTATTAAGGACTAAATTCAAAATATCTCGAAAACATTGATATCTAGCAATTTATAACAAGAGTACCTTTTTTAGAAAAAAACGAACGGCGAATCCATTTTGATTAAAAAAAAGTTGCTACAAGGAGGCACAAAAAAATTATCATAATTTAAATATTCATGTAAAGCACCCCGGCTTAGGCATACGTATTATTATATCATATATGTATTAACCTCTTACATTATTTCTTGTACTATTTTCTCATGGAAACCTAAGGACAATATTAGAACTTAATTAGAATGCATGTCTACGTAGAAACACAATTCCTTTGTCTAATATAAGCAACCCATCAAATTGTAATTAGCTGAGACTCAAAGTCTCAGTACTGTTTAAGGTTCAAACTACCCTTATTGATGTACTTTGGCAAAGTCCACGTAGATATCATTTATATAAATAGGGCAGTCAAGCAGTTAAGAGATAGTCCAGCAGAAACCTTCACGACTCATCTTCACAAAACACTTACATAAAAAGGGTCTTTACGCCTCGCTCCCGCTCTTGTATTATCGAGAAGTTAATAAAGTGTTATATTTTTGACTCGCGTATAGTTATTCCAACCCGGCACATTACAAAAGTGGTGTCAGAAGTGGGATACGTTCGATTACATTACCGTAAAAGTTCCAAAAGAAGTACGGTGCGTACGTAACCATACAAAAGTGTGTCAGTTGGTACGCGAGTATAGCACTCAGACAACGTTCTCTACAAGACTCCAAAATCAAAGCCAGGCAGATTTCCGACGAAGACTATCAAATCTCCGTTCCTGTTATTGTAAGAAATCCAGGGTGGACCCAGGAACCTACCACAAATCCAAATCAACTTCTAAACTCCAGCTCCGCAAAAATCTACGATCCTATGCAGCGACCAATTCTTATGTAAGTGTATCTTAAGAAAATCCTGTTTTAATTTTATATACGTTATTTATCCCATATTGCCAACTCTCTCTTTACCAAATCATGATGCTTGATCCAAGTTCTTTTAACAATTCTGCTTCTCAATCTATTTCGTTAGAAATGGCAGAGCGAATGCTCATTAAATTCGATGGCGATAGAAGTAAACTCCACGAATTCACGGATAATTGTTCTCTAGCTATGTCACTGGTCAGACCAGCCCAAAAACCCATCCTTTTCACAATTATAAAATCGAAAATAACTGATAAAGCCAGAATTCTTATAAAAAATCGCATATTCGAAGATTGGCCCACATTAAAACAATATTTATTCGATGCATACTCTGACAAGAGAACTCAAGGCCAATGGCAACTTGAGTTACATTCGTGTAGACAAAATATTAACGAGGACGTAATTTCCTTTGCAAATAAAATTGAGAATTGCTACATAAAATTATTGGGTACCTTAGACGATACTACAAGTGAAGAACATCGTCAAGGGTGCACTGAACTTTTACAGAAACAAACTCTTAGTGTATTTTTGGCAGGGTTAAACCGCGAAATTGCACTAATAGTTAAGGCTAGAAACCCCACGTCGTTAGAAGACGCTGTCCAGATAGTCCTAAATGAGGAAAAGGAAATTAAGTCGCTCAAAGAAATATCTAAGTATCAGAATATCAACAATTCAAATACCCGTCACTGTTTTAATTGTAATCGAAGTGGCCATACTACTCAGAACTGTCGATTAAAATATTCAAATCAAAATTATCCAGGTACATCTAGAAACCCAATCGCTCAACCACTACATCAAACTTTCCACCAAAATTCTAGATCTCAAAACTCTCAATTTTCACAATTTTCACGACCGCAACACTACTCCAGGCAAAATCAGAACCTTAGCCAAAACATTTGTCAAGTTCAAACCTCTAAAATCTGTAACTATTGCAAAAAACCGGGTCATCTTATACAGGAATGTCGGAAAAGACAATATAATAATTCTAAACGAGACACCTCCAATAACCCACAGTCAAATCCTTTTTTAGCCGAACGCGGCAACAGCAATCCAACAAACTCTCGAGTTTCCCGCTCGAGTCCGGCCGCGACGGGAAACATGAACCTCATCCAGGCCGAATCTCAGTCGTAAATATTCAAGACCTTACCCCTTACGTATACCTAGACATTCCCGAGTTGCAAAAACGGTGTAGGTTTCTAATCGACACCGGTGCAACCATTTGTCTATATAAAATCGGAAATTTAGTCAATGGAACTGCACATTACGACGATATGCCTATTTCTCTTAAAGGAATCGATTCAAATCCCGACAAATTATCAAAAACTTTATCTTATTCATACTTCTCGGCAGATATCTTTAATGGCAAACCTCATGTCTTCCACGCCGTCTCCGACGACTTCCCTATCGAATTCGAAGGCATTTTAGGTAACGACTTCTTAAAAAGACATTCTGTTACTATTGACTACAAACATGATCTCATGCTGATAAATGGACACCAGATTCCAATTTCTCATATTTCTCGCCCATCAGATGCACCGACATCTAAAAGTAATACATCTCCAATCACTATTCCCCCAAGATGCGAACACATAGTCAAAATAGACGTCCTGAACACTCCTCTAAATCGCGAAGGTATTCTTCCAAAATCCGAAATCGCCAATGGCGTGTTTCTATGCGAGAGTCTAGTCTCGATTGACAACAATAATCAAGCTCTTACTTCAATAATGAATACTACTGAAAACCCTATAGAAATCACACAACTTAAATTTGAAATCGAAGAAATAGAAACAGAAAAAAACCCCCAAACTAACTCAAAAATTCTCAATATCGAACCAATACATAAAAATTTTAACCCAAGCCGTCTTAACGAAATCTCGACGCGCTTACGCACTGATCATTTGAACCAGGAAGAAAAGACATCCCTCATTAAACTATGTCATGAATATAATCACATATTCCATCTAGAGGGAGATTTATTGTCTCACACTGACTTAATAATGCATAAAATACCTACTAAATCCGATACTCCAGTAAATGTCAAAACTTACCGCTACCCCGAAGTTCATAAAGCCGAAGTCAACAGACAAATTCAACAGATGCTAGAACAAGACGTGATCGAACCATCAAACTCTCCTTGGAATTCCCCCGTCTGGGTCGTCCCAAAAAAATCTTTGGAACCCGAAAAAAGGAAGTGGCGTTTAGTAATCGATTACCGGAAACTAAATGATATCAGCATTGGTGATTCTTATCCGCTTCCAAACATTACTGAAATCCTCGACCAATTGGGTCACTCTAAATATTTTACAACTCTTGACTTAGCATCGGGATTCCATCAGGTTAAAATGCATCCGGATGACGCGCCTAAAACCGGATTTTCTGTCCCTTCTGGACACTACCAGTTCAAACGCATGCCATTTGGTCTGCGAAATGCTCCTTCTACCTTTCAAAGGCTTATGAATTCCGTCCTTGCCGGTATCCAAAATTACCGCTGTTTCGTCTACCTTGATGATATCGTTATCCACGCTGGAGATCTCACCACTCATAATGCTCGTCTAAAGGAAATCTTTGAACGCTTGTCCCGTTACAACCTCAAATTACAACCCGAAAAATGTGAGTTCCTTCGCAAGGAAGTCATGTATTTGGGACACCTAATAACTGAAACTGGTGTAAAACCTGACCCTAACAAAATTCAAGCCATCAAAAATTACCCCATTCTAAAAAACGTAAAGGACATCCGAGCTTTTCTAGGCCTAGCAGGCTACTATCGCAGATTCATCCCCAATTTCAGTGAATTAACTCAACCCCTCACAAAACTCCTAAAAAAGGACACAGACTTCATCTGGACTAGCTTACAACAACAGACATTCGATCAGCTAAAACTAGCTATAACTCACGAGCCCGTTCTTCAGTTTCCCGATTTCTCTACCCCTTTTAACCTTTCAACCGACGCCAGTGATCTAGCCATTGGTGCTGTTCTATCCCAGGGTAAAATCAACCATGATCCCCATGATGAACCCAATAGCATATGCTAGTCGCAGCTTAAACAAAAGTGAATCCAACTATAGCACGATAGAAAAGGAACTCCTCGCCATAATATGGGCCGTAAAACATTTCCGCCCCTATTTATACGGCAGGAAATTCAACATATATACAGACCATAGACCCCTAACTTGGTTATTCAATGTCAAAGACCCTAGTTCTCGATTAATCAGATGGCGTTTACTCCTGGAAGAATACGACTATCATATCGAATATCGACCAGGAAAAACCAATCAAGTAGCCGACGCGTTAAGTCGTATTACCCTGAACCAAGATATCACGAGTCCTATCAATCTAGTGACCACAAATATCTCATACGACAGCTTCCTAAAGGCATATAATCCAACCTTGATAAGTTATGACAAAATCACCGAGTCTAACGGCACTCTTCTGTCAAAACCCGGTAACTACGTTATTTGCATCCCAGAAGACCTGTCCTCTGACGAGAAATCATTCAACCAATTGACTAGCAAATTCAACCACAAACCCAAATTACAAGCACTCAATCCCAAAATCGGTAATATCGAACACTTTCTCGAAACCAACACACATATTTTTTACCTTATTCACAAACAAAAATTTCGAGACAAGAGTTCTTACAAAATCCTATTCGAACTTCTATCCAAATTAAAGGAAACCCTGTTATCACTGAACATAAGGTCAATAAACCTTCCCAGATTAGGTATCTGTTTTGACAAACTCGATTTCAGACAAATACGAGCAATGCTTAGATATATCTTTAAGAATACTGCAATAGAAATAAATATTTTTCATGACGTCCTTGTTTCACCTTCGACCGATTTAATTCCGATCATACTTAAAGAAAATCATTCAAACCCTTCATCAGGCCATTTAGGTTATCATAAGACTTACAACCGAGTCAAACAATGTTACAACTGGAAAAATATGAAGAATGATATCAAAAAATTTGTGAAAGAATGCGATTCCTGTCAGAAAAATAAACTTGTTAGAAAGAAAACCAAACAAGCAATGCAGATTACCACTACTGCTGAAAACCCTTTCGAAAGAATAGCCCTTGATATAGTAGGACCTCTTCCTTTAACAATATCCGGTAACAGATTCATCCTAACCCTGCAAGACGACCTCACTAAATTTACTCAAGCTTACGCAATCCCAAATCACGAAACCCTAACCATCGCTCAGTCACTTGTTCGTAATTTCATTTGTAAATTTGGTATCCCTCAATCGATCCTCACAGATCAAGGTCGTGACTTTACATCCCAACTTCTTAAAGACATCTCAAAACTCTTCAAGATCAAAAACATCACGACTACCGCGTATCATCCACAAACTAACGGAGCCCTAGAAAGAACTCATCTCACCATTGCGGATTACTTAAAGCACTACGTCAAACTGGATCAAACTGACTGGGACTCCTGGTTAGACTTTGCAACTTTTTCTTTTAATAATTCTGTCCATAGCTCCACTAAATTTTCACCCTTCGAACTAATCTTCGGATTCCAACCCACCTTACCATCACAAATAACTAAAGAACCGGAATTCAAATATACATACGAAAATTATATTGATGACTTAACTCTGAAACTCCGACAAAGTCATCAGATAGCCCGTGAAAACTTAATTAAATCAAAAGAAATAAATAAAATCCGATACGATAGAAATTCCCGGCCAGCAGTCTTCAAAACAGGTGATAGTGTTTACCTCGAAAATAATGTCACGCGTCCAGGTAAATCCAAGAAGCTAACACGAAATTATGACGGTCCTTATAGAGTCACAAAAATTAATTATCCTGTCAACTCAACAATCCTAGTAAACAATAAACAAGTAACGGTACACAACGACAGGTTAAAATTAGCCTTTGTTGCAGGTTAATCATCCTACTCCTGGATGGGATCAACCCCACTCGCCAGGATGTTTCCAAATTGCAAATTCGCCCGATAATAACATCACCTGGAATTTATTACGACCATATGGGCATTTCCCAGTTTCTTGATTCTTCATGGAAGTTACTTTCATACCTAAACCTCAATACCCTCCTTGATAAAGTGCACCTCGTCGAGCTAAATATTAAGGATACATCCGAACTATGTTCACCAGCTCATATTACCAAGCATTACCTATGTGATACCTCGCTCAATATAGCAAAACAATTATTACCATCATTAAAAGCTCGCTATGACAGTCTCATAGACTTGTCAAATGGACCCCGAACTAGACGAGGATTATTCAATGGATTCGGAACTGTATTTAAAACTCTTTTCGGTACATTAGACCAAAACGACGCCGACTACTATTCTAGTGTAATCAACAAGGTTAACGCTGATGATAAACATTTTGTAGAGCTTCTAAAATCCCAAGTCCAAGTAGTCAGGAGCACACTAGAGAATTTCAACTCTTCAATTACCAATATCGACAAAAATAGTCAATCATTTGAATCTAATCTAAAAAGAATTTACAGTCTAGCTAAAGATAACTCTGATTTGAAATTAAAACAACGAATCGATGAACACATTTCTCTCCTAACATTGGTTATAAGCGAACTTAATAACGAACTTACTTCAATTCTTGATGCCCTCCTTTTAGTTAAAACAAATCAAGTACATCCCATGATCATAAGCCCAAAACAATTCCTCGCCGAACTATCTAAAACGCTTCCGCATTTACCTTCTTCCTGTTCTTACGCGTTACCTCTAGAAGGCCAACATATCCAGGAACTCCTATCATTAACCCATATAAATTATCATTTTTCAGAAAACAACATAATTTTTGTCCTAGAGATTCCCCTTGTAAACGATCAAAAATTCAATCTGTTCAAACTTATTTCCCTACCAACGCTAACCGACAATAATCAATACCTCTTTATTCTACCCTCAGTTAACTATTTAGCACTATCCGAACAAAGAAATGCATATTGTACTCTAAACGATCTCACGGATTGCACACTCTTGTCAACAAAAGTTTACCTTTGTATTAACAAGTTACCCATATACTCAACCTACTCAAAACCTATCTGCGAATCAGAAATCATTTTAAAACCTGGATCAGTATCCAATACTTGCGATGTTCGAATTATGCAATCTCTATCAGAAATGTGGCAACCTCTTCAAAAAATCAACTCCTGGTTGTATATCCTACCCAAGGACACAACTGTAACTCTAAATTGCAAAAATTCACAACATCATGATCAGGTACTGACAAAAATGGGAACTCTTACCTTAGAAAAGGACTGCAAACTTTTTAGCACCACCACAGTTTTAAAAGCCAGAAACCCAAGTTTATTCGAACAAGAATTTTATTCAATTATTCCTGCATTTAATTTGACTGATGACCAGTGTTGCAAAAGAGAAAAAATACTTGAATACAAGATAAATGAAACTCTTTTACCCTATCACTCTTTTTCATTGGACCGCGAAAGTTTAAATATTGCAAGCCATAAATTAAGCAAACTAGATGATGAACTTAACAAACTTGATCAATCAACACCTCTATCAAAAATGTTCCAAAGTTCTTATTTTACGTACGTATTTTTGACCTTTTTAAAACTTTTCATCCTTTATCTGGCATACAAAATCTATAAATACCTTAGACAATATTGCAAAAATCATAACCATGAAAGAAGTTCAATAACAAATTGCATTACCTTTAATTATTGCAAAAAAACTAATGAAGTTCAACCTTCTATTCCTATCACTGAGATCAGAACAGATGAACTTGGTAGTGAAGAGAGATTACCTAGAAGAAGTTCTAGATTGGCAAATTTAAAAACTAATTCAGATTGATAATGTATCTTTCCTCCTTATTCTAGTTAGGATATTGTATAAGTATGTATGTTTTTATTATTATATAAACCTGTAATGTGCCGGGTTGGAATAACTATACGCGAGTCAAAAATATAACACTTTATTAACTTCTCGATAATACAAGAGCGGGAGCGAGGCGTAAAGACCCTTTTTATGTAAGTGTTTTGTGAAGATGAGTCGTGAAGGTTTCTGCTGGACTATCTCTTAACTGCTTGACTGCCCTATTTATATAAATGATATCTACGTGGACTTTGCCAAAGTACATCAATAAGGGTAGTTTGAACCTTAAACAGTACTGAGACTTTGAGTCTCAGCTAATTACAATTTGATGGGTTGCTTATATTAGACAAAGGAATTGTGTTTCTACGTAGACATGCATTCTAATTAAGTTCTAATATTGTCCTTAGGTTTCCATGAGAAAATAGTACAAGAAATAATGTAAGAGGTTAATACATATATGATATAATAATACGTATGCGTAAGCCGGGGTGCTTTACAATGAGGATACTGTATAGTTTCCAAATGCACAATAACATATTAATATTTTTCTGTAAATGTGTATTTCTTTTGTTTTAGTGTAATTTGTAAATGTTGAGGGTTGCTTCAGTGGGTGAGAAAAAGAAAAGGGAGCACCTGATTACAACACGATATATTACGGACTGACTATTAAAAAGAACACACATCCAAAGGAACACTAAAAACGCTAACCCCGCATATACGTTTGGCGGGCCGCCTTATCAATATTATTGCTTTTAAGCAACTTAAGGTTTTCTTTCTTCAATAGTAAAAATTAGCTGTAGATGTATTTTAATGGGTATATTTTTGCACGATTTGTTTGCATGTTTTGTGCAACTTCAATATGTTCATCTTAATTAAATATAAATTTACTGAAACTTGATATTAAAGGAAATGTAAATTTGCATAAAAATCCGCAGTCTAATAATGATAATAAGAAATTGTTTAATGTTATGTGCAACGTTCTCTTTCCGCGAGGCCCTGGCTACATTGAAGAAAAAATCATACCGATCGTTTATACTCAGTTCTCGAAAGAGGAAGTACAAGCGGCCGCAAATAAATTGAAAAACGCGACCGCCCCCGGACCCTACGGGATGAGGGCGGAAGCGGTCAAGTTCAGTTTCGAAACATACCCGGACGTGTGTTATTGGGTTATGGGGATAAAAGAAAACACACTAATTACTAATGATTCTCTATTTTCTGATATGCGCGGTCCGATAGATTTTAAAAGAGTGTCTTATTATATCAAGACGTAGAAAAGGAATGAATTTATCAAGCATCACTCCAGACACCCATTCATCGAACCTGTGTGTTTATATATGTGAGCATTCCTCGCTTATGTTAAGACCATCAAGTAATACCATGTGAGAATGACATGGGGGTTAGCCGTAAATTACTTCTAAGATAAGCGTGAGAAAACGATAGAGGGTTGTTTATGAATTCCTTAACATAGGCGAGAGAAAAATTGATGATGGGTCAGGGAATCGTGGGAAAAAGCCTGGAATGTGGCTTATCAATGCTCTTAAAAAAAGAGAGGGGTGCGCTCGGGGGTGGATAAGGCATGTGTATCGGGGGGCACTCCAGTTTTGATTCTTGACAAGTAAAGAAGTACCTCAAAACTTGCTTTTGTTTTATTTTTTTCTTTCAATAACGATACCGAAATCTTACATATACCGGGTGATTCACGGTCGATGGTAGGTTAGACGTTTCTGGAAGACTGATATCACGATTTTTATGAAAATTTGCATAAGTAGATAAATGAACTTGCCCTATCGACGTAAAATATTTTCAGTCATGCAGCGTTGCCGGTTCTATCAGAAAATACTAGCATCTCCGATATTTTAAATGGAACACCCTGTATATTTTTTCATTTTTGGGTTCTACATTTCATACTAATAACTTCTGCATTTAACTTCCTATACTTATCTCTAGCAGTTTTCGGAATATTATTTAATTTTCTTATTTTTTGTTCAAAGTGAGGCCTTTAATAAAACCTCTGCTATAACGTGATTTGAATTCACAAAGGGACAAAATTTTGAATATAATTTGTGAAAGGTCCATCAATTTATCGCATGTAATTAAGAATGTTCTGTCTTATACAGGGTGGCTCAAAATTAATGGTCTTACGGGTAAACAGTAAAAGTGTCTAAAGTGTGTTTTTTCAAATGAAACCCTCTGTATATTACTAGCCATGCTGAAAGACAATTAAATTTCCTTTAAAATGATGTGGTACATCCCTATACCTAAACCATCACGTTTCGAAAATAAAAGCTGTTTTGTCTTTAAATTGAATTATTTAAAGATATTTGCCAAAGGTGGCTCTGCGACGCCATAATTGTTGAAAACTATGCAATTGTTTGAACAGTTTGACAGGCGGCGTTGTTGTAATTTTTTATTTACGCATTTTTAAGAATAGTGAGTCAAAAACAGTGAGAAAATGCCAGAAAACAGTTATTCAAATGAAGTGTTGATGAAATTATTTATTTTACATGGACAATGTGACCAAATTATAGCAAGGACCTGCAGAAAGTTTAATGAAATGTATCCTGATTTGCAAACAATAAACGAAAGGAAGTTTATAAGAATACAACAAAACTTCATTAACCATGGCTCGAAAAAAGTGAACAATATTAAATGCATATTTACATAAGATGTTCAAAATGGCCACCATTAGATTCCAATTCACTATTCTTAAAAATGCGTAAATAAAAAATTACAACAACGCCGCCTGTCAAACTGTTCAAACAATTGCATAGTTTTCAACAATTATGGCGTCGCAGAGCCACCTTTGGCAAATATCTTTAAATAATTCAATTTAAAGACAAAACAGCTTTTATTTTCGAAACGTGATGGTTTAGGTATAGGGATGTACCACATCATTTTAAAGGAAATTTAATTGTCTTTCAGCATGGCTAGTAATATACAGAGGGTTTCATTTGAAAAAACACACTTTAGACACTTTTACTGTTTACCCGTAAGACCATTAATTTTGAGCCACCCTGTATAAGACAGAACATTCTTAATTACATGCGATAAATTGATGGACCTTTCACAAATTATATTCAAAATTTTGTCCCTTTGTGAATTCAAATCACGTTATAGCAGAGGTTTTATTAAAGGCCTCACTTTGAACAAAAAATAAGAAAATTAAATAATATTCCGAAAACTGCTAGAGATAAGTATAGGAAGTTAAATGCAGAAGTTATTAGTATGAAATGTAGAACCCAAAAATGAAAAAATATACAGGGTGTTCCATTTAAAATATCGGAGATGCTAGTATTTTCTGATAGAACCGGCAACGCTGCATGACTGAAAATATTTTACGTCGATAGGGCAAGTTCATTTATCTACTTATGCAAATTTTCATAAAAATCGTGATATCAGTCTTCCAGAAACGTCTAACCTACCATCGACCGTGAATCACCCTGTATACAGGGTGTTAGTGAAATAACTTTCGTAAATTTAACCAGTGATTAAGAACATAATTTTGAACAAAAAAGTTCCTTACAACAGGGGTCGTAAATACAACCATTTCCCTGGAAAATCAAAAAAACATTTTCTAAAAATTGGCAACGTCGCCTAGTATTTATTTCATTTTCACACCTACCTAAGTAGCCGCATGAAGTGGGTTTGCTTTTTACACGTTTTTTTTGGATCTGATAGATTTTACAGTACATAATTAATAAAATGTCCTAAATTCATGGAATTTAAAAATTGCATGATTCTTATTTTATTATTTTGAAAAGCCATTTACCTTGAAATTATTGTTATCATCTTTAATTAGCTTAACATGACACATTACACATTTTACACCACTCACATCACATTCAAAAACACAAATTTATTATTGTTTTTGGTACATTACATGTTCTAAATGTTCACCATTTGAGTCCATGCATGCTCTACTCCGGGTACTCCTTGTTGAACTCTTGAACAAGATTTAAAATTTGTTTTTCGGCTTCAGAACCAACTTTTCTCTGTCGACCTCGTGTTCTTGATATAAAGAAACAATACTCCCTGTATCCACAAGATTTTGGGAAACTCGCATAATGTTTGTCGAGCTGGAAGTTTTCTTTCTGAATAAGGATTACCGTAGTAAATGCGTCTAACTTCTTCAGAATTTTGTAACGCCTCTACATAAATCAAAAGCACGTCATGATACTCGCGTACAGAATACATTGTCACGTAGGTACTATTAATAAGTAGGGATAAAATCACTTAAAGCTCGCCCAAATTAACTTTGCGGATAATTTGTTGCGTGTACCGACAGAAGATGCATTCAGCGAAACCGAAATCACACTAAAATATTAAAAGTATGGAAGGACATACAGTCCATGACAAATTTGAAAAATAAGGGTAGTTTTGGTCTTTTGTCTCTTCTTGATGGTCACTAATGGGCTCCACATGTCCATGGCGCCAGGCATGTTTGCCCAGGATCATATGTCACATAAAATGGGATAAAGTGCAGATGACCACAGCATAATGCAGATGGTTACATAAATCATGTACTATTGAGGTACTAAGTCAATCTGTTTACTGCGCATTCCAATGCCTTATCACTTCGCCCGCAACGTGGGTGAGCGACCCTCATAAGGGCCATAAAAAACAACCCTGACGAAAACAAACTTCTCTTCCTCGGTAACATTCAGTGCGGCGTTGCCACTTACGTTTTTTTTACCGCTTAAGTTATTAATTAAGTTTTCAATTGCTTTTAGCAATGTTATTGTTGAATTATTTTAAGTTTTTTTGTTACACGTCAAACAACCAAAATGTGTCAAGTACATTTTTCCACATTTTATTCAAATTTTAAACCTTATTATAGCTTTTCGGTTACCAACTTTGACATTTTTTTTTCAAAAAACTATTAGGTTTTCGACCCCTGTTGTAAGGAACTTTTTTGTTCAAAATGATGTTCTTAATCACTGGTTAAATTTACGAAAGTTATTTCACTAACACCCTGTATATCCCTGGAGGGATTAGACCAAACATATTAGTCGAAAAATCATTTATGTGTCTGATGGAAATGATACTTTCATAAATTTTGCCTTATGAAAGAAAGCATTATCCAACACTCCCCCTCAAAATTTATGTTTTGATAAACTTAAGACACACAAACTTACGGACTCGCCTAAAACCTGGGAAGAATACAAAAATGATCCAACATTTGTTGCTAAGGATTAGGGAAACCCAGAAAAACCTAATCAGATCATTTAATAATAGCCAGTATCAACTATATAACTATAAAAATATCAGTAAAACAAAAAAACTTCAAATAATTGACACTTAGACTGTTTATTCAATGCCCATGGAGTCCCTTAGTTCCATGAATTTAGGTGATGGCAACGGCTTTGTCAACAAATCTGCCACTTGATTGTCTGTGGAAATATATATTAATTTTATTACTTTCCTTTCAACTTGTTCTCTAGTAAAGTGATACTTAATATCTATATGTTTAGACCTTTTGTGACTTGTTGGATTATTTGCTATACTTATACAACTAAGATTGTCCTCATAAATTATAATTGGTTCTGTAACATCTAGTTTAATAGAAATTGCAAAGGATTTTAGCCAAAGAGCTTCTCTCACGGCTTCAAATAGTGCCATGTATTCAGCCTCAGTAGATGATGCTGCTACTGAATTTTGCCTTTTTGTATTCCAACAAATTACATTGATTTCAAATAATTTAAATATATATCCAGTAGTACTTCTTCTGTCATCTAAGCTGCCTCCCCAATCTGAGTCGACATAACCAGATAAGATATGTTTATATTCACCTCGTTTATAAGTAAGTTTAACATCGAGTGTCCCTTTAATATATCGAAGTACCCTTTTTAGATTAATCCACAGCTCTTTATTATTTTTATTAACGTATCTACTTAAAAAATTTACAGCTGTACTTAAATCAGGTCTAGTACATACCATAACATACATTAAACAACCAACTAGGTTTCTGCAGGGACTATCATATTTGTCATTGGAATTGAGAGCTTCATAGTTTAAGTTAACTTGAAGAGGGGTACTAACAGGTTTGCAGTCATACATGTTAAACTTATTTAAAACGTTTTTAAGGTAAGAAGTCTGGCTCAAAGTTATTTTATTATCGGTCCTATCAATTTTTATCCCTACAAAAAATTTAATTTCCTTTAAGTCAACCATTTTGAATTTAGTCATCAGATAGTTTTTGAATTTAACCAATGTTTCATTATTGCCGGTAATTATAACCACATCGTCGACATACAGCAATACATAGATATTTTTTGTAATGTTGCCTTTATCCATAATGTAAAGACAACGTTCAACTGGTGAATTTTGAAAACCACAATGATGAATAGCCTGCTCAAATGTTTCAAACCAGCATTTTGCTGCTTGTTTCAAACCGTACAAAGCTTTATTCAGTTTACATACTACATTTTTATCGCTTTCTATTCCTTCAGGCACTTTCATGAAAATTTCTTCATTCAATTTTCCATTTAGAAATGCTGTCTTTACGTCCATATGATGTATTAATAGATTATACTCATTTGCAAGAGCCAGCATGAATCTAAAACTTGAAATTCTTGCAACTGGTGCAAAAACTTCATCATAATCTATTAGATATTTTTGACTGAAACCCCGAGCAACTAATCGAGCTTTATACTTTGATGGGTTACCAAACTCATCGTTTTTAATTGTGTTGGAGTCTTAAGGGAAAAGCCTTCTGACACCAGGTATTCTTTTGTACGTGGGTACCGCCACGTCAAATCAGGACGATGGTCGAGACAAAACACTACCGTAACGTCAACAAATCTATATTTAAGAATCTGTGATAACTATTACTGAACTAAGTGCGTTAGAATCTCCAGTATCAATTTGGAGGAAGGTCGGATCTTTGTTTATTCGTAGAGTTCCACTCTCAATCTGACAAAAAAAGGACGCAGGGAAAACGAGCAGAATTTGGTTTCGGCCCATTTTGTTCTAGTTGACCAATCAGAACACAAATTTGGTAGGTTCCCACGAACTTAGGATTTTTAGATTGAATGAGAAAAAACAGACCTTAAAAGGTTTTTGCAATTAACGTCTTAACACATGTGATTCTGCGAAGGGCCAAATCACTGATAAGGACTGGTGAGTGGCGACAGAGTCACGGTGTGTTAAGTGTACTCGAGAATATTTTTACCTAATGGTTCTCACGGTCAAACCAGAACATCCCTCAAGTTGAGCGATTTATGTATTGGTTATCGCTTCGTTTGAGATGAGGCATAACAGATGATTTGGACGGGTATCCAACAATTGTAAATATCCACTTACAATCAACTATATTTTTATTTACAGGTGTTGGCACTAAAGTCCATGTTTTATTAATTGTAAGTGAATCAATTTCATCCCTGATTGCTTGCTCCCAATAAACCCTGTCACATCTTTCTTTAATCTCCTGATATGAACTAGGAACTTGGCATACATAAACTTGTGCACACAATAAATAATTTTTGTCAATAGATTCTTCATCATATGACACAGGATGAATAGACTTAAGTCTTTCACTCCTTCTGAGTTCGCAGGACTCATTTTTATCATCCTTATTAAGGCTTTTATCGACCGTCATTTGCGGTTCCTTAGACTCACTGACTAATTTTCCTTTTTTACTAGAACTAGGTTCTAGTACATCTGATTTATTATATGTATCAGATTTCAGAGACTCTACTGATGTTTCTAACCCATCATCAGTTTCAAACCTGGAGTTTTCAATACCAACCCGTTTAGACCCTGTCTTCACAAGTCTAGATACCAAAAAATTAGTCTCATCTACTATTACGTCCCGAACTGTTGCAAACTTTTCAGTTCTCACATCCCACTCTATAACCGTTTGGTTCGTACCCTAATAAAATTCCTTTCCAAGATTTATCATCAAATTTTGTTTTTAATATCTTGTTATGAACAAAAACTGTCGAACCAAACACCCTTAAATATTTTAACTGTGGCTTCTTGCCATGCCACATTTCATATGGTGTTTTGGCCTTTTTAAGTGCTTTAGTCGGTGATATATTAATTAGGTAGGTAGCTGTTAAAACGGCTTCTCCCCAAAACACTTTTTCTAATTGAGCAGTGTTCATTAGAGCTCGCCCTTTTTCAGCTATCGTCCTATTCATCCTTTCAGATACGCCATTTAACTGTGGGGTTCTTGGGACTGTTAAGTGATAAGAAATACCTTTTTGAACACAAAATTCTTTCATTTCATTTGACAGGTACTCTCTACCATTATCGCAATATAAGTGCACTAACTTTGAATTGAAATGAGATTCACTCTTTGAAACGAAATCTTGAAACATAGCAAAAACTTCAGATTTGTATGCAATCAAATAAGTTACGCAATAGTGAGTATAGTCATCTATGAACGTAACATAATAGTTTTTGCTATTTAATGTGGAAGGTGTTATTGGTCCGCAAACATCAGAGTGCACAACAAATAATGGACGATTTATGTGTTTCTTGTCCTTTGCCTTTTTAAAAGGTAACCGTGTTTGTTTACCTTTAATACAGGCCTCACATATATCGTCATCGGGTATCACATTTAATATACAATTTGTGTCCTCAAACATTTGTTTACCTTTTAGTTCATTAAACTTAAATTTACCAATATGGCCCAACCTTTGATGCCATAATTTATAGGATTCTTTAATTCCCACACTGTTTATTTCTTTACTAAAAGTCTCAGAGTTTGAAGACACATCAAAAACTACAATAAATAGATTATTCAATACTTTACCCCTTAGTATCAGTTTGCCATTCTTGTATACTTCAACTCCTTGCTGATTGAAGACAACTGTCATTCCGGCATTTTGCATTTTGGACACTGATAAAAGATTGTGAGGTGCTTCTGGACAATATAAAACGTCTTCCAGAATTCCTTCAATTCCCATATTACTGATGACGTTAACAGTTCCTTTTTTTGTAGCTTTTATATAAGATCCGGCTTTTGCTACCGATATCTTTATTGGAGTCATCAAGTCAGAGGAACTGGAAAATAAATCACTCCTGTTGATAATATGGTCTGAAGCTCCCGAATCCACAAGAAATGAGATTTTGTTTTCGTCATGTGGTGATCCATGGTTGCCCGCCATAAATGCAAAACCATCGTGAGATGTTGTTGGGGCCTCTAATTGGACTGATTGTATTGTTCTTTGTTTATTGATAGTTTCCTGACGTTGGATTTGCCTTTTGTAGTGATAACAATTCTTTTTAATGTGACCAACTCTACCACACTGATAACACTTTAGTCTTTTCGAATTTTGATGTTTATTTGGAAATTTTGTTTTGTATGTTTCAGTGCGAAAATATTTTGTTTTCTTTTGTTCTTTGCTGTTGTTCCTTTCAGCATGTAATATTTTCGCACTGGTATCGGCACTTTGCTGTTTTATCTTTATTTCTTGGTCAAGTAATCTAGTTTTAACAAATGCTAATGTAAGGTTTTCTTCTGATAAAGTTTCTATTGCTGTAATCACACCATCATATGATGTGGGTAATGTAATGAGCAAATGTGATACTTTATCACTTTCTTCCAGTTTTGCTCCAGCAGCCAGTAATTCCGTTATTAAGTCATCAAAAATCGAAAAGTGCTTGATTAATGGTATGTCTGCATTTAGTTTCAAACTTAGTAACCTTTTCCGGAGAGTAAGTTGAGTGGCAACGCTTTTTCGAGCATAGATTGCATCTAAGCTCTGTATTATTTCTCTTGCAGTTTTTGTAGGTTGAGCAAAACTGAGGAAAGCGTCGGATAAAAATTCAACAATAGTACCTCTTGCAGTTAGGTTAGCCTCGTTCCAGTCCTCAGTAGGTTCTTCTGGGATTTCTTCGTCGATAACACTAATCACATCAAGTTCAGTTAATAATTCACGTATTCTGAATTTCCAAACACTGTATCGGTCTCCATCAAAGGCTTTAATGTTACGTTTCACTTTAAAGTTTTGCATCGTTCTTATTATCAATCACTAAACTGCACAAAAATTTTGAAACACCTGTTTACTAGTTCTTCCCTTTTTTTTTTAATATAATTTTTTTTCGGCGTTACACCTGGGCCCATAACCTATTGGGTTATGGGGATAAAAGAAAACACACTAATTACTAATGATTCTCTATTTTCTGATATGCGCGGTCCGATAGATTTTAAAAGAGTGTCTTATTATATCAAGACGTAGAAAAGGAATGAATTTATCAAGCATCACTCCAGACACCCATTCATCGAACCTGTGTGTTTATATATATAACCCTAGAGGGACTAGACCAAACATATTAGTCGAAAAATAATTTATGTGTCTGATGGAAATGATACTTTCATAAATTTTGCCTTATGAAAGAAAGCATTATCCAACATGTGTCTTCGACTTTTAAATCAAATGTTAGAAAACCAAGAATTTCCGAATTCCTGGAAGGTAGTCAAGCTAATCCTGCTTCTTAAACCAAAGAAGGATAGTGATCAGCTGGGATCGTACAGGCCCATTTGTCTGGTAGATGCCGCGGCCAAATTGTACGAACACCTCATCAAGAATCGTCTCGAAGAGGAACTGGAAGCAAAATATCCTCGTTCCGACGTACAATTTGGTTTCAGAAAAAATAAGTCCGCGATGCACGCCATGACGTGAGTTCTCAAAGTCGTCGACGCCGCAAAAAATCGACGCCGCCGCGAGGATAGTTGATGTACGTTAATTACTCTAGACGTAATAAACGCGTTCAATACCGCGTCGTGGACGTGCATAGTAAATGAATTGTCAGGAAAAAACTTCTCGAATTATTTAATAAACGTAATTAAAGATTACTTTACGAATAGAATAGTCAAAATAGACAAAGAGACCGAGTTCAATATGGCAATGGGTATACCGCAAGGGTCGGTACTGGGCCCTCTGCTGTGGAACGTAATGTACGATCCCATATTGGCCGCAGCGGTAAGCCAATCAGAGCGCGTCACGCCGATCGGCTATGCGGACGACATTGCTCTCGTCGTCTGCGGCTCCGATAGGGTTGAGCTCGTCGAAGAATCGGAAGCAGCCATAAACCGGTACGTGCAGTGGCTGACCGATCACTCGTTGGCGATAGCTCCGGAGAAAACCGAAGCGGTTATTCTTAGCGAAAAGAGGGATAGAAAAGAATTGTTTTTCTTAATTGACAACGTTCGCGTGACACCTAAAAAATCCTTAAGATATTTAGGCGTTGAATTCGGGGAAAACTTGTATTTTGCCCGGCACGTGAAAGCAATTTGCGATAAAAGTTTAAGGAAATTAGGACAATTGCAAAGGATTATGTCGACGATGGGCGGTCCGTCCACGCAAAAAAGACATCTGCTTTACGAAGTGGTGCAATCCACGCTTCTCTACCCCGCTCCCGTATGAGGAGGGATTAGGAAAATCAAAATACACGCACATGATGTTGAGGGTGCAAAGGAAAGCACTAGTAAAAGTCGTGTGCGCATATCGGACCATCTCCTACGAAGCGGTGCAAGTTCTGCCGGGAATTCCTCCCATCAATTTATTAATCGAAGAAAGAACACAGCTCGGCGTTCTTCCGCGAGTCACTAGGGCCGATAGAAAAAGGCCCGAACCGCGACCATCCAGAAATGGCAGGATCACTGGACGAGACTCGAAGACAAGGGACAGTGGACTAAGAAATTAATCCCTGATCTCGAAGTCTGGGTTTCGTGCAAACACAGGCGCCTGAATTATTATTTAACTCAGGCGTTCAGCGGTCACGGAATTTTTAGGGCCTTCACGCAACGCATAGGGAAAACGGAACCGGATTGCACGAGCTGCGGGATCGAAGATACCGCGGAACATTGTATTTTCTGGTGCACCCTTTTTGAAACTCAAAGAAACGAATTGTGTACGTGCGTGAACGCACTAACTTCGAAAACATTGATCGAGACGATGCTCGTAAGTAAAAAAAGCTGGCACAAATGCAGCAAAATTATTACTGAGATGGTCAAGGCAAAGGAAAGGATGGAACGTACCACCACGGAAGCATAATCCTAAAATCAATCGGGAGCGTAATTATTTTCAACATCTTGTAGGATTTTCAATATCAACGCCAAAGCTGAAATTACATAATTTAATATTTAATTAGTAACGTAGGTTTGATTTTTTTTTCATTCACTACGTGAATTTTTTTTGTTAGGTCTCGGTTGACAGTATAGTAGATATCCGAAAAAAAACTACTTTCTATACTAAAAACAGCGTAATTCCTACAAGGAAACCTGTGGTTGATGCTTACGCCTACCTCGCAAGCAATATAAAAAAAAGAAACGCTACCGGATCGGGAAAAAAAAAACAAAACAAAAACAAAAAACACCGGAGCCTCAGCCGATACTGATGTCATATCCCCAGGGACAGTTCCGGGTCGGTAGAAGGCACAAATGGAACCGAGGTTTTTAGTGGGTAGGCACCTATGCATTTGCCCTAGCGAATCCTACACTACCCAGTCGCCAGAACAACAGGCTGGGTGTCTTTTGAAGATTTTTCCCTCGTTAAAAAAAAATGTGCAACGTGCAAAACATTAAAAATTTTTTGATTTTCCTTTTGTTGTATACATTGTGTATAATATCTAGTTGCATACAAACACATTTGTGGCTTGGTTATTAAATGTTTAATTTCTTGCTAAACTTGCTTTTTGGTTAAATTATCATTTATATAGTTTTCATTTAAATTGTGTATTGTTATAGTGTAAATGAATTGTATATAGAAATGGCAAGTAGTAATAGTTTTATTGTCTAAGTTGTAAATAAATACTATGTTAGGATTAATAAAGTGGACATAGAAAGTATCGGGTAGTTATAATATATGGCCGTTAAAGCCATTAATTAATGTTATATAAAAAATTCAAACGGTCTGTGAGTTGGATCATCTCAAGTTAAGTGTAAGAAAATAGGGCAGATTCTGAGAACATGGGAATGACAATGCGATATGGTTGAACTGCCCATTTTTGAAGACAACCAGATGTCCTCAGGGTCGCTATAAGAAATTGCATTCGGGGATGGGAAAAAGGCATTCAATTCCCGGATTGGAATAAAGAAGGAACGTTCGAAGGATCAACTTTTGTTTTATTTTGTGTAAAAAAGAGGCTTCTACGGTCGCGCTGTGTGTAATAGTATAAATTTATTATGTACATGTCCATTTTCTGGTGTGGTACGGCTTTTAGTCCAGATATCATTACACAATTTTTTATTATCATTAGATTGTTTTGCTTCACTTAATCGTTTACTTTTTTTGCCTTCCACTACCTTTTCGTTACTGTTAATTACAGTATCATTATTTTCACATTTTGTTTGTACTTCAGTACGAGGTCGTTGCGACCTTCTAGGATACGAAGCATGCTAGGAGGTCACTATTACGCATTTGTTGTATTTGAGTAGTAACGTTTTCAAGTTCCTCTTTCAATTTAGTTACGGGATTTCTTAGTCCATGATTTTTCATCATAATACAGTCAAACTTCAATAAGTCGAACTTTGATAACTCGAATCAAATTCACTGGATTTAGCACCAAGGTTGTAAATGATGTATAATTTTTACTCGATAACTCGAACTTCTATTACTCGAATTTCTTGATAAGTCAAACGTAATATTTGGCGCCAGCTTCGATAAATCGAATTTTCCAGGGGAATCCCCTAATTGCCTGTCTTTTAGCCGTTCCCATCAATTCCTTCCTACGCGCTTCAGTTAAGTTAATGAGTTGAACTTGCATGCATGTTAACATTCTTTGTTACAAAATAGTAAATATTATCTTGTTTTATAGTACTGGCAAACTTTTATTTTTATTAAACTTATTACTTTTATTAAAATGTCAACGAAACGCGTTTTAAAAACTTTATCTATTGATGAGAAATTTAGACTCATAAAAGAGGTGAAAAGTGGCTCACGAAAGAAAGATGTAGCTGCCAAGTATGAGATTCCGGCAAGTACAGTGTCTACCATTTTAAAAAATAAGCAAGCAATTATTACCGCGTTCGAAAGTGATGTAAGTGGCAGTTCCAAGAGGCTTAAAAAACCTACGAACGAGGATGTGAACAAAGCAGTTTTAGAATGGTTTAAATCAGCAAGAAGACAGAACTTACCTATATCCGGGGGGTTAATTAAAGAAAAAGCTTTGGAATTTAGTCGAAAATTAGGACAACCCAATTTCAAGGCAAGCACGGGGTGGTTGGATAATTGGAAACAAAGGTATTTTGCATCCATTCATATAAATTACATAGTGCTTAAAATTTTTTTTTTTCCTTTTTTAAGGTGTGACATTTGTCATAAGAAGGCTTGTGGAGAGAACAATGATGTGAGTGACGAGGACTGTACGAAATGGAAACGTGATGTTTTGCCACATTTATTGGAAGGTTATCAACCACGAGATGTATTTAACGCAGATGAGACTGGTTTATTTTTTAAATGTTTCCCAAATAACACCCTAACTTTTAAAAATTAAAAGTGTCATGGAGGAAAACACAGTAAACAGAGAGTTACATTGATGATTGCCACAAACATGGATGGATCAGAAAAATTGAAATTGCTCTTGATAGGAAAAAGTAATCAACTTCGCTCTTTTCGAGGTGTAAAATGGTTACCTGTCGAGTATAAAGCAAACTCAAAGGCGTGGATGACAGGAGCAATTTTTGAAGAGTGATTGTTAAATTTGGACAACCAATTTGGAAACATGAAAAGAAAAATAATTCTTTTTATCGATAACTGTCCAGCCCATCCTAAAGACATTCAACACAGGTTAAAATTTATCAAACTTGTTTTTTTCCCGCCTAATATGACATCAAAACTGCAACCCCTTGATCAAGGTATCATACAAAATGTGAAGTGTCATTATCGACGCAGAATTTTGAGAAAAACAATCAAATGTTTGGAAGAGAACAAAACAATTAACATAACATTAATGGACTGCGTTGATGAGGTGAACAGTGCTTGGAATACCGATGTCAGGCCCGAGACCATTTTAAATTGTTTCAAAAAAGCGGGATTTGGTCAATACTCCGAGTGGGAAAATGAAGATGAAATTCCTTTGATTTTTATTAGTTAACGATTGAAAGAAAGAAGAGAAGAAGAAATTCAGTTGCAAATGGAATATGAAGCTTGGGAAAATCTTAAAGCTAAAGAAGGTGTTACCTTTAATGATTATGTCAACGTCGACGATGATATTGTTACTTCGGAGTTTCCCACAGATGAAGACATTATCGAGTTCTGCAGATCCGAATCGGAACCACCTGACAATAAAGATGACAGCGACAGTGATGTAGAGAACACTTTAGAAGATAATCTGCCGCAACCACCCTCAAACACATTGGTTGCAAATTCGACAAGTGTTTTGCGTTAAATTAACATAAAAACTACCACACTACCACTGGAATAAAACATACGAACATAAATTGTATTTTACTTGATAAGTCGAAGTCTCGATAACTCGAATTTTGTTTGTGGCAAGACGTAATTTGAGTTATCGAAGTTCGAATGTATTTGCTATTTATTTCTTTTTTGTAAAATTCCTCCAGATAAATTGAACAAAGTATTTGTGATATCTGAGTAATATTCATATTCACGGAAGGCGAGTTAATTTTAAAAATGGGTCGTAAATATTTTGAAGTTCCTACTCATTTAAATGCTTTAATTATAAAATGAAATAACGAATCGCAATGTAAAATAGCCAAAATTGTTGGTAGAAGCAGATCAACGGTCTAATCTATTATAAAAAAATTTTAAATATCGAAAATAACTGCAACATTGTCAGGAAGAGGAAGAAAATATGCCTCGACCGAAGGCATAAAACGAGAAATTATTAGAACAGTGATAATAAATCCAAGAGTTACGGCCACAGATTTGACAAAACGCGTTGAACATCATTACGGACTAGTTGTACATGTTGCAACAATAAGAAAATTATTAAGAAATAATGGTTTGAGGTCACGAGCAGATACGAAAAAACCATTCGTTAATGAAGTGAACAGAAAGAAGCATCGGGAATTTCCTCAAATGTATCTGGTCCAAAGAATTTTTAGAAAAACGTTATATTTACAAATGAGACTAAAATTGAGCTATTCGGAAAGCAAAAAAAGTTTTGGTGTACAGAAAACGAGGAAAATCTTACAAACCCAAAAATATAATTCCAACAGTAAAACACGAAGGTAGTTCTATTATTATCCGGGGGTGCATGTCTTGATACGGGAAAGGTCGACTTCATTTTATTGACGTGATTATGAATCGCTTTGTCTATTTAGACATCCTTAAGAATAATTTACACGAAAACGCGGATGATATGGGAATTTTAGATAAATATGTTTTCTAACAAGAAAATGACCATAAACACAAAGCTCGGATAGTTAGGGAATGGTTATTGTGTAATACACCAAAAGTGTTGGAAACGCCACCTCAGTCACCGGATATAAATCCCATAGAACATTTGTGATCAGAACTGAAAGAAAGAGCGAAGAAACATCAAATATTTAATAAGGAGGAGCTAAAAACCAGATGTCTGGAAGAATGGGCAAAAATCCCAGTGGAAGTTGTCAGAAAATTAGTTGAGTCGATGCTTAACAGGTTGAGAGAAGTTATAAAATCAAAAGGATATCCTACACGATACTGAATTGAGACATTTCGCATAAATATGACAGTAGACGAATAATTTTTCTCTTCTGGTTTTTGGTTTTTAAGAATTTGTTATTTATTTTTGAAAGATATTGTTTATATTTTATTTGCATATTTGAGGTAAAAATGATACATTTTCGTTTATGAAATAAGGCTCATATAAATTTAAGTAATTTGGATTTTATTCCAATTTTTTAAATATTCTGCTAGTGGACAAATAATTAATCTCGCAACTGTTGCAGCTGACTATATGGAAACATGAGAAGGTTAAGGAGTGTCATACTTTTTTTAAACAGTTAAATCGACTTACCAAAAAAAATTGTGTTGCACGTTAAATGTGGCACTTGCCGCAGGCAGCAGTTGTAGAAATGAAATGAAATATTCGCTGTATTCCTATTTTTATATAGGACCCTGAATTTTTTTACCCAATTCCATTCAGCATAAAAAAATGTAAGAATCAAATAAACGCTCTGCGTTGCCTCTTGAGAGCCGTTTTCTCAAATCAATATTTTCAAGGGGAGGACACGAGTTTGGGGATATAGAGAACCCCATTAATATGTTAATTGAGTAAAAAAATGGAATACAACACTCAATCATTCAAGAGAAAAAAGGCATTAAAGGTACGCTATGCGTCTTAAATACTTACGTGTTTGTAACGTTCAGCAACGATCGGCGTGGCGCGATGGGTAAAGTAGTGAGTAGCCTGCTACGTCATCGTCTTAAGTGCAGTTCTCCCTCCGTGCATTTTTTAAAATTTTATTTTTTCATTTTAATGTTGTTTAAATTATCAATAAAAGATTCGAATAATTAATAATTACTTAAAATATTTGATTTTATTGATTCGAAATTGGTATGTTAAACATTATTTTATTTAATTACAAAAATATCTGTCTATAAATACCTTTTGAGGTTCGGGTAAAATCACATCATTTAGGAAAACCGTAAAATTCAATCAACATGTTAAAATGTTAATTCCAAAAACTTCTTAAGTTTTACTTTTTAACTTATCTAATCAGTTAAAAAGCATTATCTAAATTAATAATCAACCCTCTGCAAAACTGTTGTTGCGCTGCTATTATTTTGCACACCACTGTATGTGTACATCTCTGTTTAATCATTCTAAAATTAATGGAAACTATGGAGTTTGGTCAGGTTATAAAATCCATTTAAAAAAATTAGATAAAGTTGATAAAAACATTTCACTTCTAAATAATGTGCAAAACAAAGAAAGACTTTGCTAAATTATTGCGAGAAAAATCACCGTAAAAATATAAAGTCTACAGGTTATAGAACATTTCATCCAAAAAATAATACAAATTTAAATAAACACGATGAGATTCCATTTAATTTTGATGTGATTGAAAAATCAATACATTTTCAGAGAAGTTATCTACATACAGGGTGTCCGAGATAAGATGATTTTTGACGTAGAAAAAAATTATAGTAGGCCTTGGTCGGATGAGTTAGAAAACAATTTTTACAGCATAAATATAGCTTTTTTATTCTCTATCTTTTGAGCCTTGATTCTTTGAAATCGAGTTATAAATGTAAATGTTACAGGGGTGTTTCTATCTTAAATGGGTCACACTGTGTATATTATTTGTGACCATAGGGGTATTACAAACGGTACAATAAATTACTGCCAAAAGTGTTTCTCAGTTTGTTTCGCAAGTTCCCATTACAGATGTACTCGTATAACACTTTATAGTTTAATTGCGTTTTAGTATTTTTTTTCGGCCTTAATAAAGAAAATTTCTATTATGGACCTGTACGTAGTTTTTTAATTTTTAAGAGTAAACAATTCGCTATATCAATTAACGGTGTGTGTCATTTAGGTGTTTAATAACAATCTAATGACTGAATTAATGCACTAATTGAATAGAGTACAGGGTGGTCCAAATTCGAGGCGTATCATTGGGATTTCAGAAACTATAAGAGATACGACGTCGCTTAAATTAGGGCAAAGTTGCGCAATTTAGTGCCCAACAAAATGCTACTTCATATGTGGAAAAATTCCGAATACTTTCGGAGATATCCAGAAAAAATCGAAATTTTGCTATATCAATTTTATTTTTTCCTGACTTTATTTGAAAAAATATTCCAAAACAGATGTTACTTCATTGTTGCCACTTTTTATTCCCTACAAGATGGTGTTGTGAAATTTGAAATCCGACGTTTCATCTTTGAGCAACCATCATCAACTTATTTTTTAAAAATACGGACCTGGATTTTTTATCTTGTCTTTTATTACCTTTTGCCCTTCTTAGAACAATGACATATAACAATCATCAAGAAAGTTAGTAGATATGATAAAAATACCCTCTTAAAAGGTGCATATATCTAGCATTCTCCTACATCTTTTTTAACATAGGTTTGTCCTCCTTATGCTCATTGTTTTATTGAGAAATTATATATAAACTGTTGATTCGAGGTTCTTCTCGCGTAATAGATGTTTTCAATCAATTTTAATATATGAAATAAATAACATAAATAATTTTATATAAAGTATCACAATAGAGAGGACTTATGAGTATTAAAACAACACATATGGACAAGCAGGTGGCTATGATTGAGTTCGTTCTACTTTTGTTTTAAACAAGTAAACAATAATTGTTAAACATTTAACAATTACTGTCAAATTTTCGTTCTATTAAATGTATTCAGTAAATTATAGTTTATAGGTTTAGTTAAAGTTGATATTAATTATTATTAAAGTAAAATAAAATGTTTTCATCACTTGAAAAGCGCGATATGATAAAAATCTATTACGCTTGTAATAGACATGCTCAAGTATCTTCAGAGTGCTATTTACAAAAATATCCTGAAAGACATCAGCCACATATGAGTTTTTTCAGTCGTCTTGATAGCAATTTAGCAGAATTTGGTTCTTTTATTAAACCCCGGGAAAAATATGGAAATTGACATGATGCTGAAGACGAAGAAGTCATTTTAAACCAAGTAAAAATTTATTTATTATATTGTCCTTTTAATTTGAAAACAATTTACATTATTATTTTTTATAGGCTATTAACAATCCTCGGGGATCATTGAGACAGTACGCACAAGAATTAAATATGTCAAAAATATCGATAATAAGAACGTTGAAATCATACAAATTTAAACCCTATAAAATTCATGTTAGCAATACATTGAGACCGGACGATTTCGAAAAAAGATTAGAAGTTTGTCATTGGCTTGAACAAAAAATACAAGATGACGATAATTTTTTGAATAAAATTATTTTCTCCGACGAATGCAACTTTTCGACCAATGGAATTTTTAATAGAAATAATGAACATTATTGATCAATAGACAATCCTAGAATAAATCAGGAAGTAAGAGCACAAGGTCGCAACTCTTTTAATGTCTGGGTAGGATTATACATATAATAATAATATTATTGGACCCTTAATCTACCGAGAAAATTTAAATTCGGAACGGTACCTTAATTTAATAAGAAATCAAATTATGGATTCACTAGAAAACGAACCTTTGGCCGTGTTGCGTGATCTATGGTGGCAACAAGATGGGGCACCACCACACAATGGGAGACAAGTAACAGATTTGCTGAACATGTTGTTTCCAAATAAATGGATTGGCAATAAAGGATATATTCGATGGCCAGTTAGAAGTCCTGATCTTAATCCTTTAAATTTTTTCCTTTGGGACTTTTTAAAAAATAAATTATATAAAAATATTCCGCGCAATGTAGAAATTTTAGAACAGAATTTAATCAGAGAAGTGAGAGCTATTCGAGGAAGAACTATAAATAGAGCTATTAAACAGATGCAAATGCGAATTCGCAAGTGCATTGAATACCACGGTCAAATTTTTAAACATTTTATTTAATCTTATTTAGTATGTATCATTATTATTATATACAGGGTGATTCACGTAACTGTTTCATTAGAAACTTTTGTACTTGTAACTAATCTAAATTTTTCATATTTGGGAGTTAAACTAATATAGATAGACTCTACTTTTTAAAAATATTTTGAAGGTCATATCACTTCTGGTTATACCGGAAGTCAAGGTCAACTTTCTTATTTCAAATGGAACACCCAGTATATTTTTGCATTTTTGGAATCTAGGGATTAAGCTGATTAAATTCTTATTAGGTACTTCTATACCTAAATCTAACCGTTTCTAAGATATTTTGGTTTAAAAGAAAAATCTGTCTAAAACACCATTTCTATAAAATTTAAAATTCTCAGCTATTATTGAAGCTGGTTTTACGAAAATTTGCTGACATGTTAACTAGATATGGCAGATTAGGTTAATGTGAAAAGTTTTTATAAATATCATACAGGGTGTCCAAAAAACATGTCATATTTAAAGAACTTTGATAGTAAAAAAGTCGCTTATTTCAAATGAAACACCCCATATATTTCTATATGTTTGGAATCTAAATTTCATTCTGAATCGATTACTATTAAGCATCCCTATACCTAAAATGAACGCTTTTGCTCTAATTTGCGATTTTTTAATATTGTACACTAATAATTCTAAGTATCTTAGTTGGATTTGAAAAGAACATGGCTGCTTCCTGTAAAATGCGTTAATGTAATTGTCAATTTAATAAGTTCGCTCAGCAGTTTAGAATCATGAACTGTAATAATACTTATTCAAATAGTGATATTTTAAATTTATTCTTTATTCATGGAGAGTGTAACAAAGTTTTGGAGAGAACTTGCCGTACATCCAACGAAAGATATTCGCATCTTCCGAAAATCACAAAAAACAAATTCAGGATATTAGAATCAAATTTTTTAAGACATGGAAAAGTCGAAACTAAAAAGTCTTATTCTAGACCCACAATGAATAAAAAAATAATAAATCAAAACAAAGAAAATTAAATTAAAATAAATGTTCAATATGACCTCCATTAACTTCTAAACATTTCAAAATTCTTTTTTTAACTTCATGCTGTGTCACTTTATTAATTGTAATGAGGCGAAGGTCTTCAAAAGCTTCTCGAATTATATCACAAAGATGTTGTTTGCTTTCTATGGAAACTTCATAAACCCGAGACTTTATATGACTCCATAAAAAGAAATCTAGGGGCGACAAGTCGGGTGACCTTGGTGGCCATTTTCATGGCCCGTTACATCCGATCTACCGGTCTTCAAATGTCCGATTCATCTCTTCATAAACTTCATGGGAAGAGTAAGCCGGTGCACCGTCCATTTGGTACCAAACAGTCTGTAGCATATTAAGAGGTAAAGTGTCTAAAAAGTCGGAGACAATACCTCTCAATATATCTAAATATTTTGAAGTGTTTAAACTTTCATTGTAAATAAAATATCTTGCTTCATTATTCATAATCATGGCAAACACGTTAACATTAAAACTATCTTGATGACCTCTTTGAATATTTGAGGATTTTTTTCTGCCCAATAATGAAGATTTCTTCTGATTATAAACCCCCCTTTTGTGAATTTTGCTTCATCTGTCCCTATAATATTTAACAAAAATGATGAATCTTCCTGAATATGAACAAGCATAAATTCACAAAATTTACTTCTTCTAACTTCGTCTCCCGGTTTAAATGACTGTACAATTTTATAAGAATAAGGATGCATTATATGTTTCTTTAGAATCCTCTGAATTGATGAATATGATAAATCTGTAAAAATATATATGCTTTTGAAGACCTTCGCCCCATTACAATTAATAAAGTGACACAACATGAAGTTAAAAAAAGAATTTTGAAATGTTTAGATGTTAATGGAGGTTATATTGAACATTTATTTTAATTTAATTTCCTTTGTTTTGATTTATTATTTTTTTATTTATTGTGGGTCTAGAATAAGACTTTTTAGTTTCGACTTTTCCATGTCTTAAAAAATTTAATTCCAAGCAAAAGCGTTCATTTTAGGTATAGGGATGCTTAATAGTAATCGATTCAGAATTAAATTTAGATTCCAAACATATAAAAATATATGGGGTGTTCCATTTGAAATAAGCAACTTTTTTACTATCAACGTTCTTTAAATATGACATATTTTTTGGACACCCTGTATGATATTTATAAAAACTTTTCACATTAACCTAATCTACCATATCTAGTTAACATGTCAGCAAATTTTCGTAAAGCCAGCTTCAATAATAGCTGAGAATTTTAAATTTTATAGAAATGGTGTTTTAGACAGATTTTTCTTTTAAACCAAAATATCTTAGAAACGGTTAGATTTAGGTATAGAAGTACCTAATAAGAATTTAATCAGCTTAATCCCTAGATTCCAATAATGCAAAAATATACTGAGTGTTCCATTTGAAATAAGGAAGTTGACCTTGACTTCCGGTATAACCAGAAGTGATATGACCTTCAAAATATTTTAAAAAAGTAGAGTCTATCTATATTAATTTAACTCCCAAATATGAAAAATTTAGATTAGTTACAAGTACAAAAGTTTCTAATGAAACAGTTACGTGAATCACCTTGTATATACAGAAGAGTCGTGCGCTGACATGTATATTTACACACGAAAATTTTTATGCATTTAGCCTATATATTTTAACTGATCAAGAAGCAATCTGTCTTCCCATAAAACCGTAGCTTGATACATAACACCAGGAGCTTGTAACGTATATACAGGGTGTCCCAAAAGTAAAAGGACAAAGAGGAACGGCAGATTCCTGACATCAAAATATTAAAATCCAGAGCAATTGTTTTATTCCGAAAGTTAATATTAATAGAGATACAGGGTGTTAAAGTTTAAATTTTATTTTTGATTTTTTTTCGTATCTTTAACATTTTTTATTTATGGTACTGAAATTTGGTATACGGGGGTTTTTGGACTTGGGAAACTAATAGGGGGCGCCACTTTAAAACGTCTTGGCTAGTTAAAACGGCTCTAATTTTTTTCTACGCAGCTTCAGTAGCCCCATTAATTAAAAATATTATTCTGTTTAAAATTCTAAACAAAAAAGGTATACTTATTAGAAGTCTGAAAATTTGACCGTTTTCGAGATATTCCCTAGATTAATACCTCATAAATGTTCGTATTCTTGTATGTATTCTTGGATAGAGCCGAAAACTGGCGAAGTCAAACGAAGTAAATTTACATGGGCGCCATTTTTAAACTGAATACCTGTTTGTCAGTGACAGAGTAGTAGGTTGTCAAAAATTTTAGAAGATGTGCCTTTGAATGTGCGGCAAAACATGTATTTTATGCAGGACGGAGCTCCAGCACACTTTTCTGTCCAAGTGAGGAATTATTTTAATACGCGCTTTCCAAGACGATGGATAGGACGAGGCGGTCCGCTTTCATGGCCTCCTCGAAGTCCGGATTTGAATCCGTTGGATTTTTGTATTTGGGGCTACATGAAAGCAATTGTTTACAACGAAACAATCAATGACCGCCATCAATTATGGGCAAGAATTGTTAATGCAGCTGACTTATTAAAGAATGAAGAATTTCTCTATAAAATCAGACAGTCGTTCATGAAACGAATCTCAAAATGCATCGAGGTTAATGGTGGCCATGTAGAACAATTTTAAGCTATAATAAAAAAACTTGTCTTTAAATTATCTGGATATTAATTAAGTCGTAGCGCACATATCATTATTACATTATGAACGTTATTAAAGTGACAAATATCTCGAAAACGGTAAAATTTTGAGATTTCTAATAAGTATACCTTTTTTGTTTAGAATTTTAAACATAATAATAATTTTAATTAATGGGGCTACTGGAGCTACGTAGAAAAAAATTACAGCCGTTTTAACTAGCCAAGACGTTTTAAAGTGGCGCCCCCTATTAGCGACAATGAAACCGACAGTCCTAACCAGTTTCCCAAGTCCGAAAACCCCCGTATACCAAATTTTAGTACCATAAGTCAAAAGACGTTAAAGATATGAAAAAAAATCAAAAATAAACTTTAAACTTTAACACCCTGTATCTCTGTTAATATTAACTTTCGGAATACAACAATTACGCTAGATCTTAATATTTTGATGTTAGGAATCTGCCGTTTCTCTTTGTCCCATTACTTTTGGGACACCCTGTAAATAATACACGTAAATCATAATTTTGTTTTCAGAAGAATTATGTCTACAGGAGTGTGTTGGTAATCATTTTTAATTTAGTAATAATTTAATATGTAACATAATTTAATTTATTTAAAAACTAAAACATAATATTACTTACATAATTAAAATATTATTCTTATGCTTACTAAGGAAAAACAAACTAATTATGATGTTTATTGAAACATTCTAAGCAGAATCCAGGAAGGTTCGGAGAGTCACTGCAAAAACTTATTACTCGACGGACTTTTTTATCTGCTTCTCGACTCGTCAAAGTTTGTCGAAGGTTCTGGTAACATCCTTTGCGTGGGTTTCTCTTCTTTCTTCCAGGTCCTTCTGGTTTAATGAAGCTATGCATCCGTTTCCTGGCCAAAGGAACTTGTACGACATCTTTACGACTCGCCAAACTTTCAGCTAACTCTTTTCTAAATTGGAAAATTCCAATTTTAGTTTGGGCAATCATATTATAGACTACCCATGCATTCACCACTGTGGTACCCAGTATTAATTCAAATACTACCTTCCTACAATGAATAGGTACCTCCATAACTCTTAAGATTAAATATAAAACAAAAATGCATTTCCTTACCTGTACCATTTTAAGCTTTTTCTAATTGAGCTATGATAGGAAGACATTTGGTCACTATAATCCACCCCTTTTTTTGCTTTATTATAATCAATAATGCATTTGGGCTTTAAAATTTCAAAGCCTATTCTGTTACGTTGACCTAGAATTTCAAATACACTCACTTTCACATGAAATGCACCACCCAGTAATAATAATAATTAAGTCTTGTAATTTTGGCAAAATAATGCTTCATAATAGAGTATCAAATGATCAGACTTTCAGTTAAAAGATACAACATTTGATAATGAAAAAATTAATAATGAGTGACATTGCCTCGTACAGCAATGCAAGCACGTACTCTTCCCGGTATGCTTTGCAACAAATGATCAATATCTTCCTGGGGTATTTCATTCCATGCTACCTCAAGATGATGTCGTAGGTCATCCACATTGCTTGGAGGCCTCGGTAAATTTCGAAGACGGCGACTTATCATATCCCAAAGATGTTCGATGGGCGATAGGTCCGGTGACCGTGCAGGCCAAGGCAGTATTTCCAATTGTGCTTCTTCCAGGTATCGTCGAGTAATGTTCGCACTATGTGGTCTTGCATTATCCTGTTGGAAAATGCCATTTGGTAAAGTTTGCATGAAAGGTACTAATACTGGCCTTAGAACATTGTCAATGTAGCGACGTGCGTTTAGGGTGCCTGGAACGAACACAAGAGAAGATCTTCAGTAAACACATATCGCACCCTAGACCATAACACCAGGTGTTAAAGCTGTGTGGCGCCTTTCAGAAAATTGCAAATTTCTTCTTTCACCTCGGTATCGTCTAATTCTTCTACGACCATCATTGATCCATAAATAAAATCGCAACTCGTCACTGAAGACGATATTGTTCCACTCATGATTCTAATCAATTCGTTCTTGACACCAGGCCAATATGGAAGCTTGGTGTTGGGCGGTTAGTGGCAGTCGTAGATTTGGACGGTATGAATGAAAGTTAAAAGACGAAATTCTTCTGTAAACTGTTGCCATCGACACCTGACGATTTAGAGCTCCCATCCAATCTACTGCAACAGACATTGTCGTTTGAAATCGATCACCAATGGCCATCCGTCTAAGAAGTCGATCTTCACGTGCGTCGCTGCTACGGGTAGGACGTCCAGCTGGACAATGTCGCTGAACCCTTTCTTCAGACCATGAAGACCATATTCTCGTAATTGTGGTGTGGTTCCGATTCATTCTTCGGGCAATCTCACTAAAAGAAAGTCCACCCTCCTTCATGCCGATAATTCGCCCTCTATTAAAATCCGAAACGTGGGAAAAATTTCGACACTGTCTCACTGGGGGCATTTTGAGATGTCTTGTTCATAGTTCAACAACAAAATAAACTGATATTTCCATGTAAATATTATTTTATTTATTTACAATTGAATAAAAAATCTAATAGGTCGGTGACAAATAAGCCACTAGCATTCTTTCTTTTTTACTGGAAATATGATAATTTGATACTCTATTATAAAGCATTATTTTGCCAAAATTACAAGACTTAATTATTATTATTACTGGGTGGTGCATTTCATGTGAAAGTGAGTGTAGATACATTTATATTAGGTACATGGAAGCAATAATATAGGCACAGAGATTTTTGGGTTAAAATTATTACGTACCAGTACTAATTACCGTGGCATCGTGACTAGGGTCACTTGTTCTTAACATAACTGGTCTTTTGTTAACCCATTTTATAATTTTGATACCATCTCGTTCTTTTCCAATAACTTCTCCTCTTTTTATTTTATGATTCAATCCTTGTGGGATTCCTTTTCTGTTGCTTCTTAGGGTTCCACAGTAAAACATTTTCTGTTTATACAAACTCTCCACTAAAGGTATACTTGAATAGAAATTGTCACCAAAAATTATGCGTCCTTCTTTTGGCTCAATAATTTCTAAAAGCTGCATTACAATCTCATGCGAATGTCCAATTTCAGTAGTTGTAGTCCCCTTCCCAGCATAAATCTTCATGTTAAATGTAAATCCGTCTAACGAGCACATTTTATACAATTTAACTCCATATTTATGAGATTTATAAGGGATGTATTAGCGGAAGTGTAATCTTCCTCTATAAGGGACCATTGTTTCGTCGATGGTAAGAATTCTCTCTGGTTTAATAATACTGTTATAATTTTTAAGCAACATAGACAATATTTTTTTTGTTTTATGTAATCTATCCCCCGATACTGCTTCCTCATTGTTAGAAAAATGGATATATTTCAAAAGTAGCAAAAATCTGTCTCTAGGAATTAAGGTTGCAATAAATTCGTTGTGAAACATTTTGTCTTTAGACCAGTAAAGATTGATACTAGGTACTTTTGTCATGCCCATTACCAACAAAACGGCAAAAAACTTCCGAATTTCATTTCGGTCAGTACAGTTCCAAAATTTAATTCTCGATTTTGGAGTATAGCCTTGTAATAATTTTTGGGGGGCGTATCTATTTGTTTCTGTTACAATTACAACAATGCTGTTCAGAACATCATTATTCAAAAAATATTGGAACATATCAATGAGTGACTTAATATCAGTAACGTCTATCGAAGGATCAATAAAATTGTTGCTAGTAAACATTTTAAATGCATTGACACCAGTATTAGTATTACCCCAGTCGTGCATATTTGGAGTAATGTCGACGTTTATTTCATCGGTCTCTTTATTGTCTATTGATTTGTTTTCTGCTTCTATATCTGAATTTTCGTAACTGTTAGACGTATATTCATAAATTTTTTTGTCTTTTTCATCTGAAGAACTTTCGAAATCATCACATTTTGCTGGATTGAATGTTTGATCAAAGGTGGAATCATCGCTATCGAATGGATCAGAAAAATCGGAGTCAGAATTGTACTCTGTTGGAATGACGGGTTGGACAACTTCATTATAACAGAATTTTTTTTCTTGGGATCTTGACGCACTTATTGATAACCCAGATGCTTGAAATTTTTCAGTTTGATTACCTGCTTGACGGTTATGAATTTGAACATCACTATTGCTACTACTAGATACATTTTGACGTGACAAATTAAAAATTTTTTGGGCTCTTGTTGGCATAACAAATATCTGAGCAATACTAAATGGATTTCAAACCGAGGCGAGTTTAAAACAGAGCATCCATAAACTTGCATGGACTTGCCAGTACATGTCGCCAGGGACGTGTAACGCACACAAAAAGAAAATATTCATGAATATGCGATACATACCCTAGGGGATATGTATTTATAAATACAAACATAGTTATAGAACATAGAAAAACATATAATTTGCTACTTGTATCGTTTGTCTATGACAAAAAATGACGTAGTTATGTCATCCGCACAGAAAAGATATTTCTTAAAATGTTGTGCCGCACAGTATTATTGCAAAATACAGTGCCCCGAAGAAATGTAACGCAGTCAACGTGTTAAAGATCTTTATCCGGCATTAAAAAAAAACACGTTCGCCAAATTGTCTCAATTCTTCCTCTTACGATGTGCAGTTACTGTTTGTTTGGTTAACGAGGAAAAATACAAAGATAATCTACTTGCAAATTCATCTCCTCCTTCCTCTGACTAACTGCGTTCCCTCCCATCCTCCTCCTCTGTAGTAAGTGTTGATTTCTATTCCTGTTTCAATCACTCCTCCTCACCTTCCTCTCCTTATATCCAATAATGATGCTAGTTAGATTTTATTTCCAGAAAAGGGGATTTTTAAAAAAACGCAAAGAGCATTCAACTAACTATTCTAATTCTGAATACTAAAAAGCCACTTTTTTCCGTGATTCCTATAATTTATATCGTAGGTTTGCTGACTCTGCCGATTCCTAGGAAATAGTTGTTTTGCACTCTCGTGGGAAAGGATCTTCGTTACAGGTTCCCATCCTTTGTCGTTGTAGAGGTTGAATATGTAACTTGCTTTCCGTTCCTACTTCTTTGAAGCTTTCTGCTCTGATGTGCAGTTTCCTTCAGAGTTTCTTTCCATGTATCCATCCATTCATTCCTCCCTTGGAGTAATAATCTTTAACTACCTAAAAAGGTAACTTTCAAAAGAGGTCTCCTTTATCCTTCCTATAAATACACGATTGCGGATAAAATTTCTCAAAGGAATAGCAAGTGGCTTTACGATTCTATTTTCCGAGATACCTATTTGGAAATAAAATGCTAACTTTCCCTATGAGCGTCCAAATCCTGTAAAGAACTAAAATTCCCACGCACTTAGAAATGTGTGCGTTTGTTCTTTGAAAAATTAATAATAATAATAATAATGATAATAATAATAATAATAATAATGATAATAATAATAATAATAATAATGATAATAATAATAATAATAATAATAATAATGATAATAATAATAATAATAATAATAATAATGATAATAATAATAATAATAATAAGTAAAGGTTATGTTCCTCTTCAACTGTTGCAAATGTTCCTTGTCGATGATCCACTTCCTTGGGGTACTGACTAATTCGATGATAACATAACCTATTCCCTGTAAATGTGTACCAGTTTTAATGTTCCCTCTTCCTAATGGTCTGCTAATCCTGCACTGTCAGTGTCCAAATGCCCCCGAGGCCCAGGTATCGATCGCTAAACCAAACACCACTGCACCGAAATAAACATTTCCAATGAAATAATCCTGCGAGTGGTGAAGCGTCTTCTTGCTGTGAGAAAATATCTGCCAAATTTCTAATTTTCCACTCGTAAACTGACCGAGCCACAAAATTCTATTCCTTCTGAGACTATAGAAACTTACTTTGTCTTAAATAATAGATCTTTTAATAATCCTCTTGTTTGCAACAATCCATATTTGGATATGTGCGTGTCTCTAGGGCCCCTTGTTTCTCTCTGCAAATGTGGTAAGTATCCACATTTTCAATTCCAATTTCCAAACCAATCTCTTAATAATTGTCTTAGTTGCAACGATCCAAACTTTGATATGTGTGTATGTCTAGGGCTCCTTTGTCCTAAAAAAAATGTAATGAGTATCCTGTTTCCTTTTGTTCCTTTCCTATACTACTTGTGTATAAACCCTAGTTTTTCTTCTGAAAGTACTGAAAAGTAAAAAATGAATGCAACCCTCCACCCTTATAACTACTGGTTACTTTACTCTCTACTATCTTTTGGTTAGGTTAGTTCCGGTTAGCTTTCTTTCTTTCAAATTCCCACCTGAAGGAAGACGTGTCTTCTAGGAAACTCCCACACTAAATATATGGACCGATGAATCTTGGACCAATAATTCCACTTTCGATGGAAGGTTGGTCCAAAGTTACTTTTATCTCCGTGGCCCCTGACTTTTCGGAGATCCGTTTGGAGACCTCTGTCTTCCGCTCGGTGGTATAATCTTCTTTAGACTTCCTTGTTCCCTTTATCTTACCTTTTGCAAAATACCTTCTACGTGTTATTTAGTCCAGCCCTATCGATGCAACGAACCTTCTTACATTAGGTGTGTACCCTAAAAACTCCATCATTCCTCCTCTTCTAGTTTTCATCCCTGATTCCCTCCTCCTCGATGGAATCTTCTTGGCGATGATATATCCAGTCGTAACTATGGTCTAGACCTCCCCCTGCATTTCGTCTTTCTCCTGTTGAATTCCTTTGAGACGTCCATTCCTTCCTTTCCCTTAATGTTAGCTTGGTCCTTACCTGCATCATATGGTATTTCCTTGATCCTCCACCAGTTTTTAAATACCAATTGGTACAATTAATAATGATGATACCTTTGGAAGGATGAGGGTTTGAGGTTTATTGCTTACGTTGTAAACGTGTGCTTTTGGTACCTTTATTTTTGGGTTTTTTATTGCGGATATTTAACTTGTTTTATTTAATCATAAAACACATTTTCGCTAAATAAACGTCTTTATTAATTCAAAAAAATCCCCGTTGAAAAAATCAATATATATCTCTGTAAAAAATTCATTGCACCTTGCAAAATTCGAAAGTAGAAGCACCATCAATACGAAATGTTCAATAATTTCTGTCCTAAAACCTTAATTCCACTTACCCACAACTTACTGATTTGTTATACTATACCCTTTAGTAAATGTTTTTTAAGTAATAATGGAAGTTATTATGATATGGGATGTTTTGAGACTTATTGGATATACTTCAAACCTGCACTGCACTGTTACTTAAGAAGGACATTTGCCAAATAAACTTCTAATAAAAGTACTGTAGGTAAAGAAACCCGACATAATAAATGTTCATTTATTGTTGTATGTTACAAAAATTGTTTTTCTTAACTTGGACCACCTAGGCTTGGTTCTTGAGCAATTTTGCCTTTACTTCTCCCTACTTGATGCCCTTTATGTTGTGATGGTAATTCAATTAATTTTAAATAAATTATTCATTCCCCATTATAAATTTTCTTTGAGTGTACCACTAATCAATAAGTGAATAATCACTTGAAGTAAAGTCTGGCATGGTAAGAACAACTTCTCACGATATAATTAAAAATTATTTACCTCTCTCTGTCACCCTCGGGAATCCTTTCCCTAGTGGGCAGCTTTCTCTTTCGAAGGTGATAAAATCCTTTTCCCCTGATTCCACTTGGAACTACCACTTCCCTTCTTTCCAGTGTGGTTCTGATCTTAAAAGGACAAGCGGCTACAGTACCTACTTTCCACCGAGAACTTTCGCTATGATTGATAATACTACAAGGATAATGAAATCCCACTGATCAATCTTGAAACTCAAACCTCACAAGTTCAAATTCCAAGTCTCAAGTTAATCGAACCTCGACAATGAATTTCTTGTAGACGTTTATAAAAATTGTGCTTTGAGACAATATCAAAGATAAGTTTTCTTTGCATTAGAAGAAACAGGAATTTGTTACTAATTTGTATACTCTATCCCTACTAGAATGAATATTGGAAATTCCTTTAGCAATGAGCTTCTTTTCTATCCTACCTCCTAGTCCCTAGACATTTTAGTGTTGGCGCCTGGCATCATACTATTCCTACCTTTTACTTCTCTATTTTCAATTTTTAAAGGATATAATGTTTTTATTTAAATCTTAAAATTTTAAGGTTATATCCAAATAATGTGTCGGGTTTAGTGGTGTTTACGTATACCGACCAGGTGCCGGTACAATGTAGCGTGCAACTGGAGCTAACGGGATGAGCTGAACACGCTGCTGAAGTGATCAGCATTTAAACCCGGCTAAGAAACTGATCCTGGATATTGACTACACGCTTTCCCTACTCAACCACTTTATTTACACAGTATTAACACTACACTAATTATCGTAGCTTTTACATAAACAATTCTGAGGGTGATGACAGTGATATTTTACCTCGAGAGGGAGCTCAAAGCAGCAAAAGAGACCAAATGGGAAAGAGAGCGTTTTTTCTTTTTTGGGGACCCGGGGAAAATAAATTTTCTCGGTAAGACGTACTGGAGTCCGTACTCCGGCCTGTGTGGAATTTTTACCCACTAACAAACCCCGTATTTTCTGAGAATTTCGAGCCCGGTGCCTATGATCTTCGATCTCTCCGTAGCAGTCGTCGTTGGGACTCGCTCTACCTTTTTTAAGATATCTCGCAGCCCGCCAATTTAATGGCTACGGCTTGACCTATCTTTCGGGTTTTTGGGTCTTTACTTCTCTAGGCGGATACTTATGTCGTCTGTGAGTTCTACAGCTGGTGCCGCGGCCGCTTCCATGACTGAGTTATTTCGGGTTCCGATGAGTAATTCACCAGTGCCCTCAATAATTCGTCTGGATGTACTTCTGCCTTTTTAAAGGTTTTGGCGGCTTTGATTCTGATTACCACTGCGCACTAGTTGCCAATTTAGATTAGAACGAATTACTTCATTACTAATGAATCTTGGTGCATTCACCGCTATTCGGAGGTAAATGCTTTCAACCGATTGTATCGGTCTAAGATGAGATTGCACGGCATGCCCCCATGCTGCTGATCCATACGTGAGGATCGGTTGCATGATGGACTTTATTAGCCTCAGTTTCCCATCGACGGACATGTGGCTTCTTCTATTGAGCAGAGGGTATAGCGAGGCCATTGCCCCCTTGGTCTTTGCAGCGGCTGCCCTTAAGTGAGGGCCCCAGGCCAGCCCTTAATCTAGTATTACTCCCAGATATTGGACTGTGTCCTGCCACTGCACCTCGATGCCATCGATCTCTAAAGGATCTGGTACCTTATCGCGCTGTTTTCCTAACAAGATGGCCTGGCATTTTGTCGGATTGAGTTTGATTCGCCAATTAACCAGCCATTTCTGCAGGTCGTTCAATGCACGTTACCGATTCCTTTGTACGACCATTTTCTTTCGGTATTTGGTGAGAATGGCCGTATCGTCAGCACAGAGTGCTAGGGCAGTCCTAGCCGTTCTAGGAATATCACTCGTATATACAGTATACAGGTGTGGTGATAAGACAGCTCCTTGGGGCACGCCTGCTTCAAGTGGGGCAGTTTCTGGAAGCAGAAAAGACGTTACCTATTTGAACGACGATCATGCGATCTTGGAGATAGCTGGCGATATACCTAAGCACCCCATTTTATAGATCAGCCCATCGTGCCAAACTCTGTCGAAAGCTCGTTCAACGTCTAGCAGGACCAGTCCGGAAGTCAACTGGTTCATCCTGCCTTTCATGGCATTTTCTACGACCTTTAGGAGCTGCATTTCTGTTGAATGCAGCCCCCTGAAACCGTATTGTTCGACTGGCACGATGTTTAGCTTCGTACAGTCGTCGGTTAGTGTTCGCAGTATGACTTTTTCCACGACTTTCCCAGCTCCACACAAAAGCGTGATTGGCCGATAATTCTATAGAAATTTTTTGTCCTTTTTGGGGATCATCTTCCTTTTAAAGGTTAACGAATCCTTTCTGACTTCCGCTATTGTCACTCGTCAAATGAGACTTGTGTGAGTGTCACTTGTTGGTGCAGGTTCTCGGAATGAGCGGCTCTCGACTGAGTAATGCACTACAACACCAATAATTGTCAAAAGCCACCCTATCCGGTGATTTAGTTTTCCGTTTCCGATACAAGTTAGAAAATGGCGAAACCAACGAGTAGTCCCCAATTCCTCAAGAAAAAGAGAGGAAATTTTCGATAATGTTGATTAGTCACAAAATTTCGTTCTCCAATTTTATTGGATACAATTGTTTCTTTTTGAGTCCTACATCTTCCTATAAGATCAGATCCCTAGTGATTAGGAACCAGGAAGTTAGAACCAAGGTCGACATGCCACATTGAATGAGTGTCGTTAATCCATTACGAATTATATCACTCTGAAAAAGGAAAACGTACGGACATTTTTCGAAAATAATCTAGTAACAGCAGACTAGTTCAATAACCAATCTTCTGTGAGAGTGTGGTAACCTCCATTTTCTTGATTTGATCTCGTAACTTTTTAAATTTAAAAGCATCAATTCAAAAATCGATCATTTTGATAAAACCAATGTGGCTTTGAAGAAAACAGCAACATATCATATAGCCCAGTCAGATTAGAACCGTATGCGAAAGGAAAACGCTCAACGCCGTCAGTTGTCAACGTCATACAGAACCATCGAGCATCGCTCGAAAATTTGTGGGTTTGTTTTCGTTTCGCCTTCGAAGGGAGAAGGTTTGGTGAGTATTAACTGTTTTTAGTAACTTTAGTTAAAGTGTTTTCTTAAATATTTATCACACTGATTTGAGAAAATACGGTAATTAATGTGGTTCTACAGGGTGCTCCAACGAAAAGTATGCACCTTGCTTTGCCCCTTTTTTTAAAATTTAAAACAGAAATGTCGGGGACACATTTTAAGCATAATTGCCAATCCACATGTTCAACCCTCTGCCGAGAGACAATACCATCTCTAAAATTTCAAATGGGAAGTGGGGTTGAGTGATTCACCATTTTAAAGGGCACACAAATATCTTTCTAATGATACCCTTATTTGTGGGATTTTACTTGCACGGTTAATGGAAAAACGATTTTAGGTTACCTCAACCCTGTAATTTTGGTATTAATGAAACATATATCTAAATTTTAGTTGTTAGGAGTCAAAACAAATTACTGCAATGAAATCTAAATTTTATTTTACTAGCAACTTGTGATTTCAATGACACTAAAACCGATATCTTTATCAGAGCAAAAAAAAAACCTTTTTTGTGTTGAAAATAAAGTTACTACAAAGTACCAAGTGTAGGAAAAGAATTTAGGCAAACGTTAATCCTGCATTAATTTAGCTTGGTTGCTTTCAAAATTATTTCAATTTTACAGTAAGAAATGGTGTATTTCATTTCAGAATGAATTGAAATTATTAAACTTTATTTTTAAAATAATAGTTGTGCTAGGCTTGCAGCTCTTTTGTTTAACCCATTATTGGCCATAATTCGAGTAGGATAAATTTTCCCCTTTTTACATTCAATATCAGCTAACTGTTTATAAGTGAAGATATTGTGAGAGAAAAAAGACTATTAAAAAATCATTGTTACGAAAAATAAGGCTCACCCCATTTTTGTGACAATGGCTAGAAATGACGAATATGTATTAAATAATTTGAAATTATAACAGTGAGAAAAATTTAATCAAAAGGGAATTAGTATATTATTTTACAATAAGTACCTATAATAATAATTAATTCCTTTTGTGTGGAACGTAGCGAAGTATATATCATGTATATTGGTATATTGCATTTACCACAAAGTCTTTTTGTCATTTTATAACATAAGGCACACATTCGGTGTGTCGTAATTGGCATTACTAAATCCCCTTTATCAACAAATCTTACATCCAAATTCACTCGTCCGCCAAGGAGTTTAGACTTCTGTGGACCCGTCCTTTTTGTGGTAGAGAAAGTGGTTTTTGAAAGGAAAGCCAGCACTATTCTTCTACGTACATTCAGAAGTGATACATTGTCTTCAGAATTTATTATTTGATACAATCTCCAATTGCTTACAATGCTTATCTCTAAAAACTGCGCGAAAGAAGGCCACCACCATTTTTTTGAAACGAACTCTGATTTTATACAGTGAAACTTCCTCATGTAACATGCCTGTTCCACCCATATGCAAATTATATTCCCGTATGACTTCCGATATAGGAATTTGAATTTGCTTTCTGTCCCAATGGCTGAATGCAGCTGTAATTAGTGGCTAGCGAAACAGGTTTGTTATCATTCCATTTTAAAATAAGCACTTCATTTGATCTGTCGAATCTATAATCAAAATAGCCTCGTTCTTCCTCTTTTTCCATCTGCTCTCAGTGGACACTTCTGTGTTCGGTTTTCTCAGATTGTTCCGGTTGCGTTTATTTTCAACTCTCTAAGATGGGACAGTATTCCATGGCTGATGAAAAAATTATCGAAAAATAATTCATATTTCTTATACTCATCAATGGGTATTGCAAAAATAAGGTTTGCAATAAGCCGAACACCCCACGTCCCCTCCCTATTTTCGGTTTTGCCGTAATATGTCTCAAATTTGAATAAATAGCCGCTCGAACTACATAAACACCATAGTTTGAACCAAATTTGATTGGCTTTTCGAGCATATGTACATTTTTGTGGAATGTTTATAATGTCGGACCATCATTTCATCATCTATTGATAAATGAGAATGTATAACACCGAATTTCAACAAGTTTTGCTTCAGCATATCAAAGTCGTAGATTGGACATTTTATCGTTTTTATCAAAGCGTTACGTATGGTTACTTAAATGAAGATATTTATTTATTTTTTTCAAACGCTTTCTCGACATTGCATTGTATACCAAAGGTACACCAGCATGCGTAGATTGTCGCCAATACGTGTCCTCTTGGGGACGCTTGTGATACCCACTAAACATAAAACGCTAATAAAAACTCTCAACTGTCCAAGTAAATTGTAACAAATTGAGTATCATTTGAAAGATATTTGTGTGCCCTTTAAAATGATGAATCACTCAATTCCACTTCCCATTTGAAATTTTAGAGCCGGTATTATCCCCCGTCAGGGGGTTGAATATATGGGTTGGAAATTATACTTAAAAGGGTACAGCAGGATAAGCATGGCGAATCGGCCTATGAAAGGGATTTCAAATTTTTTGTGTAGAATAGATGTATTCGGTTATAAAAACAATATCTACTTCGACTTTGGGTCGATTTTTCAAGGTGACCTTGAAATATGTCAAAAAGATCGCCTAAGTACCTTTATTACTTTAAACTCAAATATCTCAGGAACTAAGAGAGGTACAAAAATGAATCAAAAACCAGTTTGTAACTGAGACTCTGAAGAATATTTTTGTATTTTTTTTAATAATTTTTAGAAGGTCGCAATATTTTCAAAAATAAAAAAAATTTTATTGCTTTTTTTTTTTTTAGTGACAATCACAAATTTAATATATGTTATAATATGGTTCAAATTCTATCTCCTGTAAAAATTTCAATTTTTAAAAAGTGTCGCAATACATTCAAATATATAAAAAATCAAGAGCGCGTCATCAATTATTTATATTCGTTAATGTTTCGAGTATGAAATAGAAACGAATATAAAATATTATTCTATATAACAATTTAATCAACTATAGACATTTAGTCTTCATCACTATTTTCATTAATAACCACCAGAGTCTTAGTTTTTTTAAAAATGTTGTTAGATTTATGTATCCCGCCAGTCTAGATCCAAAAGGAATAAATAATATTAGGTATCAATTAAAGGCAAACGTCTAGACCCATTAAGAATATTGATGACTAGATAAAATAAATAAAATGTGAAATAGGACGTACATGCCCTATACAGAAGAGGTGTGTAATTTAGTCTAAAAAGGGACGCTGCTCTTGCTTCTCATACATAAAGAAATAAAACGCTCTTGCTTGTATTTTGATATCTAGTGCTGTGTTTTCATTAATACCCATTTTCCTATGAAAATCAAATAAATGTGATATTTAAAATACGTATTAAAATTATTATTATCCTTCCTATCCAGTTTTTTTATTGTATGACTTTGGTCCGGTAATATAGTATTCAACAGGGAACCGTTTTGTGCAAAATAAACAAAATGATTAAAAATTGAAGTTAGAGATTTTATATTATTAACCGATGATATGCTAAAATAAACAAACCTTTGTCTTGAATTAGTTTCATTATTTTGAGTTTGGTACGGCTTAGTTTTTATTAGAACAACGTTTTTAGCCCTATTATTATTTAGTTTAACTTAGTTTTTTTGTTACTTATTAGACCCATGTTCTACGGTTGTGTATATCCTTCAATCTAGCTGTTTGATCCAAATTTGGCGCGTGTACGTGGTTGGGTCGATTCACCCCTTTCGATACGATAACCGTGAACTACGTAGATCGTGGACTGGATTGATCGATTATGAAGGACCACCCTGAGTTCGCAGTCTCAGAGACACTGTTTTCGCGTATAAAAGAAACTAAACCTTCTTAACTTAACAAAGGTTTATTGATAACATTAACAACTATACAATATCGAGAAATGCGTTATTTAAAGAATGTTGACGAGAGTTTAAGGCGTACGAGTCTGTGATGAAGTGGCGAGAAAAGAGAGCTTCTTCCGTTTCGCACCCTCCTTAAGTATTGATACGGAGGTGTAACACCCATAGACGATAAGGCCCCATTAGTGGCTTCTAGGCTACCTTGTCGCGTTAAAGCATAACACTTAGAGGCATGATCGCTGGGCTTTTATTGGAGCCCAGCCATTGTATTCGTTTGGCGGTACCTTTAACTTAGATTTGCAATGTTAGTCTGACAAAGAATAGTGCTGGAAATCCCAATCATAAAATAACTTCCCTCAATCGAAGATGGGTGTTAAGCGCTGGGAATTCCAACAGTATTACCCAATGGCTGGGGTTGTCCATGGGCGTAACATCAGTTTCTTACTCACTTTGAACATTTAAACTAATAAATAACCCAACCATAATCCGTGATAAAACAATACGTCGCAAGTCCTAACACTAGCAATGTTCCGGCATGACCAGTTGCAGTCCCAATTTTGGTCCCGCAAGCGGTTTTAATATTTAATAATTATAATATATAAATAATTTAAGATTTACTGGATATTTCAAGATTCGAGTTAAGAAAAAACGTGTAGGTGTTGACTACGATTAGTATACAGGGTGGTGACGATTTCGATGTGTGATTATTGGGATCTTGAAAAATTGAATAGATAGAGAAATGGTTAAATTAGTTGCGCATTTTAGGACCCTCTCACATGAGCTTTTAATAGAAGGAAAATGTCCTGTCATTTTTTAAACATCTGAAAAAAATTGAAAATCGTCGATTTTGTTTTTTTTATCATTTTCTTTGCTATTATGAGGAGGTAAAATGAATTTTGGTATACACACTTAATCTATGAGGGGAATAAATTGACATTAGAAAAAAAACGGTACACGTTCTAATTTTCAAGATACGGCACCCAACTTTCGTTTTTTTACTATTGGATTGGATGGAGGAAAATTTCTTTTCCAAATATGTGCAATACATTTCAAAATGTTGTCAAAAAATCCCATATAATAGAAATAATACATATTTCTAATCGCCTTCACCATTTCATTTTTAATAAAGATATTTTTTGTATCTGATGGGCCGTGGCGGTGATGACGATTTCGATGTTACACTATTGAGATTTTATTTCTACAATATCCTAATGTTAGTATCTTACACCTAAAAACTTAACAAACGTTATACCTAGAATAAGTAACTAATTTAATATTTGTTCAAAATGGCCACCGTTATTTTCAACACAAAGCCGTGTTCTTAAGTTCATATGAATAAGACGTAACTATTTTAAATTTGAATAAACGTCATAGCAAAACAGTTTTCCCATTGCCGTTTTTTTATTCCTCACAATCCGATATAAAAAGTAACTTTATCAAAAATGAAATGGTGAAGGCGATTAGAAATACAGTAATGTTCGCTTATAACGAACCCCAAGGGACCGTAGTAAATAGTTCGTTATAACCGAAGTTCGCTATAAGCAATAAATGGTGTTATGATTGTTTTTTTAATTAATACATAACTCACTTTATTTACATACATATATATTTTAAAAAAGTCAACAAGTAACATTCTTCAACTAGTAACCAATTTAAATAATACATATTTGTTAAATTTAACAACACTTTTTAGGAATTAGAAAGAAAAAAATCGCTAATTTTGGTTTGTTTTATTGTGGTGAAATGAATTTCATTTATATGTAATTCCACATGGGCTATTCCATCGAGAACATTTTGTGGAGTATTTCGCGATTGAAGAAATTGACGAATACTAGAAACATATCGAAGTGCTTCTGTGGTTGTAGGAACGGATATTATTTCATTATTCTCATATGCTGCATCTTCGTCTTCCTCATCATCATCATAAGTGTCAGATGCAGAAGACACAGACGCAATAATGGCATTATCGTCTAAAAACTCAACGCTCACAAGATTGTCATCCACATGAACAAATTCATGAAAATCGTTGTTGGTTTGAAGAAAATCCTCTTGAATATCGGTTTTATTTTTGCATTGATTTTTTTTAAGCCATTCGACTAATGGTAAGTCATCATCTGAATCAAAATTCTCATTTTCGAGAAAACCGGCATGTCGAAAACAATTTCTAATCGTTTGCTTTGACACCTTTTGCCATGCCATATGAATAAAGCGTATTGCATCCAAAAGAGTAATAATAAATTTTTCCTTACCACTATCCATACAAGATATCATTTCCGAGAGGAGGAGTCGTCGATAATGACTCTTTAGACTATGGATAACACCCTGATCCATGGGTTGTAATTTAGAACTAGTGTTTGGTGGCATAAACACTAACGTAATCCACATCAAATTTTTAACATCGGGACGAGCCGGACAATTATCCACTAACAATATGATTTTTCTTTTTTTACGGCGTAATTCTTCATCCCATTCACGTAATGCATTTATAAAAATCTCTGAATTCATCCATGCCCTTTTATTGGACTTATAAGTTACTGGCAATTGTACAATATTCTTAAAACATCTAGGGTTTTTAGATTTTCCAATTACCAATAACTTTCTTTTTTCGGATCCTGTCAAATTCGCTACAACAAATATAGTGATTCTTTCTTTGGAAAGCTTTCCACCTTCACAGGTTTGCCCTTTAAACTTTAGTGTTCTATCAGGTGTAAGCTTGAAGAATAAACCGGTTTCATCTCCATTGAAGATGTCCACATCCTTAAAGTTTGACCTAATTATTGGCCATTTGTTTTGCAGCCAGTCATCTACAATGTTCATATCAACTGAAGTCGATTCTCCAGCAATTCTTCCACTCGTAATATTATGCCTTCTTTTGAACCTTTCGATCCAGCTTCTATTAAATTTCGGTTCCTGGTTTCCGGACACCTTACTTGCAAAATCTTCAGCTTTTGATTGTAATACAGCACCGCTAACAATTGCGTTATTATTTCTTTGTTGAGAAAACCATTTGAAGAGTCTTTGGGCTTTTTGATTTTTTTTACATTTGAATGTTGTCCACTTTCGAAGGTTTTTAGGATTGTTTCTTTATTTTTCCAAATTGTTGCAACCTAAAATTACATATGTATAGTCAAATTTTAATTCGTATTAATACTATTTCAAATTACATAATTTATTACAAAGCCGGAAAATTACTGGAATAACAAAAAAAAATATCTGTGAACATTGCATATTTTATTGTTCTTACCGTTGATTTACTTAATCCCATTTCTGAACAAATTTCACTCTGTTTGGCATGTCTCTGCAACCGTTTAACAATGTCATATTTACAATTTAAAGTTAAAGCTTTACGTTTTTTTTTTTAATGATATAACTCATGATTTTTTTAACGAACGAATTCTTTGAACGCTATCCTGAATGAATGCTATACTGGAACAACTGTGTCGTTTGTGTCAGCAATTTGCTTCAAACGATTTTGGACTTTCCCCGAGAATTGTTTACTTTTCTTCTTTGGGACTTCGGTAAAATCCCGCGTTAAGTTCGTTATAACCGTAAAGTTTTTCTATTCTTCTAAAAATTTAAGGTTCGTTATAAGCGAAAGTTCGTTGTAAGCGGGTTCGTTATAAATGACAAAAATAACATACGTTTAAATGTACTTGAGTTCGTACTTCATAGATTAGTTCGTTATAACCGAAAGTTCGTTATAAGCGGGTTCGTTATAAGCGAACATTACTGTATGTATTATTTTCGTTGTATGGGATTTTTTGAAAACATTTTGTAATATGTTGCACATATTTGGAAAGGAAATTTTCCCCTCTATTCAACAGTATAGTATAATATAAGCAAAAACTTGAAATACGTAGGATATCTTTACACATCACAACCTCTGAGCCTGATCGTCTACATGTTGATTATCTTTATAGCGTTCGACCTCATCATCTGCATCAAGAACCTGAAGCTATTAGCGCCTTTCTCTAGTTCAGCCAACATAATCATGCTAATTACCTTCGGAGTAGTGTGTTACTACATTTTCCAGAATCAGGAGTGCGTCAGCGATCGGCCTGCCGTTGGAAGCCTTGTGAACTACCCTCTGTACTTCGATACCCCCTGTTTCCCTTCAAGCAGTGGAAGTGGTAAGTTTCTATATTTCTTACTTTCAGTTTCTTTCAGTTAGTCATGACTTGCCTACTTCAATGAAGTTATCCCATTTTAATGGAAACAGCTTGATATCTCCTGAATTATTCGACTTTTAAAAAATGTTTCAAATAGAAGTTTTAGAATACGGGGGGGTTAAGAAAGGCAGCAATGCTCATTTTTTGCAGGGAATTGCCGTCAAGGTTATTTGAAGGTCAACTTTGACATTTTAAATGGCAACCTATATTTAAAAAAAATATTTCCCCCAAAAACTATCCAGAATCACACTAGGTATTAATTTGTAACAAAAAAACTATAGGTTGGCATTTGAAATGTCAAAGTTGACCTTCAAATAACCTTCCCAGCAATTCCTTGCAAAAAAATTAGCATTGCTGCCTTTCTTAACCCCCCCGTATTCTAAAACTTCTATTTGAAACATTTTTTTTAAAGTCGAATAATTCAGCAGATATCAAGTTGTTTCCATTAAAATGGGACACCCGGTTATTGTACAGGGTGTCCCATTTAAAGCTGCGATTGAAGATTACTCAAAAACGGTACGTTGTATGAAAAAAAATTTCAAATAGAAGTTTTCCAATAAAGAGGGAAACAGTCATGAAGATAGTGAGTTTTAGTCAAAACGTCATTTTAAGGTCATTTCAAGAGCAACTTTTTTTTCCAAATGGCAAACCCGTACTTTTTTTTATTAGACGTTTTGCTGCAGAGTTACCCTTGATTTTTGTCTAATTTTTGAGGAAGTCGAAATTATTGCATTTTTTTTTCTAGAAAAATTTTGCAATACATATTCTGTTTAAAACTCATAACAATCCTTCTAATAAAAAAAACATATTTCTATGAAAAAAAACATCTTCTTAAATTTCCTCTTGTTAGAGTCTACCTTATAACAAGGTCTACAGGAAATAGATATTATTTGTTCGACAATCAATCTAATTGTTTTGTGTGAAATTATTCAAAAAGTATTCTTTTCATTTGAAAATTCAATAATTGAAATGGATTGCTATATTTTGGATGAAAAATTAGAAATGGTTTTTATTTATGGAGAGGCTGAATGAAATGTTAGTCGGATAGTAGAACTTTATGCTGAAAGATTTCCGGATGAAAGAGTTCCCTGTTGGACGACTTTCAACAGTGTCATTAAAAATTTCAAAGAAACGAAAACATTGAAAAAAAAACAACACATCGCTCCAGAAGTGCAACACATGAAGGCAATCAAATAGCAATTTTTGCAGCTGTTGCCTTCGATCTCCATGTAAGTTGTCGTCAAATTGCTGCTAACTGAGGAATATCAAAGATTAGTGTCCAAAGAATTTTGAAGGTGAATAAATACCATCCATACATACATCAGGAACTCCATGGTATTGATTTCGAAAACCGAGTCAATTTTTGTAATTGGACAAGGCAGCAATTAAATCAAAAGGCAAATTTCTTCTCCAACGTTTTGTTTTCGGACGAATCCACATTCTCAAACCATGGTGCAGTGAATCGCCATAATCTGCATTTTTGGAGTGCTGTAAACCCATTGTCAGTGAATGTACGGTGTGGTATTATTGGGGAATACTTAATTGGACTTTTCTTTATTGAAGGAGACTTGAATGGAGAAATGTTCCGCAATTTCTTACATAATCATCTTCCGAAATTGTTAGAAAATGTTCCACTTGTGATTAGACGAGTGATGTGGTATCAACGTGACGGCTGTCCAGCCCATTTTTCTAGAATGTCTCTTGAAGTTCTGGATGAAATGTATCCAGATCGATGGATTGGACGGGGCAATCCAGTGAACTGGCTTCCTAGGTCGCCTGATCTGACCTCGCCAGATTTTTTCCTCTGAGGTTTTTTAAAGGACAAAGTTTATGCAGAAGTCCCAACAATTGCAGACGACATGAAAAGGAGAATTGAAAATGCGTGTCAATTGATAAATGGGGAGATGTTTCGCAGAGTAAACAATTTTTTTCGAATAAGAGTTGAGACGTGTTTGGAGCAGGAAGGACTTTCTTTTGAACAATTGCTTCTATACGTTTTTCAAATCAGGATTTTAAATTAATTTGCCAAATAAAAAAAATACATTTTTTTTCATAGAATTTTTTTTTTTTTATTAAATAGAAGGATTGTTATGAGTTTTAAATAGAATATGCATTGCAAAATTTTTCTAGAAAAAGAATGCAATAAATCTCAAAAATTGGACAAAAATTAAGAATAACTCTGCAGCAAAATGTCTAATAAAAAAATTGTTCAAATAAAAAATATTAATTTTTTGAAGATCTACAAGGATCTGTAAAAAAATGCGGGATTGTCATTTGAAAAAAAAGTTGCCCTTGAAATGACCTTAAAATGACGTTTTGGCTAAAACTCACTATCTTCATGACTGTCTCTTTCTTTATCGGAAAACTTTTATTTGAAACTTTATTTCATGCAACGTACCGTTTTTGAGTAATCTTCAATCACAGCTTTAAATGGGACACCCTGTATATGTATATGTCGGGGTAGAATTGTTAACATTCTCCATATTTAATAATTAGGGGGTTAATAAAAGCAAATCAATAGAAAGGCAAACTAACGAATTCACTACTACTCTACCGCTCCTTTGTCCTTCTATCTTTTTACTGACTATTCCCTGTTCTTTGTCCTAACTTTTCTCAGTTCTCGTGAATCCTCATGACCCAAGGGAAAATACCTGCTAGTCCCTGTTACCCAAGAACCATCGCCACACATGGGCACCTAATTGCGTCGGTAGTAGTAACCTCGTTCGATAGTTGCTTTATCTCAAGAAGCTCTGTCCGCCTGCCCGTTCTTTCTATTATCTATTCACCAACGATATATTGCTAAACTTAAGAACTAATAAATCTTCGACATATACATGTTTTACTTATTTTTGCTATAAAATGTATTAATTAACAGATTCGAAAAAATAAGTTCGTCACTTTTTCAGATTGTTCAATCTTCTTAATTAAACTTTTTGATTCATATAGGTAAGATTTATTTTGCGCTACATCTCAAATATACATAAATGCTGCAAAATCTTACAATAATTCTGTTAAAACTAAATAAATTACATTAACATAATTTTTTTCATCTACGTTTCAATTTTACAGTATATCACAATTTTACAGATTATTTATTTAAATGTTCGTTAAAAAATTGTTGCCGTAACACAAAGTCTGGAAGTTTTTTGGCACTTCCATTGTAGTTCGTATCGACGATGGCTCCAACGCAACTTCAACGGTTCGTTAACATAATCGATGTATATCTACGATCCACGTTACGATCAGGCTTCTTGGTTCATCACTTTTTTTGATTGTTCAATTTTCTTAATTAAACTTTTTGATTCATATGGTTTCATTTCGATTACAGAAATGATCATAACGATTAGAACAAAGATAAAAGTTTTAAAATTATAGAAGACTATTATATTAATAAATTTAATGAAAAATTAAAAAAAGCTCTACTCAACAATAATTATTTTCTAACATAAATAGGTTCCAGATATAATTTTATTGGCTCATGTGTATTTTTCACTCTTATTTCCTTTTTTACCTTAATGTAAAGCACCCCGGGTTATCATATATGTATTAACCTCTTACATTATTTCTTGTACTATTTTCTCATGGAAACCTAAGGACAATATTAGAACTTAATTAGAATGTATATTTACGTAGAAACACAATTCCTTTGTATAACTAACCCATCAAATTGTAATTAGCTGAAACTCAAAGTCTCAGTACTGTTTAAGGTTCAAACTACCCTTATTAATGTACTTTAGCAAAGTCCACGTAGATATCATTTATATAAATAGGGCAGTCAAGCAGTTAAGACAGAGTCCAACAGAAACCTTCAGACTGATCTTCACAAAACACTTACATAAAAGGGTCTTTACGCCTCGCTCTCGCTCTTGTATTATCGAGAAGTTAATAAAGTGTTATATTTTTGACTCGCGTATAGTTATTCCAACCCGGCACATTACATTAATATAATTTCATTTTATCGTCTTGTGTAATAAATTACTATTTTCTTCAAATGTACTCTATTTTTCAATACCATCAGAAATAATATACTATTTAAACAAAGCGATCATTATTTGGAAATGGTATTTAATGATTTTGTTGTGACTGATATTACATTTAATGATTTTAAATATATTTGTAAACAATGTTGGAATGTTGATTATGGATTCCTTATCTTTGTTGAAGATAAGTCTACTTGAACTAATTTGGCGCTTATCGCTTTTTCCAAAAAATGTTAAAAATGACTGCTTTTATTAATAAATTTGGCTCATTTCCTTTCTTTTAAAAACCGTTTAATATTTTTTAATAAAATGGATGTGACTTGTTTCAAGTATCTTAAAATTTTGTTTCAATTATCACTCATAGTTTAAGTGTCTTAAAAACTTACTTGAAGTATTATGAAGCTGTAGGCAGACACATCTGTGATAATGCTGATACATAACCATGCACCAATACATCTATTGATCCAGGAATTAGATATCTTTTATCATTTTTCCAACTAAGCGACTTTTTATTTAATTCTTCTTCTTATGACTCCTGATTACTCTTTGTTATGATCTCAAAGAGCGCACTCATCTTTCTCAATTTCTTTTAGCTTCTTTGCAACTGAGTTTTTTGCTCTAAAACTACATTTAAATCTCAAACCTATAAAATCCAATATATTTTCCGAGTGCAATGCATCCTTAAATTTTCCTATTATTTTTTTATTTTTATCTGAAAGCAAATTATGATATTATTATAACTAGTTTCCATAATCAAATATATGTGTATATACCCTCTATTGTTTAGCCCTATATTAAATTAGAATAAACCATTAGTCGTAAAGATGGAGAGTCTGTTTATCATCGTGGCTGAAACATAAAATACAGAAAACGACTCACCTATCAGTTTTGTTCTAACATAAGTGTGAATAGAATGATTGAGGGTTGCGAGCGTGGGAAGAAGGTGGAATGGTATGTGTTAATTCTTTTGAAGATAAACAGATGCACTCGGGGGTGACCCTGATGCATCTTTGGTACGTGGGGCATTCGATTCCCAAAAAGGCGAGAATAAAGTTGTTTGAGGACACGTGCGTGTATTTCATTAGAAATAAAACCCACCCGCTCTTTAACAATGTATATTTGGCCTCTAAACTGGCCGTGTTTCTTTCTCTTCATATTTATAGGAAGAACCGCAAATCGCTTATTTTTCAATTTCTTTCGCCCGAGATATCTAGAAACTGCAATTGCTAACAGTGCGTTTTCTCCGGTAAAAAATGTTTAGCTATTACCAAATCATATTGGATCATGGTATGTTTTGTAATTTGTAATCTGGCGTTATTTATTACATGCATTTTGTTACGCTACTGTTAGCAAACGTCATATTGACACGAAAAGTCCATTTACACTATCCAAAAATTAAAAAAAAAACGACTACTATGTAAATTTAAATGTAAACTGTTCCGTGACCACAATTGTACTTTGTGGAAGTATTAATATAAAAAAAACTTATGTACATTTATCTGTCCTGTAGGAAAGTAACAATGGAAAATTCTGCTATTCTGTCTCTATTGGAAGAGCTGAAGGCCAGGGGCGAAACCCTAAACGAGGTACTAAAATCGAAGGACAAAATGGCAGCGGACAAAGATAAAGTGATAGCGGACAAAGATGAAGTGCTAAAGAAAATGGCAGCGGACAAAGATAAAGTGATAGCGGACAAAGATGAAGTGCTAAAGAAAATGATAGCGGACAAAGATGAACTACACAAAAAAGTCCTTGAGACCGAAATTAGTAAAACTAATTTGAAACATGCTTTGGTAAGTTGTTTACAAAAGTCAATATTGAATAACACTTTCCTTATTTTAGAGCATTAAAAATACCGAATATTTAAGAGTAACTCGGTCACTTCATCTTCGTAGTGTTTGTGAGGAGTTTGAGAAAAGCTTACCAATGTTATCAAAACTCAATACCAGAAAGAGTCGGAGGGAAAAATGGACGGAAATGTTGCAGTCAGATGATATTAAATGCGTAGAAATTAAAAACTGCCTTGAAAAATGCGGTTTGGAACTAGGGCAAGTCCCGCAAATCGCCGTGAACATATTTGAAAAGATAAATAATGATGTCCATGGCGATTTTCGTCAAAGTGGAGACAATCTCTATGTTGTAACCAGACTTTTTGAAATTAACGAGTTGAAATTAATAAAATGCATCATTGAATGCTACGGTATAAGTCATGTCGTTTACGCCGAGTAATGCCGTAGTATAGTAAATGAATAAAGATATAAATTATAAGTTTTTTTTTATTCTTATTATTTACTTCTTGTTTTGTGAACTCTTTTTTTTTGTTCTACGGTTCCTTTCCTATAATTTATTTCCATTTTCACTTTTGAATTGTCTTGAATTAAATTCTTTCTTTCTTATAATTTACCTATTTTAATTCTTATATCTACTTTTGAATTGACTTGAACTTTTTCTGTAACATCTCTTTATTCTTCCTTTGTTCTTATTGTGTATCTTGCGTGAACTCATCTAACTTGAATTTCTCTTTTCTTCTTTTCAACTTTTCCTTCTTTATGATTTATTTTTCTTTATGACGTCTACCTATCTATATCTACTATGTTATATTACACAGGGTGATTCATAACTTATACGCATAAACATTTTTAAAAATTCTAGTAAAATATTTTTAGTTTTGAAAATAATTGAAAAGAAATGTTTATCAGGTATTATAATATTAGGCTGTTTCACATGAAATGTCCGATTTTAAGTCTTAATTTTTCTTCCGCCTATTTTTGCATCAAGACTTTTCTAGTTGTGCGCCAAATATATCGTTTCAAACCTGAGAGTGTGCTATTTCTTATCTGATATTTTTTGTGGGATTGTGTATAGTTCTGACACATTTTTGGACCGATCATGTCTAACATGTATCCAAGAGATTTTCGCGTCTTGTACTTATATGAGTGGAAAAGTGGGCATAACGCCGTAGAAGCTGCCCGAAATATCAACTGTACGTTTGGGGAGGGTTCTGCAAATGAACGCACTATTCGTCACTGGTATGCCAAATTCTAACCTGGAGACGAGAACCTGGAAATTGAAGACCGTGGTAAACCAAAGAGTGAATGATAAAATTTTGCAGGTGCTGGTTGAGGCAAATCCCCGCCAAACAGTCCGAGAACTTTCAGAAGAGCTAAACGTTAACATCGCAACAATTTCTCGGCACCTAAAGCTGATTGGGAAAGTAAAGAAGATGGATAAGTGAGTCCCGCACGAGCTTAATGAACGGCAGAAAATTTGCAATTCTCTGCTGATCCGAAACGACAGAGACCCGTTTTTGGATCGCATTGTAACGTGCGACGAAAAATGGATGCTGTATGACAACAGACGACGCTCTGCACAACTGGTTAGATGTCGATGAGAATCCAAAACACATGCCTAAAGTGAGTTTGCACCCAAAAAAGACGATGGTTACTGTATGGTGGTCAATGGGGGGCGTAATCCATTACAACTTCTTAAAACCGGATGAAACCATTACTGCAGAGAAATACTGTGCCGAACCTACCAAAATGCATCGAAAGTTGTCTGTTAAGCAACCATCATTAGTTAATATTAGGTCGTGTAGTATGAAATGAGTAGAATTGAATTGAAACTTTAGTCATTTTTTTTTCATGTGAAATGTTTTTATTGTCTGTTCGGGTTAGGGGGTTCGTTCCTCGATTGGCGCGAGAACCACCCTCGTGAATATTTTACAGGATCTCGTAACTCGCGGACAATGAACTCGGGATTACTTTACAATTCATTTATTGTACTATGTTAAAGAGCGGATAGGTTTTTCTAATGAAATACACGCACGTGTCTTCAAAACAACTTTATTCTCGGCTTTTTGGGAATCGAATGCCCAACATACCAAAGATGCATCAGGGTCACCCCCGAGTGCATCTGTTTATCTTCAAAAGAATTAACACATACCATTCTACCTTCTTCCCACGCTCGCAACCCTCAATCATTCTATTCACACTTATCTTAGGACAAAACTGATAGGTGAGTCGTTTTCTGCATTTTATGTTTCAGCCAAGATGATAAACAGACTCTCCATCTTTACGACTAATGGTTTATTCTAATTTAATATAGGACTAAACAATAGAGGGTATATACATATATATGTGAGCTTTCTTAAAGAAAGTGATACAGGGGTTGGTTATTAATTCATTTAAGGCAAGAGCAATAGTCCTGTTATCTTACAAGGATGGTGCTACGTCTTATCCTTGGGCATATGCGGTATGTCACAGACACCTATGAGTGCCCAATAGAGATTGACTAAACTTGTACTAGCTAAAGTAGATCGTTGCCTTAAAAGATAAAGAGGGTCTGTTTATCATATAGGGGTGTGAAAAGAATGATTAAGGGATGTAAGCGTGGGAAGAATGTGGAAGGTTTAGAGGTTGTTTTTGAAGATAAACAGATGCGCGGGGATGACTCCGACACCTTGTATGGGGGGGGGGCATTCTATTCCCGACCTTGGTCGAATAAAGAAATCTTGCTAAAACTCGTGTTTTTTTAATTTTTTTTTAAGAAGGGAATATTTTTTCTTACATCAGAAGTGGGATCATCTCACGTAAAGTACCATCGAGACGTAAATCGGTCGCGACGTGAACTATACCGTGTAGAAATACGGCTTGACGAATTTGAAGTGCTGTGAGTTCACGCTGAGTGCAAATATGGAAGAATTTGTGAAATTGTTAGCAGAATCCGTGAAGTCATTGCAGGACAAAAATAAAAGTGCAGTATCGACGTCCGTGTCCATCCCGATTTTCGACCCTTCATCGGACGTCCACAATGCTAGAAAATGGTGTCTTGAGATCGAGAAATTGGGGACCCTGTTTGATTGGACGGACTACGAGTTGCTGACGAGGAGTACTCCCAGCCTCAGAGGTGAGGCCGCCGAATGGTTTGCGACGTGGGAACCAGATGAGAAAACGTGGGAAGGTCTAAAACATGAACTATGTAGTGTGTTTCCGACAAAAAAGAACTTAAGTGAGAAACTGCGGAGAGCCAGTCTCTTCACTAGTGATTTGGCAGGTTCATACTGTGAGTATGCCAGAAAAAAATTATCCTTGCTCAAATCTTTAAATGTTAATTTAACCGAAAGTCAATGTTTGGAAATCATTATTGGGGACATTGACGATGTCCAAGTCAAAACGGCTGCCTTCAACAGTAAGATTAATAATGTCAGCGAATTATTAGATCTTCTGGCGAATTATAATAAAAATAACCGTAAATCCGATTCCGGTAAACTTAAAAGGAATTATCCGTTCGATTTAAAAGTTCAACGAAACTCTGATGCTAAGTTGTGTTTCATTTGCAATGATCCAGGACACCTTAGTCGTGCCTGTCCAAAAAGAACGAGATTTGGTCATTCTGTAGATAGTGTTAAGGGTAAATTTCTAGATAGAAGTAAGCTTACCTGTAGTTTTTGCCATAAAACGGGGCACAGGGTTGATGACTGTTTTCAGAGAAAGCGGGAGCAACCGTCCACCTCTCGTCAGGTGAACTTTTTTTGCGCGAACTTAGACAAAAATTTCTGCACCCAATTTAAAATCCAAGATGTTTTGGTTAACTGCTTAGTAGATACCGGCGCTGAGTGCAGTTTAATATCGGAAAAAATTATTAAGCAGTTAAACTGTAACTTGGAGCCAACCTTTCTAACCTTACGTGGCATAGGGGCGTCCTCTCTAGTTGTAAACACAAAAACGATTTTAAATATAGAGAGGGACGGCACTGCTTTCGAAATCGTTTTTTTTGTGGTTGATAGTTCCGCCATTGTCCCCGACTGCATATTAGGTCGCGATCTTTTTAATCACCCCGGGGTCCAGCTTCTTACAGACGATAAGGGCACCTGTGTTTATTTAAAAGATGACCGTGGGTCGTCACCTAAGGCCGTAAACACCATTTCCGTTTCGGCGGAAGTTGTGAAGACGCCCTTACGGGGACGAGATTTAAAGGATTTATTGGCATTACTCACGAAGTATAGCCAATACATCACTACTGGAATTTCAGTGTCACCAATTTCTACCGCGGAATTAGAAATTAAATTAAAGGATGACAAAGTAGTTAACTTCCGTCCTTATCGAATGGCTCATTCTGAACGAGAAAAGGTAAAATTAATCATTAAGGAATTACTCGAACATAATATTATACGCGAAAGCAACTCCCCCTTCGCAAGCCCCATAGTTCTTGTTCACAAAAAAGACGGGAGCACTCGTATGTGCTGTGATTTTCGGGCGCTGAATAAAATCACTGTTAAGGATCGTTTTCCCTTGCCCAGAATCGATGATCAGCTTGACCGTTTAGGTAAAAATAAGTATTTCACCACCTTGGATATGGCATCTGGATTTCATCAGATACCAATAGCCAGGTGTTCGATCGAAAAAACTGCTTTTGTGACGCCTGATGGGCACTATGAATATTTGCGAATGCCGTTCGGTCTCTCGAACGCACCGGCTGTTTTTCAGCGGGCGATTTGTGGCGCTCTAGGTGATTTAAGGGATAGGGATGCCATGGTTTACTTAGACGACATACTTATTCCTTCAATGACCATACCTGAAGGCTTGAAAAAATTAGCTAGAGTTTTGGATTGTCTCACGGAAGCAGGTTTTTCGTTAAATATCAACAAGTGTAACTTTTTTGTAAGGCAAATCGAGTATTTGGGTCAGGAAGTTTCTGAAGATGGTATACGGCCAGGGAAAAATAAGGTGAACGCCCTCTTGAGAGCCCCTGATCCATGCAGCGTCAAGCAAGTGAGGCAATTTATGGGTCTTGCTAATTATTTTCGTAAATTTGTCCCGGAACTGGCGGCACGTACGGCCTGCATCACGAAATTGACAAAGAATAACGTGCCTTTTGACTGGGGGGATGAGCAAAAGATCGCGAAATCTTATGTTTGCGCCTTTCTTAGTCAGAGACCTCTACTAGCCGTCTTTGATCCGACTTTGGGAACAGAACTCCATACAGATGCTAGCTCAGTGGGTTACGGAGGCATCCTCTTTCAGAAACACGACAATCATTTGCGAGTGGTTGCTTACTTTTCTAAAAGAACATCGAGCGAGGAGTCAAAGTACCACTCCTACGAGCTGGAAACCCTGGCGGTATATTATGCCATTAAACATTTCCGGGTTTATTTACTTGGCACGAAGTTCAAAGTCGTAACCGATTGTAATTCTCTTAAGCTATCCCAAAACAAAAGGGAATTAATACCGAGGGTAGCCCGATGGTGGTTATTTTTACAATCGTACGATTTTGAAATAGAATATCGCAAGGGAAAATATATCCAACACGTGGACTACTTTAGTAGGAACCCCATTGACGAGGTCATTGACCCCGAGCTCGTAAGAATTCAGACTGTGACCACGGACAATTGGTTAAAGAGAGCCCAAAGAAAAGATCATGAAACCCAGGGCATCATAAGCAAACTAAACGACGGGAAACTCACGACCGACTATTTTTGTCAAAACGAGTTGTTATTTAGAAAAATTAACCCTGGTCGAAACCCGCCTATTTACTGTGCTTTTATACCCAAGGGTAGCCGTTTAGGATTACTAAGATTATTTCACGACGAACAATGCCACATCGGCCCCGACAAAACCTTAGCTAAAATAAACCACTATTTTTGGTTTCCTGGGATGGCGAAGTTCGTAAGAAAATATTGCAACCATTGTTTGAAGTGCATTATTAGTAAAAATCATACTGGTCCTAAACAGGCACATTTGCACCCTATTGATAAAAGACCGATACCATTTCATACAGTCCATGCTGATTGTGTGGGTCCGTTCCCAACTTCGGCCGAGGGTTATAAGCACTTATTACTTTTGGTCGACTCTTTTACGAAATTTTTATTTTTGGTACCACTTAAGACCTTGTCAGGTACTGAGATGTGCAGTGCCATGACCTTGTACTTAAATATGTTTGGTATCACGTGAAGATTGATCTGCGATAGGGGTACCAATTTTACTGACAGTTTAGTTCAAAGATCACTCTCGGAACTGGGTATTCAACAACATTTTGTTGCCAAAAGTGCTCCACGGGGCAATGGACAGGTGGAACGCTATGTGGGCACAGTCACCAACTTGCTTAGGGCAGAAATAACTAATAAAACAGAATGGCCGAATGTAATTCAAAAATTGCAAAATACATTGAACACTACGGTACAAGAGACAACTGGATTTTCGCCAGTGTATTTGTTAACAGGGGTTGAAGGCAGTAGCTCCGATGTAAAAGCCTTGACAGCGTCCATTTCGTTGAAGGACGTCCCCAATAATTTATTAAGCGATCGAGAACTGGCATACGAACGTATGAAGAAGCAAGCGGATCTGGCGAAAAATCTGTTCGACAAGAAAAGAAGGTCAAACAAGGTATTTGTAATAGGTGACTACGTCTATCACCCTTCAGGCAATAGTCATTTGGCAAAATTAGACGACAGGTATGAGGGACCATTCGAAATAACTCGAGTTCTCCCTAATGAAAGGTATGCGCTGAAAAGTCTTGCGTCAAATCGAAAACGAATTGTGACCAAGGACATGATCAGATTATGGCCTGACGACCTATCGGACAATTCATGATTTATTTACTTTTATTTTTGTAAAGTTGTTGAAAGCGGGACGCTTCGCAACCAATGTTTAGTTGATCTGTTGAAAGCGGGACGCTTTACAGTTCATATTTTAGTGTAGGGTTGTTGGAAGCGGGACGCTTCGCAACCAATGTTTAGTTGATCTGTTGAAAGCGGGACACTTTACAGTTCATATTTTAGTGTAGGGTTGTTGGAAGCGGGACGCTTCGCAACCAATGTTTAGTTGATCTGTTGAAAGCGGGACGCTTTGCAGTTCATATTCTGTTAGTATTTTCCTTATTTTTGTATAGTTGTTGGAAGCGGGACGCTTTGCAATTAATGTTAGTAGTCCTGTTAAGAGCGGAGCACTGTATAGTTCCTGTTCTTTATCGTAGTGATGTTAAGGGTGGCACGCTTTGTAATTTGTGCTTTTGTTGTCATGTTGTAAGCTATAGCTCTTCGCACTCTGTAGTTTCATTAATACCTAGTTCTAAGTTCTCTGTGTATTACGTTTCTGTTGGTAATTGTTAAGGAAATTCGAGAGCGAATTTGGTGTCAGGATTGACCGTGTGAGCTTTCTTAAAGAAAGTGATACAGGGGTTGGTTATTAATTCATTTAAGGCAAGAGCAATAGTCCTGTTATCTTACAAGGATGGTGCTACGTCTTATCCTTGGGCATATGCGGTATGTCACAGACACCTATGAGTGCCCAATAGAGATTGACTAAACTTGTACTAGCTAAAGTAGATCATTGCCTTAAAAGATAAAGAGGGTCTGTTTATCATATAGGGGTGTGAAGAGAATGATTAAGGGATGTAAGCGTGGGAAGAATGTGGAAGGTTTAGAGGTTGTTTTTGAAGATAAACAGATGCGCGGGGATGACTCCGACACCTTGTATGGGGGGGGGGGGGGCATTCTATTCCCGACCTTGGTCGAATAAAGAAATTATTGGATTATGGGGTATAGAAATAAAAGAATCTAAGACAGATCACTTCTGTTAGAACTCTAATTCCTTTATTACAGTCAGAAGGCACGTGTTAACGGTCAAATGATCTGTAACGAACTAACTACTAAAAGCTCACACTTTTACTACTCATCTGTATTAAAAGGGTCAAACACTGCAACCATTCTCTTGATTTATTGTCCTGATCATCTGGTCTTTACATGGGTGAAATATTAACTTAAAGAAACAAAAAGACCCAAAAAACCCTACTTTCTTCTTTCTTCTGTTTTAAGAAAAGGAGTCATAAATTGAACAAACTTGACTCTTACAGACAATAAATTAGAGAACATAAAGACTATTGAATTTTGGACGGGAACACTTGTATCAGAAATCCAACAGAAATCTTGCTAAAACTCGTGTTTTTTAAATTTTTTTTTAATAAGGAAATATTTTTTCTTACATATATTTGACTATGGAAACTATAATAGTTATAATACTTGTTTAAAATTTCAACAAAGGACTATCATTTTCTGATGACGTACAATCAGATGAATCGTCATTATAGACTAGCTTAACACAAAAACTACTGAACATATTAACACTCATGGTGAGTTTCACAAAAAATATTGGAAATACAATGTCAATTTGACATACAAATAAGTATGCTAAGATGAACTTATGTCACTTCCACAGCAGATTGCAAAATCGCAAAAGAATCGTCATAAAACGTTAGAAAACCCCGGTAGGCGATATGAATAAAAAATATTTTCGTAGTTGCCGGACTTGCTAGCGCTCGTCAGTCAAACCAGCGCAGCGATGGAATCATCACAAAAATCTTACTTTTTGCTCTACAATTAATAATATACTTAATATTAAAATCAGGCAATAGGAAAGAAAGAAGTAATGATAGTTAAAGATTTACTGCTAGTGTATGTACGTATTGTTTTTGAAAAATACACACCCCACGGTACAACGCTAAAAAGCAGTAGTGGCCATTTTGACCTAAAAACTATTTTGGGGTATAGAATTCCTAGTATTTTATTAAAATTTGTTGTTATTTTTTACCAAAAACCAAATCAAACTACTAATGATTTATTGGTGAATCTTAGGATTGAGCTTAATATTAGTAGCTCCTAAAATAGTAAAGATTGGAAATACTGCTTTTTAGCTAAGCAAGGCAGATTAGGTGGCTTTGCTTCGTAAATTGTAAGATTATACATGCAAATTTTGCGAGAGTAGTACGTTGAGCTAACATTAGATGATGAAATCTGTAAAACTGATTGAAGATCGAAAGTAATAGATCTAAAATGTCCCTCTTTAGTGGCCTTTTCTTTATTCACATTTTTCGCAGAGTAACACCCTTTTTTTCGGATCAGGTGTCGTTTCGTAGGCCTTATCACATGCGGCATTCGCGGGATCATGTTTGTTCCTTTCACAGATTTGGCATAAATCTCTTTTTGGTTTAAAAAAGGAAAAGTTATATTGTTTTCTAAAAACTCTTCTGTAGGTGGTCACAGATGGATACGGTTTACCTTCTGCTATACATGATTCTTTAAAAAGGTGGTACATTTTTGAAATCGACAAAGTACCATCTAAATACAGCCTTTTAGACGATTGACAGATATAATGTGACTCTATGGCTGGGAAACTCTTTGTGTTATATAGCAACAATTATTTCCTGTGATGTTTTGTTGGCAGACTCAAACCTTCCCCGTTCGTCTGCACCGATATAATTTTCTGCCAGGCCTTTATAACGAAAAACATTTAAAACACTGTCGTTGCTTATATCGAGTGTTTTTAAATAAAATGCTTGACACACTCTAATTTTCTTTCCATCTTTCTGAAAGAAATATTTTTTCGAATTTTGGCAGCGGGCTTATTGCCATTTCAGGTTCTTCTCTCTGGGAGGTTAGCAGTAATAGTTTGAAGAAGAAAGTCTTTTGCCGTTGAAAATCTGCTAGCTTCCAATATGCTGCGCTTATAACTTACCTTTCTGCATCAGTAAAACTGTTTTGGCACTTAAATCGACAATGGTTACAGTTAATTGGCTGGCTATGTTTAGCATGTCTGGGTTTCTCCCTCACTGTATAAAGTAAACCTTCACTCTTTCTTTTTTTTGCTACATTACGCTTTCAACCACTAGGGTTACCTCTTTTCCACTTGATTGGTTTTTTATTAGCCTCTGCTTCAGTTAGCGTTTCAATAAAAACATAAAACGACTATGATAAACATGTGATAATATTCATAGCTTTGATTTAACTACTAATAATATTAAAGATGAATTGGAGCGATTACTTGATCAGTACAATCGTAAATACCGATCGCCGATCATGTTGAAATTGTTAAGCTTTTGGCGTTAACATCAAATATCTTTGACATTTTTGATATTTACCAACTTGAATTAGCCATACGATCAAATAAGTTTTTATTTTTGTGTGCTTAATAGAAGATAATAATTTTCTTAGGAACCTTCATCTCAAGAACTTAAATCCAACAAATCGTAATTGGGATCATTCACAGAATCATCATCGTCTTCAAAAGTATCAAGTATTTCTCCTGTCTCTTGTTTAATCAAGTCATCCTGATACGATTCATCACTTTTGTACTCTGCTTTGAAGTGCTTGTGTATTTTACGATTATTTGAATTTGTCCCTCCTGAGATATGTGGTGTGTAATGGAACTCGCGAAACAAAACTCGGGAACACTTTGGTAGATTTTTTATTCCCCTCGTTATGATACACACAACCCTTAATCGTTTACAAAACTAAAGATCTCGGGATTAAATTGACATTTCAATAGAGAAAGCCAAGAGTTACTGAGGGAAGTGACAAAATTCCGGGAGCATCGAGTTATGTTATTATAACTGTTATGGTCGTTTTACAAGCTTCGGGGTATCTTAAGTACCAAATCTGGGAGTCAGTACCCATAGGCGTACTCCAGTTTTAGGCAATTAACAAGACAATCCACAGATGGTAATTTTCTAAATTCTTAACCCGTAACGTCAAGGTAATGGTAAGAAAAGATTATTTACGGGGGTGTTGCAGCTGTAATGAGATTTTAGCAAAATGTGGATATTTTAGACTTTTGTCTTGACGAGGAAAAAGAGTGAAGGTTTTTTTATGTAAGGTAACCCTTATAGGAAGATAATGGGTTCCCAACATATGACCATCCCGGACATACCACTAAAGTAGTGGAAATTCATAGGCGTATCCTAAGGGTACATTACACTTACACAAAACTATTGCTACATTTATTATCATAGTCTGTATGTTCTATACTGAGGGTGATAATCGTGGTACTTTATCTCGAGGGAACTAAGAGAAAAATGATATTAAGAGAGGTTTTAAGGGTCGTTTTGAGTTTATATAGCTAACGAACCCTTTCGCTATTTCCGCCCCTGCTACTCGTCAACTGTCACTTCTGTGAGTATCACTTGTCGGTGCAGGTTCTCGGAGTGAACTGATCTCGAGTGTATAATGCACCACAGTGCCTTATCCAGTCAAAATAAAAAAATGGTGATAAAGGCACCAGCGAGTGTGATCGAGAAGCCGATAAAGAGTGCCGCTGGAATAATCACTTCCCTTATCGGGAAGTAGCGGGTAAAATCTCAATAATCGCTGACAAAGGTGCGATTTGGATAGGCGTTGCATCTGGATAACTTATAATTTGTATATACAAGAGCAAGCCTTAACACTAACCTTTAAATAGACACAAAATATAAAAGCAGATAGATTCAAAAATCGGGATTTTTCCTAAAATAACCCTCGTTTATATATTTTTTGTATTTTTATTGTATTTTAGGTCCTTTATATCCGAACTAAATTACATTGGTTAAAATATACGTGAGCTTTCATAAAGAAAGCCATATGCAGTTACTTATCAACTTATTTAATGTAAATGCAAAAAACATGTTGTCTCATAATATTGTAACTTATCCTTGAACATGTGCGGAATATCACAGGCACCTACTGGTGCCCCATTGTAAATTAGAAATGGACTAAACTTGTACTAGTCAAAATAGATCATTCGTGGTAAAGATAAAGGTCTGTTTATCATCTCGCCTAAAAACATATGGAGGTGCGAATAAGATGATTAAGGGATGTGTAATGTACCCTTAGGCTACGCCTATGAATTTTCATTACTTTGGTGGTATGTCCAGGATGGCCATATGTTGGGAACCCATTATTTTCCAATAAGAGTTACCCTTCATAAAAACTTTCACTCCTTTTCCTCGTCAAGACAAAAGTCTAAAATATCCACATTTTTGCTAAATCGCACTACAGCTGCAACACCCCCGTAAATCAACTGTTCTTACCATTATCTTAACGTTACGGGTTAAGGATTTAGAAAGTTACCATCTGTGGATTGTCTTGTTAATTGCCTAAAACCGGAGTACGCCTATGGGTACTGACCCCCAGATTTAGTACTTAAGATACCCCGAAGCTTGTAAAAGGACCATAACTATTTTGACCATAACGATTATAATAATATAACTCGACGCTCCCGGAATTTTGTCACTTCCCTCATTAACTCTTGGCTCTCTCTATTGAAATGTCAGTTTAATTCCGAGATCTTTAGTTTTGTAAAAGATTAAGGGTTGTGTGTGTCATAACCAGCGGAATAAAAATCTACCAAAGTGTTCCCGAGTTTTGTTTCGCGAGTTCCATTACAGTGGGGCCAAGGTTAAGTTAGTATTATTGGTTGGGCCAAAGGCCGAGTTAGTACAGAACAAATACAATTCTTCATGAGAAATACAATTAAGCTCGAATATCAGTTAATTTTTCCTAATTCATAAGATAGGTACATTACAGTGTCGAAGTAATTTGCGACAGGTTTTATCTAAGGGATAAAAAATTTTTTTCATTTAAATTTACGGTAAGTAAAACTTAAACTTGTTTTATCAAAACCTTATAGATTTAGGTATTTTATGGGTTGTTTATATAAAAAAAAATTATATTAATTAATTGATTTTTAATGATCTTTGAAATAGAGTGCTAGTTTCCTAATTTGAACTTCAGTGAATTTCCTAAATTGAACCTGGGTTTAATTTAGAAAACCTAAAGTTAATTTCGAAAACTTAATTCTAATGAAACAGACTTAACAATTTCTTGTGTTCAAGATGTCGAAACGGGGTTCATATGGCAACTGGCGTAAAGAGGATTTGGCATCGGCGTTATTGGCCCACAAAAATGGAGAGAAAGGACTTAACGAATATGGCAGAGTTTATAAAATTCCCAAAGCAACTTTTCTTCGACACCTGAAAAATTCTAATAAAGAAGTTAAAAATTCAAGAAAAATGTTTGTAAGAAGTTGCACTTTCAATGACGAATTGGAAGAGATGCTTTGTTTGCACATTCGGCGATTTTCTGATTGTTTCTTTGGATTTATAATTCAAGATGTCAGAAAACTAGCTTTCGATTTTGCTGAAAAAAATTATATTGTCAATTGTTTTAACAAAACAAAAAGATTAGCGGGTAAAAAGTGGTACTACCAATTCATGAAACGTCACTCACATCTTTCGTTACGTCAACCCCAATCCACGTCAATAAATTGTTTGAGAGGTTTCAACAAGGAAAATGTTAATCAATTTTTTGATATTTTGGAAAAACTGTGTGACGAGAATCAGATTGACGCTACGTCTATATTTAACACGGACGAATCAGGATTTTCCATTGTTGCTAAAAAACATCAAAAAATTATTACCACAAAAGGCTCCAAAGTTGTGGGAGCAGTGGCCAGTGGGAAACGTGGAGTAAATACCACTATTGTTTGTTGTGTTAATGCAGCAGGGCTTTACAATTTCCCCGATGATAATTTTCAAACGAAAAAGACACTGTCCAGAACTCTCAAATGGGACGCCTTTTGGTGGTATCGTGACAATCTCCGACTCAGGATACATTTCTTCAAAACTGTTTATAGATTGGCTGAAACATTTCATTGAAGTTGTGCACCCATCAAAAGAGAAAAAAATGATCCTACTTTTAGACGGCCACACTGTAATGTGCCGGATTGGAATAACTATACGCGAGTCAAAAATATAACACTTTATTAACTTCTCGATAATACAAGAGCGGGAGCGAGGCGTAAAGACCCTTTTATGTAAGTGTTTTGTGAAGATGAGTCTGAAGGTTTCTGCTGGACTATCTTTCTTAACTGCTTGACTGCCCTATTTATATACACGATATCTACGTGGACTTTAATAAAGTACATTAATAAGGGTAGTTTGAACCTTAAACAGTACTGAGACTTTGAGTCTCAGCTAATTACAATTTGATGGGTTAGTTAGACAAAGGAATTGTGTTTCTACGTAAATATACATTCTAATTAAGTTCTAATACTGTCCTTAGGTTTCCATGAGAAAATAGTACAAGAAATAATGTAAGAGATTAATACATATATGATATTATTACGTATGCGTAACCCGGGGTGCTTTACAACACGACGCATTGCAAAAATCTTAATGCTTTGAATTTGGCTACAGAAAATTGCGTAATAATGCTTCAGTTACTGGGCCATACTACGTACTGATTATAGCCGCTGGACCGTTCTCTTTTTAAACCACTTGGATCTTATTATAATCAGAAAGAATCAGACTTTCTTGTTTCCGAGGTATTCGAACAACCTCCTATTTTAGAAAATAAAAATACATTTGAAATGGACTGGTCTAGTGATGATGATGTGCCTTTGATTACATTTAAAAATCGTGAAAACTTGCAAAATGTTGAACTTGAATCTCTTCCTTCTACAAGTAAGGACTTAGTATGTGCCCCTTTACAGAAGATTGTTCCTCTACCAAAAAAGTCCTCTAGATTTGAGCACAATCAAAAACTAAAACAAGGTCGAAAAAGACGTAATGGCAGAGGAGGCGCACATGGGAGAGGGATTAAAAAAACTCTAGAACTCACTAATTCTGAGCACAAGGAATATTTGAAAGTTTCTGCTTAACAGAGAAAAAAAAATCTGATTGTAAGACCTAAATTAAGTATTTTTGTTCAAATTAATTAGTTTTTTGTTTGTGTTCTGAAATTTTCTGATGTTAATATACCTAGTTACTACGAGTACATTAAAATTTCATTCATTATTACGTGTTTTATATTTAAAACCGATTACAAAATCTAGGAGTTCAAATTAGGAACCTTAAGGTTTCTAATTTGAAAAGGTTGAAATTAGGCAACGAGTTGTTTAATTTCAACCTTTTGTAGACCTTTTGTCTTTAATTACTTGTGAAAAACCTATTAGCAAAAATAAGTTGATGAGCGGTCAGTTTTGTGATTAAAGGACCAATTAATAATCCAGACTATTTTATCGCGGAAAATTTTGATTATTTTGATAGTTATGGTCAATTAAGTTCAAAATGGTCCAAATTAGGCAACTTTACTCTACATACTTTTTTATTGGCTCAAATAATACAAAACATTTTAAATTGGTCTCCTGAAAAATAAGAAAATATTAGGTCGTGTAGTATGAAATGAGTAGATTCTCGAAATGCCACATTCAACTGCGAATAACTTCACTATAAATCTATATTTGGACTTGACTTTTTTTATGTGGAAAAGGCACATTCTTCTTCTTTCGATCAGAGTTTAAAGTGTTAAAAATTATTGAAAACTTTTATTTTTATAAAAATTTTTGTGCAGCCATGCAAAATAGTGAAATTCGTGTGTTAATGAAATATGAGTTCCGCCGTGGAACCACAACAGCTCAGACGGCTCGCAATATTAATGATGTGTTTGGTACTGAAGTCACTTCACAGCAAACAGTATCTCGTTGGTTCATGAAATTTCGTTCTGGTAATTTTGACCTAACAAATGAACCATGTGGACGACCTGAAACTCAAGTGGATAACGATTATCTGAAAGCCGTGGTGGAAGCGAATCCACGTCAAAGTGCAAGCGAATTATCGTTAATATTTAGTGTAACCAAAAAAACAATATTGACTCATTTGGCTGAAATTGGTAAGGTGGAAAAGCTGGACAAGTGAGTACCGCATGAATTGAGCGACATACAGAAAGAACGACGTCTCGAAACTTGTGTTTCTTTGTTGTGCCGGTATAATAACGATCCATTTTTGAATCGGATTGTTACTTGTGATGAGAAATGGTTCCTATATGACAATACCAGACGTTCATCGCAGTGGTTGGATCAAGATGAACCACCAAAACATTGTGCGAAAAAAAATCTTCATCAAAAGAAGCTTATGGTGTCCGTTTGGTGGTCCAACGCAGGTGTCATCCATCACAGCTTCATGAAACCTGGTGAATCGATTATGGCTGATGTCTACTGCCGACAACTGACCAAAATGATGAGGCAACTGACGGTTAAGCAGCCAAGATTAGTCAATCGAAGCGCACCGCTATTGTTGCACGACAACGCTCGGCCACACACCGCACAAGTCACCTTGGCCAAGCTACAGGAGTTGGAATTGGAAACTCTTCGTCATCCACCGTATTCACCCGACTTGGCATCCACTGATTACCACTTCTTTCAAAATTTGGATAACTTCTTGGTAGGGAAAACATTCAACTCCGACGAGGCTGTCAAAGCTGCCTTCCAAGAGTTTATCGACTCCCGGCCTGCAGGCTTTTACAGCAGGGGAATCAATGAACTTCCCGTTAAATGGCAGAAGTGTATTGATAATGGTGGTGCATATTTCGATTGACAATAAAAACATTTCATATGAAAAAAAATGACTAGTTTCAATTCAATTCTACTCATTTCATACTACACGACCTAATAATATAACAAAATAACTTAAATTTACCTTGTGCCACCTTAAATAGATCATTGATAAACCGCTCAAACAAGTTCGCTGCCGCCAAATCACAATCATGGTTAACGTAAATATCCACTACTGACTGGAAATCGCCACAAATCTTCGTCAAAGCCTGGATCACCATCGACCCACTTATGCTCAAACGACGAGTTTGATGTTTCTAAGATGCTCAGGAAAATTTCTTTGAAAAACACCTCAATATGCATCTTCAGGTGCAACTTGAAGTTGGAAAATAAGGCCAAAAATATGGCTAGAGGCAGCTCGAATACTGTGGAAATCGAACTGACACCATTCTTGCTCAGAGCCACGCAAAGGTACCGTTTTATCTCGGTGATGAACATTTCGTTTGACCGAAAAATCGGACCCACATTTTGTAATATCGACAAAAGCAGCTGCAAAGATAGAATTTTGGATCTGAGTTCGTGAGATTTTGGGTCTAAAGTGCCCTCAGAGAGCGGTGTCATAGATAGTTTGCATAAGGATCGGGATACTAGGATAGCATCTTTTTGAAGTATGTGAATGAATTTGACAGTAATTGCAGAATCGTTCTCACTGTTTGTTGTGGGGCTCCCCAGCGAGGAAATTCTGAAAAAAAGTACTTGAGTATTATAAATTTTTGTTGGATTTCTGGAAACTTTTTACCTGAAATGATTGAAGACGACACGCTCTTAGTTTCTTCTATAGAATTAACAGATATAGTAGATCTCGAGGTATTTAGCCTACTGTCCACATCCACAATAACGTCATCAATGATCCTGTCCAAAATTTCGACAGCTATTTTCGCAACCTCCTGAAAATGCTAATCCGCTACGCCATCTTTATTATTCTCAGAAGCATCACCGACTTTTTCTCCTTCTTCTATGTTTCCAGAGCCTTCTTTTGCGAATTTCGCCTCTCTATTAGTTATCACAAGGTTTATGGTAAATTCTGAAAAGCATATTGATAGAGACTTTTTTTCTTTACTTGAAACTTAAAACAATTACTTTCATCAGTGCGTGTCAGTGTATTGAAGTGCTCTCTCAGTATTTGCCAGATTTTGACCACTGCAAACAGATTCTACCCATGTTGTAATAAGGAATTTCCACTATTTTCTGAAAGAACATCCGAGGGTGTCCCGGATGAGTTAGTTCGTCTAGAGATACTTGACAGAGGGTTTTGACGAAATCTATTATGGCATCGCCATCGAGGCGGGTTAATCCAGTTTGCTGTCACCACAACACTTTGGAAACTAGTTTGACCTGAAAAATGAAATTTATACATTGAAGGATGGCACAGTGAGGTACATTATCAAAATTAGAGAGTACATGGCATTAAAAATGCTTCATCTCAATGTAATATTTACAGCAACAAAAGATTTACCTATTCAGTCCTTGTAACTAGGATCAGGGGATCTGTAACTTGACCCAAACAAAAATTCAGAACTGGCTCCCATACCAATAAGTTTCTTCAACTGCCTTATATTTTAATAGAAGACACAATGATTAAAGTTCATTATTGACTTGGTTAATTAGCTATAACCGTTTTCATGAGAATAAGAAACAATGTTAGAGAAGGAAATATAGTGGGAGACTCAGCGAGGCCTCCACCCTGAGACCAGTAAAAGGCCTTAGTATTTACTACACATTTTGTATAATTCAATCTCCCAAAAAAACTGTTTATAGGGAGTCTGGAACGGAAACGGAGTCCATCTTTAGTATAGAGACACTAACTGCTTCCCTATCATGTTTTTCCATTCTCAGTTTTTCTAAAGGTAATGGGTATGTCTCCCAAAGAAAACCTAAGATTCGCCATTCTATTTCATGTAAATAATTTTCGGGGATGCAACAAATTTGTTCAGTGGAGAAAAATGGATGCGCAGCTTCGCACATTCTGGAATATAACTTTTATTTTATTTTTGAAGTAAATAAATTTTTTTTAGAAGTTTTCTTTGAATGAAAACATAACTCTAATATCACAGCTTTGTATAATAATACTAAGGGTGATGCACTTGGTACTTTATCTTAAGAAAGCTTAGAATTATGGAGATATACCGAATCGAAGGAGCAGACCAGAAAGTGAAAGTTTCAGGGTGTCGTTTATTTTTTAAAGGCGAACGAACCTTTTCTGTACTTCCGGTACTGGATACCAGCCAAGTGCAATTTGAGTATGTGTCACTTATCGGTGCAGGTTCCGGAGTGAACAGCTTTCGAGTAAGGAATGCACCACAAGGTCGACGCACCTCAATTTGTAAACTGTATCGAATGACAAGCTTGCAAAGTATACCTGTCTCTTTTTATACAGTAGCAATAAAGGAGGGAACACATAGCCTGAATTATTCTTTCACATTGCCTTTCTAACACTAATGAAGTTAGATTTTATTTAAAATGTTTATGTTATAATTTCACAATTTTTCTGAGGAATTTTTCGTATCCAAAATGTTACAAAAGTCAAAAATGCGTATAGTACTTCGCACAGTAAACAGTGTCTTCCTTCAGAATCCTTTGCCCCTAACCGATGTAAACTGTCAAATATGTCTCCCCCTTCGCCTGCAAATCCGGTTTAGAAAGAGTTCCAAAGACAGTGTCTCCTCCCTATTTACCCCCATTCAAGTAAAGCCCAATCCTGATGATATTAACATGAGAGCAGAGCTCACTGACAATCTTAACAAGGCAGATTTGTTGAAAATTTTAAACAAGTTTTTCCAGAATCCCTCCATCGAGCACTCATTAGCAGAAAATGGATTAGACAGTGAATTCTTCTTCTTCGCTGTTGGATAATGCTTTCTTTCATAAGGCAAAATTTATGAAAGTATCATTTCCATCAGACACATAAATTATTTTTCGACTAATATGTTTGGTCTAATCCCTCCAGGGATATATACAGTGTGACCCACTTAAGAGCGGGACACCCCTGTAAAATTTTTATTTGTGGTTCGATTTTGATCATTTTTTTATATGTTGTAGGGCATCAAAAACTCTATTTTGTGACAAGTTCTTGTTACGCTCGCTTAAAATCTAAGGTCTACTTTGCCCCTTTCTTATGACGAAATTTTAAGAAAAGACATTAGGGAATTTTTTATTTTAAATTTAGCTTCAGTAATAACTTTAGAATTATTCAAAATGGCTGTATTTCAAATTTCGTTAAAAAATGTTTATCCATAAAAAAGTTGTAGAACAATTAAATTTTATTTAATTTAAATTAATTAATGATTCAATGTGAAAAAAAAATTGTAACGAAAAGAGATTTAATTCATTTTAAAAAACACTTGCTTCGATTAAGCTACCGTTCAACTGGATACATTTCTCGTATCTTCTTCTAGTATTACTCATTACTTTTCTGAGAGATAAGGGAGTAATTTCTTCACAGGCGCGTCTCAACCTTATGCATAGTTCTTCTCTATTTCTGGGGCGGTTTTTATATACTTTTTGCCCAAGAGTACCCCACAAAAAGAAATCTAAAGGGGTCAGGTCCGGTGATCTGGGTGGCCATTGTATTAATGGACTATTCCGTCCGATCCATTGATTGGGAAAGTTTGTATTTAGCCACTGCCGAACAATTTTCGCGTTATGTATAGGACTTCCATCAAGTTGAAAGTACATGTTACTTGTGTATAATAGTGGAAGATTGTCAATCGCATTGGATAATTCATTTCTCAATAGTTCTAAAAAACTTGCAGAATTCATATTGCCCTCAAGAAAAAATGGACCGATAAGTTTGTCATAGATTATTCCACACCAAACATTTACTTTTTGGGAATATTGACTTTTGCAGTTGATAATCCAGCGTGGATTTTCATGAGACCAAAATCTACAATTCTATGAAGAAACTATCCCGTTAGTAGTAAATGTAGCTTCGTCACTAAATAGAATACATTTTAGAAAATTGTTGTTATCTTGATACTCCCCTTGCGCCCACAAACAAAATTCCAATCTTCTGTTCTTGTCTCCTTCCTCCAAAGTATGCAGAAATTTTGGTTTAAATGGCTTAATTTTATTCTTTTTCAGGCATCGACGAATCTTTTCCCTCGGTACATTTAAATCTAAACTTGCTATTCTTAATGTAGCATGTGGGTTATTAGTAAAATAATTTAAAATTGCGATTTCTGTATCACCTTCATTTCTATTTCCAGGACGGTTGTTTTTTAACAAATATCTATCAACGGCTCCAGTTTCATTAAATGTACGATTTATTCGATTCACTGTACTTTTAGTAATCGGACGTCGATTAGGATATCTTGTGTTAAATATTCTAGTCACTTCCCTTACACTTCTGTCATTGTCACCAGAAAGACGCACTATTTCAATTTTTTCCCTTAAAGTTAATTGATTATTCATATCTGAACTTTTTCTTCAATCAAAAACAGTTAAATTTTCTTCTAAACCACCAAGAACTGGTTTATTTATTTACAAAAAGACAATTGCATTGTATTTAATGACAAGGATAAAACAAGTGACTTAACTATGTTTATTGGATCCGTACTCAGCCAACTTGACCAAAAATTATTACATCCAGATGGTTCAATAAATTTAAAATTGGATTGCTCTACAACTTTTTTATGGATAAACATTTTTTAACGAAATTTGAAATACAGCCATTTTGAATAATTCTAAAGTTATTACTGAAGCTAAATTTAAAATAAAAAATTCCCTAATGTCTTTTCTTAAAATTTCGTCATAAGAAAGGGGCAAAGTAGACCTTAGATTTTAAGCGAGCGTAACAAGAACTTGTCACAAAATAGAGTTTTTGATGCCCTACAACATATAAAAAAATGATCAAAATCGAACCACAAATAAAAATTTTACAGGGGTGTCCCGCTCTTAAGTGGGTCACACTGTATATAAACATACAGGTTCGATGAATGGGTGTCTGGAGTGATACTTGATAAATTCATTCCTTTTCTACGTCTTGATATAATAAGACACTCTTTTAAAATCTATCGGACCGCGCATATCAGAAAATAGAGAATCATTAGTAATTAGTGTGTTTTCTTTTATCCCCATAACCCAATATTCGCATTGGTGTAATATAGTTTCATTATAGATTACCTTCAACACCAAGCATATGTTAGTTTTCGAAGATATTGCCTAGAGGCATCAGATCTGCTTGTTGATTTACATGTAGTAGTAAGTGATATTCTACAGGGCGCACGGAATCATACCGACATTTTCCCTTATTTCTTGCGACATGCCAAACAAATGTTCCCACATTTGGAATGTATGGATGATTTGAAAAAGATCTCAGATCTGTGGTAACTAACGTTTGAGTTATTAGTCCTGCTAAGTTATGCAGGAGCATAATTTTCCATATTTGCTTTCAGTAAAACTGCTTTACTAAACTTTCCTTTATTGATTATTATGTACAGATCTCCTGCTAATTGGTACCCTGAAGTCAGATTTATAAACAGGAAAATTATCCTTCATGCAGGCCCCACCAACTTGGGCAAGACTTACCATGCCTTTGAATGCTTTATTGCAGCAAAATCGGGCGTTTATTGTGGGCCTTTAGAGCTATTAGCCTCAGAAGTTTCTAGCAAATGTAATGACAGAGTGTGTAAGTATTGAAGAATATCTCCGGTTTTTAGGGAACCTCATGTGACCTGGTCACAGAAGAAGAGAGAAAATTTGCAGATCCAGCTAAAAATTCCTCAGCCCACGTTTCTTGTGCAGTCGAAATGACCTTAGTAAACACTCCTTGTAAGTATGGGAATTTTGAATTGCCCTAATTTCCTACTTTTAACAGTTTTTGCTTCTACAGCTTGCCAGTTTACTTTCTTGTTTGCTTGTAAAAGTTTTATTTGAGATTCTGAAGTTGACATCTGAAGCAGAAAAAGTTGAGTTAAAAAAATTTCAACTTTGATGGTGCCTTGTAGTCTGAAAAATATCATTTTATTTCGTTGTCATGGTTGGTTCATCAAAATCTGCTCATAAATAACTGAGTTATAGCATTGCCTGTTATTATTATTATTATTTTTTGACAGCCTGTATATATAGGATGATTTCTTAGTTTATGAAATTTATTAGAGTATCTCGAAAATCTATTAGTTCTATGTTTTATATTAACTGTTGACCCACAATTTCAGGTTTTTTAATAGTCATAATAACTGATTCAGTTTTTAGAAGATCATTCAAGTCATTGACACCATTTAAAGAACTTTCTATTCACCTCACATATTTGTTTTAATTTCCCTTCTGAAAAATTCAAGAGTTAAAGTTTGTCTAGTGAGATAATATTTCACCCTTAGATGAAGTGGCCATAATCGATGAAATTCAAATCATAAGGGATCCACAAAGACGTTGGGCCTGGACTAGAGCCCTTTCAGTGCTCACTGCAGAGGAGATTCATTTATGCGGCGAAGCCGGCGCGGTGAATTTAATAAACCAACTTTGCTTGACTACTGGGGCATACCCTGACCGAACTTTCTTTTATGTCACGTTGTTAATTAAAATTAAATAAAACCTCATTTCACGTGAAAGGGTTAAAGATAGGTATAGGACATCTTAGTATCACTTGAAAGGGCATTAAATAGTGATTCTAATGAATACATAAAATGTATATCTTCCATTTAAAATAAGCAAGATATACTAAATCATAAGTGGGCAAGATGTAATCAATCTTTTTGCTCATCCTGTATATCAAAATACAAAAGAATTATTTTTAATTTGAAGAAGAGTTTGTTGTTAAAATGTGCCGCTCAAAAGCGGTAATTAAGTAATCCATTTAACTTAGAAAAAAAAATGATTTCATGACCCTTACATTTTTACATTTTGTTCAATTTCTTAAGAAGCATTTGTTTTAGACCTATGGATTATTATACAAACTAATATTATTTTCTTCTTCTAATTTCAAATATGTAAAAAGATATAGGGTATTAGGTTTAAAAAAACTTAAGTTTTCATTGTATATTTTTTTTTGCGTACTCTGTATAAATGAGAATATTTTTAAAATGTGCTTTGTAAGGTCCCACATATAAGTGTAAAAACAATTTTTCATCAAAACCAGTAATAAAGTCGTAGTTGTCCGAGGCGTTCTTATTGGACCACCCTGTATAATTCTACCAACCTGTGTAGGGTTTCATCCACTAAAACACCTTGTGTTTGCAAAGAATTTCAAGTCCAATGCCCAAAAATCCTCGGTCTGGATTTTAGTTTGCTTTTGGTTTTCGGCCTCAAGTAGCAAAGTCAAGCGGGATTATCACTTTTTGCTCTGCGTCGCTATGATCTGGGACGATGTTCTAAGAAAAATCACCTCCTCTGCACAAGTGCTACTGGTGGTGTTTCCTTGGTGCCTGATTTCAAAATCCCCGCCGATTTGAGGATCTTTCGACCCTTTTCTTGTCCTTCTATGTTTAAAAGAGGGTCTTCCGTTCCTGTCACCCGTTAAGTGCGGCTCGTATGAGTGTCACTTGTCGGTGCAGGTTCTCAGAGTGAACACGGTTCTCGAGTGGGTAATGCACCACACGTTTGTCCTGGTTGTCTACGTGGGGTTTTCAGATCGGCTGTCTAGGAGTGGCTAGGGCGATCAAAACACACGACACAGGATCGTTCACTTATTTTATAACGAAAATAAATATATTGAAATAATAAAGATAACTGACTAAATCAATCAGAATAGTAAGCGTTCAGCAGCGACGTGTATAGCACGAAGGTCGGGTCAAGAGTCTGAGGAAGAAGAGAGCTTCCACAGGGCTGTTGCTCCTTTTAAAGGCAACCAACCCTTTCTACACTTCCGGGTACTGTCACCTATCCAGTGTCGCTCGAGTGAGTGTCACTCGTCGGTGCATGTTCCCGGAATCCATAGCTGTAGAGTAAGTAATCCATTACAGTGCTGCTGTCTCCGCCACAATACTCCCCTCCCAGATACGGAGTACCGCCTTACATAACCCCAAAATACAAAATGTCACTTATAACTAGGATGCCTAAAGCTATTACAAATTTTTACATTTGGAAGTTCAACAGGCATAAATAGCGAAAATCTAGCACAAGTTGAATCGTACCCGCTTCTGACTTGGGTTGTGAATAGGGTCCGATTGGGCATAAGAATGATCATGGGAGGTAGGGTCTTGACTTAGGATAAATGCTGGTTTGAGTCGGTCTTTGGAGATATTGACTTCCCGATGGTTGATTGAAATCGAGAAATATTTTTCAGCTCGTCTAACAACAGGGAAGGGACCTTCGTATGGGGGTTGTAGTGGCTTCCTGACTGCGTCGTTACGAACGAAAACATGCGTGCAGTTGTTGATTTCTGGAGCCACAGAGATCTTCCTTTTGCTATGGTGTTTGCTGGGCACTGGTTGTAAAAGTTGCATCCTCTGCTTCAATTGGGAAACGAATGAAGTGGGATCTGTGGAGGACGGAGCGGACTCAAAAAATTCTCCTGGAAGACGCAGGGGGGTGCCATACAGCATCTCTGCTGGCGAGACACCAATTTCGTCTCTCAAGGTGGCGTGTAAACCCATCAGGATGGTAGGCAGGACTTCAGTCCAGCGTTCAGTTGCATAGGCCATTATTGCTGCCTTGAGAGTACGGTGCCACCTTTCCACCTTACCATTGGTCATAGGATGGTATGGGGTGGAACGGGCTCGTGAGCAACCTAGAAGTATGGACAATGCTGCAAAGAGAGAACTTTCGAATTGACGACCTTGGTCGGTGATGATCTTGCGGGGTGTACCAAATCTACAGATCCAATTGTTGTAGAATGTGCTGGCAACCGTGTCGGTCGACATATCTTTCATGGGGAATGCCTCGGCCCAGCATGAAAATCGATCGATACAAGTGAGACAATATACGAAACCATTAGAAGGGGGTAGTGGACCAATTATGTCAATGTTAATGTCTTGGAACCTAGCATCGGGAGTTTGGAATTGTTTCAATGGGGTGACAGTGTGTTTGTGGATTTTAGCCTTCTGACAATTGGTGCAGGCTTTAGACCAGTCACGGATGTCTTTGTTCATGGCAGGCCAAACGAAACGTGAGGTGATGAGCTTAGTAGTTCCTCTAATGCCTGGATGTGAGCGATTGTGAAACTTGCTGAAAATCGTTCTTCTGAGATTTGTTGTGATAAAAGGCCTGATCTTAGAACCACTAACGTCGCAGTAGATCAAAGAATCAGAACCTGGTATGTTACATTGTTTGAGCTGCAGTGAAGTTGCTTTCTGATTTTTGAGGATCTCTTGTAACTCAGTATCGGTGGACTGGTATTGACTTAGAGCTTCGTAATCTATCGCTTGAGGTGTGGATATTGAAGTAATCCTGGAGAGCGTGTCAGCAACAATATTGCTTTTGCCACTGATGTGTCTAATGTCAGTGGAGAATTGCGAGATGAAATCAAGGTGTCTGACTTGCCTTGGAGAAGCTTTATCAGACTTTTGGAAAAAAGCAAAAGTAAGAGGCTTATGATCAGTGAAAATTGCAAAGGATCTGCCTTCTAGGAGATATCGGAAATACTTGACTGCCGAATAGATGGCGAGTAATTCCCGATCGTATGTACTGTAGTTCCTTTGGGTATCTGAGAACTTGCGAGAGAAAAAACTTAGAGGTTTCCAAATGTTTTCTTCAAATTGCTCGATGACCGCTCCCATTGCGTAATCTGATGCATCGACAGTGAGGGAAATTGGGGCTGTGGAGCTAGGATGTACCAAGGCGGTAGCGTTGGTTAAATCCAGCTTGCATTGGTTGAATGCGGCTAATGCCTCCTCCGACCAGACCAATGGAGTTTTGTCATTCCTCTTGCAGTTGTTATGCATTTGGTGCAGAATGCCTTGATGGTGAGCTGCTTTAGGGATGCATTTCCTATAGAAGTTGAGCATGCCAAGAAATCGTCTGAGTTGTGAAACCGTTTGGGGGACAGGAAAGTCGGAGATGACAGCTACTTTTTCGGGAAGAGGTGTGGAACCTTCCGAAGAAACTAAGTAACCAAGGAATTTGACTTGTTTCTCACCGAATACGCACTTGTCAAGGTTGATAGTTAACCCAAATTGTTGCAAACGGGAGAAGACTGATTTGAGATGTTCCTGGTGTTGTGCCTCGTCCTTAGAAGCGATAAGAATATCATCGATGTACGGAAAACAGAAGTCTAGTTCTCCGAGTACTTCGTGAATGAATCTTTGAAAGGACTGGGCTGCGTTTCTCAGACCAAATTGCATCCTGGTGAACTCAAATAAACCGAATGGGGTTATAATTGCTGTTTTGGGGATTGACTCTTCTGCGACTGGGATTTGGTGATAGGCTCGTACCAGATCTAAGGTACTAAAGACCGTTTTCCTTTCTAGGAAATGCGAAAAATCATGGAGATTGGGGATGGGGTACTTGTCAGGCACTGTGGCTGCGTTTAATCGGCGGTAGTCGCCCACCGGTCTCCACTCACCCGGGGCTTTCTTGGTAACCATATGTAAGGGGCTGGCCCAAGGGCTTTTGGAGGGTCGGCAAATACCCATATCGCAGAGGTATTGGAACTCCTGTTTGGCTATCTGGAGTTTGTCAGGGGCTAGGCGTCTGGCTTTGCTAGAAATGGGAGGGCCGTTGGTGAGGATAGTGTGAGCGGCGCTATGTTTAACGTCGCTTGGGACTGGAGAAAATGTGGTGAGCTTTGGGAATTGTTGCAGGATATCGGAGTACTTGCAGGAAGAAGGAATAGTGTGAACCGAATAGGTGCTGAGGTATTCAGCTTTGCCTTTGTAATATACATTAGTTTTTTCGTCTATTACCCTGTTGTGCCTCAAATCGAGCAAGATGCCAAAATGGTGAAGGAAGTCGGCCCCTACAATGGCATGGTCGATGCGAGCGATTATGAATTCCCACGTAAATGATCTACGTAACCCTAAACTAATCGTTAACCGTTTGGTACCGTAGGTGGGTATTCGGGTATTGTTCGCTGCATATAAAGCCTGCTGGGATTGGCCTTGTTGATCCCTGATTGATTTGGGCAACAAGGATACGTCCGCCCCAGAGTCGATTAGAAAAACTAATCCTGTTACAGGATCCCTAATCATTAACCTACGACTGACTAGACTTACGTTACTTGAAAGTGTTAGTGATTGATCTGGATGACGATTTGGTTGCCCCACGTCGCTGGTCACCTCAGGTGACGCGGGTTCTAGTTTTCCCCCTTGTAGGTGCACGGTTGTACACACTTCTTAGCTTTTGCTTTGAAGGTTGAGTGATACCAACAGTGTCCTGTTTCACTTGGTCCTCGATTGGGTGTCTTGGACCTGCTCCTGGGTCTCCTCCGTACTTTTAATTCCTCTATTTGCCTAGAGAGATGTTGTATAGCCTCCACAATAGCGTTCGTGCTTGAGTCCTGGCTGGTCCGTTTAGCCTCAAGAACGTGGGGCTGCTCAATTTCGGCTATCCTGTCAGCCAAGTTTGCCAATTCATCTAGGGGTATGTTGCTGGTGGTCAAGATAGCCTGAACAGACTGTGGTAATTTCTGTAACCACAGGGTTCTCAGCCAGTCAGATGGTTCTGACACAGAACCTAGTCTCATCATTTCATTGAGCAGATGAGAGGGTTTTTTATCGCCCAATTCTGCTTGTGAGAGTAATCTCTTGAGCTTCTTCTCCTTCGAATCAGTATATAACGTAATCAACTTTTGCTTGATAGCCTCATACTTGTCACTGGTAGGTGGGCTTCTCATAAAACTTATCACCTGAGTCACAACTTCGTGGTCGAGGGCTGCGATTACGTGATGATACTTCGTCGTGTCGCTGGTAATATGAGCTAGGGCGAATTGGGTTTCTAACTGCCAGAACCATGCCTCGGGTTCCGCCTTCCAAAACGGCGGGGCTCGTAGAGTCACCCTGTCCACATGTGCGGAAGAGGCTGCGGCATCGGACACAGCGGTAGTGCCGGTGCCCTTGTCCATCGACATGTTTTGCCAAGGCTAATTTCCGGGGTTCTGGGTCTGCGTGGGGCGCCTATCACGTCGGGGTCACCAATGTCCTGGTTGTCTACGTGGGGTTTTCAGATCGGCTGTCTAGGAGTGGCTAGGGCGATCAAAACACACGACACAGGATCGTTCACTTATTTTATAACGAAAATAAATATATTGAAATAATAAAGATAACTGACTAAATCAATCAGAATAGTAAGCGTTCAGCAGCGACGTGTATAGCACGAAGGTCGGGTCAAGAGTCTGAGGAAGAAGAGAGCTTCCACAGGGCTGTTGCTCCTTTTAAAGGCAACCAACCCTTTCTATACTTCCGGGTACTGTCACCTATCCAGTGTCGCTCGAGTGAGTGTCACTCGTCGGTGCATGTTCCCGGAATCCATAGCTGTAGAGTAAGTAATCCATTACAGTTGTCCTGGTTGTCTACGTGGGGTTTTCAGATCGGCTGTCTAGGAGTGGCTAGGGCGATCAAAACACACGACACAGGATCGTTCACTTATTTTATAACGAAAATAAATATATTGAAATAATAAAGATAACTGTCTAAATCAATCAGAATAGTAAGCGTTCAGCAGCGACGTGTATAGCACGAAGGTCGGGTCAAGAGTCTGAGGAAGAAGAGAAGAGGGGTTCCACAGGGCTGTTGCTCCTTTTAAAGGCAACCAACCCTTTCTACACTTCCGGGTACTGTCACCTGTCCAGTGTCGCTCGAGTGAGTGTCACTCGTCGGTGCATGTTCCCGGAATCCATAGCTGTAGAGTACGTAATCCATTACAGTGCTGCTGTCTCCGCCACAATACTCCCCTCCCAGATACGGAGTACCGCCTTACATAACCCCAAAATACAAAATGTCACTTATAACTAGGATGCCTAAAGCTATTACAAATTTTTACATTTGGAAGTTCAACAGGCATACATAGCGAAAATCTAGCACAAGTTGAATCGTACCCGCTTCTGACTTGGGTTGTGAATAGGGTCCGATTGGGCATAAGAATGATCATGGGAGGTAGGGTCTTGACTTAGGATAAATGCTGGTTTGAGTCGGTCTTTGGAGATATTGACTTCCCGATGGTTGATTGAAATCGAGAAATATTTTTCAGCTCGTCTAACAATAGGGAAGGGACCTTCGTATGGGGGTTGTAGTGGCTTCCTGACTGCGTCGTTACGAACGAAAACATGCGTGCAGTTGTTGATTTCTGGAGCCACAAAGATCTTCCTTTTGCTATGGTGTTTGCTGGGCACTGGTTGTAAAAGTTGCATCCTCTGCTTCAATTGGGAAACGAATGAAGTGGGATCTGTGGAGGACGGAGCGGACTCAAAAAATTCTCCTGGAAGACGCAGGGGGGTGCCATACAGCATCTCTGCTGGCGAGACACCAATTTCGTCTCTCAAGGTGGCGTGTAAACCCATCAGGATGGTAGGCAGGACTTCAGTCCAGCGTTCAGTTGCATAGGCCATTATTGCTGCCTTGAGAGTACGGTGCCACCTTTCCACCTTACCATTGGTCATAGGATGGTATGGGGTGGAACGGGCTCGTGAGCAACCTAGAAGTATGGACAATGCTGCAAAGAGAGAACTTTCGAATTGACGACCTTGGTCGGTGATGATCTTGCGGGGTGTACCAAATCTACAGATCCAATTGTTGTAGAATGTGCTGGCAACCGTGTCGGTCGACATATCTTTCATGGGGAATGCCTCGGCCCAGCATGAAAATCGATCGATACAAGTGAGACAATATACGAAACCATTAGAAGGGGGTAGTGGACCAATTATGTCAATGTTAATGTCTTGGAACCTAGCATCGGGAGTTTGGAATTGTTTCAATGGGGTGACAGTGTGTTTGTGGATTTTAGCCTTCTGACAATTGGTGCAGGCTTTAGACCAGTCACGGATGTCTTTGTTCATGGCAGGCCAAACAAAACGTGAGGTGATGAGCTTAGTAGTTCCTCTAATGCCTGGATGTGAGAGATTGTGAAACTTGCTGAAAATCGTTCTTCTGAGATTTGTTGTGATAAAAGGCCTGATCTTAGAACCACTAACGTCGCAGTAGATCAAAGAATCAGAACCTGGTATGTTACATTGTTTGAGCTGCAGTGAAGTTGCTTTCTGATTTTTGAGGATCTCTTGTAACTCAGTATCGGTGGACTGGTATTGACTTAGAGCTTCGTAATCTATTGCTTGAGGTGTGGATATTGAAGTAATCCTGGAGAGCGTGTCAGCAACAATATTGCTTTTGCCACTGATGTGTCTAATGTCAGTGGAGAATTGCGAGATGAAATCAAGGTGTCTGACTTGCCTTGGAGAAGCTTTATCAGACTTTTGGAAAAAAGCAAAAGTAAGAGGCTTATGATCAGTGAAAATTGCAAAGGATCTGCCTTCTAGGAGATATCGGAAATACCTGACTGCCGAATAGATGGCGAGTAATTCCCGATCGTATGTACTGTAGTTCCTTTGGGTATCTGAGAACTTGCGAGAGAAAAAACTTAGAGGTTTCCAAATGTTTTCTTCAAATTGCTCGATGACCGCTCCCATTGCGTAATCTGATGCATCGACAGTGAGGGAAATTGGGGCTGTGGAGCTAGGATGTACCAAGGCGGTAGCGTTGGCTAAATCCAGCTTGCATTGGTTGAATGCGGCTAATGCCTCCTCCGACCAGACCAATGGAGTTTTGTCATTCCTCTTGCAGTTGTTATGCATTTGGTGCAGAATGCCTTGATGGTGAGCTGCTTTAGGGATGCATTTCCTATAGAAGTTGAGCATGCCAAGAAATCGTCTGAGTTGTGAAACCGTTTGGGGGACAGGAAAGTCGGAGATGACAGCTACTTTTTCGGGAAGAGGTGTGGAACCTTCCGAAGAAACTAAGTAACCAAGGAATTTGACTTGTTTCTCACCGAATACGCACTTGTCAAGGTTGATAGTTAACCCAAATTGTTGCAAACGGGAGAAGACTGATTTGAGATGTTCCTGGTGTTGTGCCTCGTCCTTAGAAGCGATAAGAATATCATCGATGTACGGAAAACAGAAGTCTAGTTCTCCGAGTACTTCGTGAATGAATCTTTGAAAGGACTGGGCTGCGTTTCTCAGACCAAATTGCATCCTGGTGAACTCAAATAAACCGAATGGGGTTATAATTGCTGTTTTGGGGATTGACTCTTCTGCGACTGGGATTTGGTGATAGGCTCGTACCAGATCTAAGGTACTAAAGACCGTTTTCCCTTCTAGGAAATGCGAAAAATCATGGAGATTGGGGATGGGGTACTTGTCAGGCACTGTGGCTGCGTTTAATCGGCGGTAGTCGCCCACCGGTCTCCACTCACCCGGGGCTTTCTTGGTAACCATATGTAAGGGGCTGGCCCAAGGGCTTTTGGAGGGTCGGCAAATACCCATATCGCAGAGGTATTGGAACTCCTGTTTGGCTATTTTAAGCTTATCAGGGGCTAAACGTCTTGCCCTGGCTGCGACGGGGGGGCCGTTCGTCTGAATTACGTGCATCGAGCTATGTTTAATGTTGCTCGGGGTAGGAGAGAATGTAGTGATTTTTGGATATTGCTTAAGGATGTCGTTGTATTTGCAGGATGAAGGGATGTTGCGGATTGAGTGGACGCTACAGGATTTAGTTGTACCGACTCTATTCAGGTTAGTGGTGCCGTCAGTGATTCTGCTGTGACCTACATCGACCAATATGTTGAAACGGTGTAGGAAATCGGCTCCTATAATCGCGTGATCAGTTTTAGCTATAATGAAATCCCATGTAAATTTCCTTCGCAACCCGAGGCTTACCGACAACCGCTTGGTACCAAAAGTAGGTATCTGTGTGTTGTTGGCTGCATATAAAACGCGGGATGTTTCAATATTTTGGTCTCTGATTGTTTTAGGTACTAATGACACATCGGAACCAGAGTCGATAAGAAAATTTATGCCTGTTACGTCATCCCTAATCACTACTCTACGACTAACTAAGCTTACGATATGCGGGGGTGATTGCGCCTGGCTGCTATGGCGATCCGGTGTCCCCACGTCTCTGATCGCCGAGGATGACGTGGAGATTAGTTTTCCTGCTGGTAGCTGCAGGGTTTAGCGCACCGCCTAGCCTTGTCTCTGAACCTCTGGTGGTACCAGCACACTCCGGGATCCGCCGATGGCGATCTGGTTTCAGTCCTCCGCGTCCTGGACTTGCTCCTGCTTCTCCTTATCGGTTTCAGTCGCTCCATTGATTGCTCCAGTCTGCTGATCCTTTCGATCAATTGGGGGGCTTGTGCTTCCTTACCGGAGACTTGGACACTATAGGTTTGAGGCTGCACGATCTCGTGGATTTTGTCTGCGAGGTTCGCCATCTTGTCTAGAGGCTCGCTGCTTCCAGCTAGGATGGGCTGTATGGACGTGGGTAGGTGTTGCATCCATAGGGTCTTTAGGATCTCTGGGGATACCGCTGCTCCTCCTAGGCTCCTCATCTCATTTAACAAATGAGATGGTTTCTTGTCGCCTAACTCCACTTGCGATAGAAGCTTCCTGAGTCTTTTCTCGTCTGACTCAGCAAATAGGGAGATGAGCCTATGCTTGATACCCTCATATTTGCCGTTGGAAGGCGGGTTGTCCATGAAGTCAGAGACCTGATCCAAGATCTCTGAGTCGATCGTGGCGATCACATGGTGGTACTTCGTCAGATCCACCGTTATGTGCGCCAGAGCGAACTGTGCCTCAAGGGTCCTGAACCAGGTTTTTGGGTTCGTTTTCCAAAACGGGGGGGCCCGTATGGAAAGCCTGCTTACCTGCGACGTTATGCTGCTCTCTTCTTCGGGGTCCGGGACTGTAGCTGGTTGGGACGTCGCCATGGTTTTTGCAGTTCCCCTGATTCGAGTTCTCCTTCAGGGGGTTCTTTCAGAGGGGTCACCAATGTCCTGGTTGTCTACGTGGGGTTTTCAGATCGGCTGTCTAGGAGTGGCTAGGGCGATCAAAACACACGACACAGGATCGTTCACTTATTTTATAACGAAAATAAATATATTGAAATAATAAAGATAACTGTCTAAATCAATCAGAATAGTAAGCGTTCAGCAGCGACGTGTATAGCACGAAGGTCGGGTCAAGAGTCTGAGGAAGAAGAGAAGAGGGGTTCCACAGGGCTGTTGCTCCTTTTAAAGGCAACCAACCCTTTCTACACTTCCGGGTACTGTCACCTGTCCAGTGTCGCTCGAGTGAGTGTCACTCGTCGGTGCATGTTCCCGGAATCCATAGCTGTAGAGTACGTAATCCATTACAGTGCTGCTGTCTCCGCCACAATACTCCCCTCCCAGATACGGAGTACCGCCTTACATAACCCCAAAATACAAAATGTCACTTATAACTAGGATGCCTAAAGCTATTACAAATTTTTACATTTGGAAGTTCAACAGGCATACATAGCGAAAATCTAGCACAAGTTGAATCGTACCCGCTTCTGACTTGGGTTGTGAATAGGGTCCGATTGGGCATAAGAATGATCATGGGAGGTAGGGTCTTGACTTAGGATAAATGCTGGTTTGAGTCGGTCTTTGGAGATATTGACTTCCCGATGGTTGATTGAAATCGAGAAATATTTTTCAGCTCGTCTAACAATAGGGAAGGGACCTTCGTATGGGGGTTGTAGTGGCTTCCTGACTGCGTCGTTACGAACGAAAACATGCGTGCAGTTGTTGATTTCTGGAGCCACAAAGATCTTCCTTTTGCTATGGTGTTTGCTGGGCACTGGTTGTAAAAGTTGCATCCTCTGCTTCAATTGGGAAACGAATGAAGTGGGATCTGTGGAGGACGGAGCGGACTCAAAAAATTCTCCTGGAAGACGCAGGGGGGTGCCATACAGCATCTCTGCTGGCGAGACACCAATTTCGTCTCTCAAGGTGGCGTGTAAACCCATCAGGATGGTAGGCAGGACTTCAGTCCAGCGTTCAGTTGCATAGGCCATTATTGCTGCCTTGAGAGTACGGTGCCACCTTTCCACCTTACCATTGGTCATAGGATGGTATGGGGTGGAACGGGCTCGTGAGCAACCTAGAAGTATGGACAATGCTGCAAAGAGAGAACTTTCGAATTGACGACCTTGGTCGGTGATGATCTTGCGGGGTGTACCAAATCTACAGATCCAATTGTTGTAGAATGTGCTGGCAACCGTGTCGGTCGACATATCTTTCATGGGGAATGCCTCGGCCCAGCATGAAAATCGATCGATACAAGTGAGACAATATACGAAACCATTAGAAGGGGGTAGTGGACCAATTATGTCAATGTTAATGTCTTGGAACCTAGCATCGGGAGTTTGGAATTGTTTCAATGGGGTGACAGTGTGTTTGTGGATTTTAGCCTTCTGACAATTGGTGCAGGCTTTAGACCAGTCACGGATGTCTTTGTTCATGGCAGGCCAAACAAAACGTGAGGTGATGAGCTTAGTAGTTCCTCTAATGCCTGGATGTGAGAGATTGTGAAACTTGCTGAAAATCGTTCTTCTGAGATTTGTTGTGATAAAAGGCCTGATCTTAGAACCACTAACGTCGCAGTAGATCAAAGAATCAGAACCTGGTATGTTACATTGTTTGAGCTGCAGTGAAGTTGCTTTCTGATTTTTGAGGATCTCTTGTAACTCAGTATCGGTGGACTGGTATTGACTTAGAGCTTCGTAATCTATTGCTTGAGGTGTGGATATTGAAGTAATCCTGGAGAGCGTGTCAGCAACAATATTGCTTTTGCCACTGATGTGTCTAATGTCAGTGGAGAATTGCGAGATGAAATCAAGGTGTCTGACTTGCCTTGGAGAAGCTTTATCAGACTTTTGGAAAAAAGCAAAAGTAAGAGGCTTATGATCAGTGAAAATTGCAAAGGATCTGCCTTCTAGGAGATATCGGAAATACCTGACTGCCGAATAGATGGCGAGTAATTCCCGATCGTATGTACTGTAGTTCCTTTGGGTATCTGAGAACTTGCGAGAGAAAAAACTTAGAGGTTTCCAAATGTTTTCTTCAAATTGCTCGATGACCGCTCCCATTGCGTAATCTGATGCATCGACAGTGAGGGAAATTGGGGCTGTGGAGCTAGGATGTACCAAGGCGGTAGCGTTGGCTAAATCCAGCTTGCATTGGTTGAATGCGGCTAATGCCTCCTCCGACCAGACCAATGGAGTTTTGTCATTCCTCTTGCAGTTGTTATGCATTTGGTGCAGAATGCCTTGATGGTGAGCTGCTTTAGGGATGCATTTCCTATAGAAGTTGAGCATGCCAAGAAATCGTCTGAGTTGTGAAACCGTTTGGGGGACAGGAAAGTCGGAGATGACAGCTACTTTTTCGGGAAGAGGTGTGGAACCTTCCGAAGAAACTAAGTAACCAAGGAATTTGACTTGTTTCTCACCGAATACGCACTTGTCAAGGTTGATAGTTAACCCAAATTGTTGCAAACGGGAGAAGACTGATTTGAGATGTTCCTGGTGTTGTGCCTCGTCCTTAGAAGCGATAAGAATATCATCGATGTACGGAAAACAGAAGTCTAGTTCTCCGAGTACTTCGTGAATGAATCTTTGAAAGGACTGGGCTGCGTTTCTCAGACCAAATTGCATCCTGGTGAACTCAAATAAACCGAATGGGGTTATAATTGCTGTTTTGGGGATTGACTCTTCTGCGACTGGGATTTGGTGATAGGCTCGTACCAGATCTAAGGTACTAAAGACCGTTTTCCCTTCTAGGAAATGCGAAAAATCATGGAGATTGGGGATGGGGTACTTGTCAGGCACTGTGGCTGCGTTTAATCGGCGGTAGTCGCCCACCGGTCTCCACTCACCCGGGGCTTTCTTGGTAACCATATGTAAGGGGCTGGCCCAAGGGCTTTTGGAGGGTCGGCAAATACCCATATCGCAGAGGTATTGGAACTCCTGTTTGGCTATTTTAAGCTTATCAGGGGCTAAACGTCTTGCCCTGGCTGCGACGGGGGGGCCGTTCGTCTGAATTACGTGCATCGAGCTATGTTTAATGTTGCTCGGGGTAGGAGAGAATGTAGTGATTTTTGGATATTGCTTAAGGATGTCGTTGTATTTGCAGGATGAAGGGATGTTGCGGATTGAGTGGACGCTACAGGATTTAGTTGTACCGACTCTATTCAGGTTAGTGGTGCCGTCAGTGATTCTGCTGTGACCTACATCGACCAATATGTTGAAACGGTGTAGGAAATCGGCTCCTATAATCGCGTGATCAGTTTTAGCTATAATGAAATCCCATGTAAATTTCCTTCGCAACCCGAGGCTTACCGACAACCGCTTGGTACCAAAAGTAGGTATCTGTGTGTTGTTGGCTGCATATAAAACGCGGGATGTTTCAATATTTTGGTCTCTGATTGTTTTAGGTACTAATGACACATCGGAACCAGAGTCGATAAGAAAATTTATGCCTGTTACGTCATCCCTAATCACTACTCTACGACTAACTAAGCTTACGATATGCGGGGGTGATTGCGCCTGGCTGCTATGGCGATCCGGTGTCCCCACGTCTCTGATCGCCGAGGATGACGTGGAGATTAGTTTTCCTGCTGGTAGCTGCAGGGTTTAGCGCACCGCCTAGCCTTGTCTCTGAACCTCTGGTGGTACCAGCACACTCCGGGATCCGCCGATGGCGATCTGGTTTCAGTCCTCCGCGTCCTGGACTTGCTCCTGCTTCTCCTTATCGGTTTCAGTCGCTCCATTGATTGCTCCAGTCTGCTGATCCTTTCGATCAATTGGGGGGCTTGTGCTTCCTTACCGGAGACTTGGACACTATAGGTTTGAGGCTGCACGATCTCGTGGATTTTGTCTGCGAGGTTCGCCATCTTGTCTAGAGGCTCGCTGCTTCCAGCTAGGATGGGCTGTATGGACGTGGGTAGGTGTTGCATCCATAGGGTCTTTAGGATCTCTGGGGATACCGCTGCTCCTCCTAGGCTCCTCATCTCATTTAACAAATGAGATGGTTTCTTGTCGCCTAACTCCACTTGCGATAGAAGCTTCCTGAGTCTTTTCTCGTCTGACTCAGCAAATAGGGAGATGAGCCTATGCTTGATACCCTCATATTTGCCGTTGGAAGGCGGGTTGTCCATGAAGTCAGAGACCTGATCCAAGATCTCTGAGTCGATCGTGGCGATCACATGGTGGTACTTCGTCAGATCCACCGTTATGTGCGCCAGAGCGAACTGTGCCTCAAGGGTCCTGAACCAGGTTTTTGGGTTCGTTTTCCAAAACGGGGGGGCCCGTATGGAAAGCCTGCTTACCTGCGACGTTATGCTGCTCTCTTCTTCGGGGTCCGGGACTGTAGCTGGTTGGGACGTCGCCATGGTTTTTGCAGTTCCCCTGATTCGAGTTCTCCTTCAGGGGGTTCTTTCAGAGGGGTCACCAATGTCCTGGTTGTCTACGTGGGGTTTTCAGATCGGCTGTCTAGGAGTGGCTAGGGCGATCAAAACACACGACACAGGATCGTTCACTTATTTTATAACGAAAATAAATATATTGAAATAATAAAGATAACTGTCTAAATCAATCAGAATAGTAAGCGTTCAGCAGCGACGTGTATAGCACGAAGGTCGGGTCAAGAGTCTGAGGAAGAAGAGAAGAGGGGTTCCACAGGGCTGTTGCTCCTTTTAAAGGCAACCAACCCTTTCTACACTTCCGGGTACTGTCACCTGTCCAGTGTCGCTCGAGTGAGTGTCACTCGTCGGTGCATGTTCCCGGAATCCATAGCTGTAGAGTACGTAATCCATTACAGTGCTGCTGTCTCCGCCACACAGTGCTGCTGTCTCCGCCACACGTTGAACTCTCCTAACCTAATACAAATGTTTATTTCGCACACGACCACAGGCAAAAGAAAAAATCACCATGGATTGTATGTATATGTTTAACTTGGTTTTTATACTTTTAAAGTGTAAATTTTTTTTTAATTTTCAGTAAAGAATGTTCTACAAGCTTGGAAAGATTATCAGAAATATAAACTGAAAATGGCAAATAGCTACTCATGTACTCTCATCTTTTCTTTTAGCCAAAATATTTTTTCTGGAAACTTGTCTTTTATTACCTCAGGAGAAGAACGCCGGATAGAATGTCGTGATCCTGGTACATCCATGACATATAATTTATTATTACGTGATATATTAGGAAATATTCCGGAAAACTCTATGATAAGATTCACCTTAACGGAAGAAAGATTTGTAACGGCTCATTTTCCGACTGAAGCACTTCAGAACGCAGCACTGGAAGCTTACCTAGTATTCGAAAGGTAATCAGCGAGAGTTTTGCAGTTTATTGTGTACTAATTATTTAAATTTGTATCAGAGAAGAATTGGGCCTGACGCCACCTAGCAGTAACGATAGTGACTGATATACATTTTCAGGGTAAGCAAGTAGATGAAAATTTTATTATTGCATATTTAAGTCAAAAAAAACATATCAAGAGTATTATATCAGAAAGGTAGATGCACCATTTTTCTAGTTTTGCTGTAGAAAAGATTTTGTTAGTGTTTTCAGTTTTTGCTACAAATTTTAAAATTTTGATAATTGACAGTCTTGATAATTTATTTGCTAAGTAAAGGGGCAAATATCTGTGTATATTTTATGACATTTTTATTATCAATTTATTACTTCCAATTATAATTAGTATCAACTGCACTTCCTAAATATGTCAATTTAAAATAATAGCATAAAAAGTGAAACTAAATCCGTTTTCTTTTTCTCATATCCTCTTTCATGACAGAGAGTGGTATTTCATCAGTCAGGAGAAGCAGATTCTTCGTTGCCCAAAGTGTGCTTTAGTTGCAAGTAAAATGGTTTATACACATCTTCGATTATGTCAGTTTGGCATAACTCACTTAAATCTTTAAAGTTCACTTACACAATCAATCACACACACACAATCTTTCAATATGCAGGATAATCATGCAAGTTTATGGAATATTCATACATATTGTTGCTTAGATTTGTCCTTTTAAAGTGATTTTTTATATCAAGCTTATGAAAATCCTCCCATATTTCATTTTTTTTTAAAGTAATAATGAAGTTCTTTCCTTTTCTACTCTTAAACATTTTACACTTTTCCAATTGAGAAGTGAATTATCCAAAGAAATGTGAAAATTTCTGAAATGAATATCTTTAAACTGCTTGAAGTATGTAAAGTTATCATGCTTAAGGATATTCATTTGATAAGGAAGGCCATTTTTCTTTGCCAATCATTTGACACAAAAATTTTTACGCGATGACTGACATTTTCAATCGTTGCGTGTATGAAGTCACACTTCATGTGCTTGTGACCTGGTTCAAGAAATTTCAAATTTATGCAATTCAAGTTGGATGGTTCTGGATAATCAACATCATAGCTGCAGCTACAATTGAGTTTCTGTTCTGGCCGGAATAGCAGTCAAAGAAAAACAACACTATCACACCATCGTCTATCATGTTATTCGCCCTTATGATACTTAGTGCTGATATAATTTAAAGGATTTACTGGGGACATAAAAACCCATACGCCTTTATGATACTACCAGAACAATTGGTGCATACGTCTTTAAAATACCCGCCATTTTTAACTTAACACTTTCGCTATTCTGATACGTTGTATGGATTACTTTTACAAATGCAATAACGTAAAAATCTCAATTTTGCAATAAACGGCTTTACATTTATGTATGAGTAATTTTTCTAATTTTATTAAGTTCCAATATGCGATACGCCAATGGAGCTGACACAACCAAGTGACGCATCCCTCTACAGAAGATAATTTTGAATCTTATGCGTGAAAAATGACAGACGTGGTGACAGAGCTGTGACAATTCAAGGATGAGATACGCATTTTTGATTGGGCAATTTTCAGAATGCTGTTTTCGATCATAACAAAGAAAGATGGCGTCCCTACATAACATGACCTGAGGTTCTGGCAAAAATCATAGACGTATTGATTTTGAGGGAAATTGCAGGAATAAAAAATAATTTTATAGTTTTGAGAAAATTATTGTCACAAAAGCTGGAATATCCTGTATTTTTTGCTGCAAAATGCTGGTTATTACGTTGCTTTATGACAACAAATAAATACATAAAATCTGAGAAAAGTAGACATAACGCTATTATTTATTTATTAGGCAAGGTGATTTAAAACTTTTTTTTTTTATAGAGGTTTAGGGCAAAAAATGCATTTACGCATCCCAGGTCGCGATGGCCCATTGTTGTGTGACCTGGGTATGTGGGACTCGGCGTGCGCATGCGCAATACCCACTAAAAACCCTTTGCTTTCCTCTCTTCACCCTTGATTCCCCCCGGAACCGCCGTTAGGCATTACTTCAGGGGGGGGGGGTATAGTATGTTTCTTTCCTTCCCATTTTTTCTTATTTCCCCTGTCGTCTTATTAATTTGTTAGTCTGCTCCATTCGTTCTTCCATTGATTTTATTTATTTATTTATTAGTCCAATAATTTATTTATTTATGTACTTTTTTGTTCTTTTTTTTTTCATATACATTGAGTCATTTATTTATTTATTAATTTCTCCCCCTTTTCGCAAAACAGATAATGCTGTTCTAAATTCCCTACACTTGTTGGTTCCCATTTTATGTTTTTCATCACACAGCACACACATTTTTTCCTCCTTGCAATCCTTAATTATATGTCCTTCCTTTCCGCATTTTCTACATTGAGAATTTCTATCCGGTCCTTTGTAATCTTTTACTCCGTGGTCATATGCCCAACACCTATAACATCTCTTCACATTAACATGTTCCTCCACTGTACAATTCACCAATCCAACTCTCAGATGTCTCTTCTTTATCAACAAGTCTGCTTGTCTCCCACCTAATGTCATTGTTATCGCCTGATTATCTCGTCAATATGGTCTCAATTCTCCCATTCTATACGTCCCCTCCTGCAGTTTCTCTACCTCCGCCTCTACTGCATCTTTTACCTCCTCTTTATCAGTAGTAGCTTCCATCCCTCTAATATATATCGTCTTCATTCATTCCTCTTTTTTACGGTCACTTTTATTTGTTTTGATGTATTTTCTATTTCCTTCTGTAAGTCCTTAATATTGTCGTCCTTGTCTGTCTTAATCAGCAACTTCCATTTTTTTGTTGTCGATATTGATTTTATTATTTTACTTACCTCATTTTGTCGAATATTATCTTTTATGTTTTTTAATAACTCCTTGTTGTTCCTTTCACTGTCTTCCACTATTAAAGCGTAGGTTTTCCTTTCTATTTTCCCCTTATTGTTTATATTTGATTCTTGTTTTAAATAATTCTTCGTTGTAAATATTGTAACATTTGTGTCCGAGTCATGAAATACCGCTTCCACTAATTTTCTTAGTTTTGCTATCTTTAATCCGTGTATGTGATGCATTGCTATCCATAAGTCCTTTTCAGTTTGATTTTTAAGCAACTTTATACTTCGCCACAATTTCTTTCCCGTATCCGTCGCATTTATTTTTACCACTTTTTGTTTCATCATCCCAATTCTAGTACTTGTCATTTGTTGCATCACTTCAAAGTCTTCATCCAAGTCAATTAGGTCTGGAAATCTCCTCCTGTACATTCCTTGTATTCCATAATTCATACCCCTGTCCTCCTTTTCCGTAAAAATTACCTTCACCGTACTATCTTTTGTTCCCAGAGGATTCCCGACAACAATTTCCGTGTTTTTATATAAATTTTCTGTCCACTCCTTATCCGCTATTTTTTCCCACTCTTCGTAGTTTAATGCCACACCTAAATCCATTACCGTTTCCTGCTTTTTGTTCGTCCAATCCTCCGGCGTTTGTGTTCCTTGATCCACCGTGCATTTTTCCTGTTTTCCTATGTCCACCTGAACATCCTGGTCGAAAGTTATTCTTTGTAACGGTTCATACTTAAATTTCCCCAGCCATGCCATCATTGATTCCCTTTCCAGTATCCCCGCCTGTTTCCTCATTTTTTATTGCAATGTCCTTTATTTCCCTACTTGTGTTTCTTTCAATTTTTCCCTCCAGTTGTTTAATTAAATTCTTGGTGTCCTGCAAAGCCTCCATTAAAATTAAATAATCTTTACTTTCTATTTTCTTATAGGGTTCATTTTCTTCCGTTGTCATTGAAGTATCCATTTTCTTTCTTTTTTTGCTTTGCGGGTCACCAATTGAGTTTCTCCTTATTAATACATTATCCAAATACCTCACCTTTTGCAGAACAGGCACTTCGTTTCTTTCCCTTTCACTTTCTTTCTTTTCATCTTCTTTTTTTTGTTTCAGATCCGTTGAGTGATTGGCCTCCTCAGAATCCACGGGGCGGCCTGCCGAAGTAGGTCGGGATTCCCCATCGTCGATGGTACCCGCCTGAGGTAAGTATATTTTGTCATTCAACATCCTGCAACTTGCGTTTTATACCTTCCCCCAGGTTCTTGCCCGCTGCGTCAGTTGTCCCTGGCGCTCTGGATCAGGATTAATTCCCAATCCAGAGCGCGAGGAACGTCTAGGAGCCACCACGAGGAGGTGCAGCTTGGACTTCGGCGCCCAGGTGATTTTAAACTAGTAGTTCTTTAAGAATAAATTAGAAGGCAAATTTGTGTAACTATAATTTAATGATGATTTAGTGATTTAAGAGTATATTTCGTGGGATCATTATTTGTTAATACTTTAGGGAAAATTTCATTGTGCCATTTTTATCATTCATGACTATTTTTAATGAACAGCAATTTCAGTGATTCTTAAAGGAAAACACCCATAAAATAGGTAAAATCACACAAGTACCTAATTACATTATATAATACACAAATTTGTTTTTTTATGAAAAAATAATTTTTACTGATTACAACGTTTTCAAATAAGCACACAGAAATTATGTTTATGAAAGTAAAAACCTTAGTAAGATCTTTTATAAACAGTAAAATTCTTATCTACATGTATGATATTTGACCAATCAACTAATTAAACGGTCCCAACACCGTTTAATTAGCTGCAATAAAAACATGTTGTAAAATCCCGAATAAACTGGATAGATATTTCTCAAAATTAAGGTTACAAATGATGTAATTAAACGCATTGTGTTTGTTAAGACATGTGTCTCATTAGATTTAAGTCGACGTAATAATTAGACCATCTTTCGTGGAACGTTATTGTTATTATATTTTTATTCATGTATGATGTCAGATACCCTTTTTTTTAACTGCCACCATATTTTTGCTGGTATTTTTATCAACTTGTTTAGCTGTTAAATAATTTATTTTTATCAATAAATTTTAGCTGTAGTTAGGAAGATTGTTAGTTATTTTTGTGCGAAACGGCATCTCTGAGACTGCTACCTCAGGGAGGATCCGAATGTGATTATCTAGTCCATAACTAACTTAGCGGTCACTTTGCGGAATTATGACACTTCGGCCCTACGAGAAAGGTCACACACACTTTTGGTACCTTACGCCGAATTAATTATCCACAATGCTAATACATCATAAAGCCTGTAGGTAAAACAATACGTATAAAAGTTATGTTTTATTAGGACTACTAGTATGGGTCTTGGTTGGTGATGTGAGTTAGTGACTCAAAATTCTTGGATTATAGACTTTTATTATAACGATATTAACAAGTCGAGAGTTTAAATGAATCTGATCTATGTCTCTAGAGGGAAAGTCTTAACTGCCAAATGTTATCCCTAGTTCTCATAATTAAATACATACAGTGGGTAAAATAAGTATTTGCACACTCATGATTTTGTGACAATTTCAATTAATCTTGAATACTTCAGTTTTAATATTATATTAATAAATTATTTATATATAATCTACTAATCGTACAACAACATTGGAAAAATATAACAATTAACTCATATAACATTAAATAATATTAAATATCCAACAAAAAAGTATTTGCACAGTAGGTAGCCTAAGCAAAGTGAATGTCAAAAAAATATTAAAAAAGTATAATAATATTAATTTAATATTTGGTATGTAATTCATTTGCATCTGTAATGTGGCCGTGTGGAACTATACGCGATTTTTGGATACAACACTTTTATTCAACTTCTCTATTACACAAGAACAAGAAAACACTAAGTACTAGTTCAGGTTTCTTCTCAACCTGGTTGATGAGGAAGGACTGCCGAACAGGAACTGCCGACTAAGGGGTTCTAAGTTATTTAAATACTACTGTTTATCATGTCATTAAAAGTGGTTTGCAACGGAATCCGGACTTTTAACCCAGTTAATTACTTATACTGAACAAAGAAATAACAATCTAATGTAGCAAACAACCTAATTGTTCTATAATATGTTTAGTTACTTTAAAATTATTCCTTGAGAATTATGATAATCGGAGGGTACATTACACATCAATAATTGCTTGTAACCTTTTGGGCATGGGCTCCACTAATTTTTTAATAAGATTCTCGGGTATTTTGTCCCACTCTTCAGTTATCACATTCTTCAAACTTGTTTTGTTGGTAATTTTTTTTTTCGAATTTGAGTATTTAAATGATGCCACACATTTTCTATAGGGTTGACGTCTGGTGATTGTAGGGGTGTGAGAAGTCGACGTCTTGCATTATACAACAGCCATTCTTTAGTTTTTCTAGCCGTATGCTTTGGGCCATTGTCTTGCTGCGCTTGTTAACAAATTACGACACAACACGCCTATATAGTATACAGCATTCATTTTGTCCTCAATAAATTCAATTTTACCAACTTCCCTGTATGCCATGCATCTCCAAAGCATAACGTTTCCTCCGCCATGTTTGACAGTAGGATGTAGATTCTTGATATCCAATTCCTTGTTTAATTTACGCCATACAAATATTTTTCTGTCGGAACCAAATAGATTAAACTTTGATTCATCGGAAAATATAACATTCTTCCAAAATTCTATTGGTTCATTGATGTATTTTTTTGCAAATGTTAAACGTTTTTGGCGATTTGCTTTGAATAAAGGGCTTCTTTCTAGATCTACCAAAAACCTGGGAGCCATGCAGAATATTCCTTATAGTTTGAGCACTGACAATTTTGTTAGATGTTGTAGCAATATTATTGGCCAGACTTTGAGTAGAAAAAAATGGATTTTTGGAGATTTCTTTTAAAACTTGACTCCATTCTCTAGTAGTGAGGACAGTTGGTCGTCCTGATCGCGGCTTATTTTCGGTAGAACCTGTCTCTTCATATTTTTTTTATCACATACCGTACTGTAGAAAACCCAATTTTCAGCAAATCGCCTATTTCCCTGTAGTTTTTTTGTTGAGATCGCAATAAAATAATTTGAGCGCGCACACTTTCAGATAATTTAGCTATCTTCGGAAACATTTTTACAAATAAACCTTTGTCGACTAATGCACGATTACATACGCATCATACAAGAATTATATGGTCATTTCCCATATGAACCTATAACACATGTACCACGTGTATAAACAAAAGCCATAGCACGCTCCAGAATTCAGCACCTTCAGCATCTTTTTATTATATAAAGCCAGGTGTTTAGCATAGGATTATTATTATTGTCATAATCATCCGTTAGTCTAGTTGCAAGTACATCGAGTACAAATTTAATTTTAACTCTTGTTATTTTTATTTGAAATAAATAATTTTTTAAAAAGAAGTTTTCCTTGAATGAAAACTTAACTCAAGTTTTGACTTGCTCGTGTTGTTATAAAATAAATTTTCGTTCCATAAAGACACAATCAACGACTGCATTTTTCTGAGTTGGATATAGTGTGCAAATACTTTTTTTATCCGATATTTGATATTATTTAATGTTATATTAGTCAATAACAATATTTTTTAAGTTCTATTATCATATGATTAGTTAATTACTTATAAAGCATTTATTGTTACTGTTAAATATATACTGTTAAAATCAAATTTTTATTGATACATTTGTAATGTACCTCTCTTATGAATTAGAATAAATTAACTGATATTTGAGCTTATTTGTATTTCTCATGAAGAATTGTATTTGTTCTGTACTAACTCGGCCTTCGGCCCAACCAATAATACTAACTTAAACTTGGCCCTACAGATAAAGTAATTAAGCCAAGGTCCAGAATTTTCCAATAGACATTGCATAGTAATTAGTTTTGTAATCACCCCTCTATTTGATTAGATATACAGGGTGGCCCATTGAAAACGAAACAGAGGCATTTGCGGGTACTTAGAAATGTATATTTGAAAAATGCTCGGACACGTAAACTTTATATTCGAAGGGGACACATTATAAACGTATACTCGCTCCTTTCACTTCAACACCCTAGCCGGGGTGAGTTAAACACTTAAAATCTTAAATGGAAAGTATGGTCGAGTAGCACCTTGTTTGAAAGGTCTTTCGATTCTCGTTATAATGATACCCAAATTAACTAACTTTTATTCAGTAGTTTTCGAGAAATTTGGAAAAATGTGATTAAATTGCCAACAAGTGGAATGCTCTGTTAAAATCGTAAATTAGGAAAATAATCAGTAGTGACTATTAATTGTAAACTGACCAGATTAAGTTTAGTTGTACTATTTCACCAATTGTTATTGCTTTCGAATAATAAAAAAAAATCTACTACATCTTATCAGGTAGGTAGAGGAGGCAGAGGAAGTAGAAAAAGGCGAATGGAATTTAAACTTTGAATACATTTAAAAAAAAGAGAGATAAAATATCACCGCAGCTATTGCAGTGAAGTATTCAAATGTTAGATACCGAATAAACTTCAGCATCGAGTTTAAGTGAATTAAATTTGAAAATAGGAAAAATTTTACAATGGTGTATTCTGTAGAGGAAAGAGTGGAAATAATTTCTCTTTATTTCAAAAACGACGAGAGTGCTAATCGCACTGCGGGTTTGTTCAATGAACAATATCCAAACAGACATGTTGGTAGAAAGTACATTTTAGAGCTAGTTGCAAAATTTCGACTAACCAGATCAGTACTCAACAAAAAACGGGATCCTGAACGTGAATTTACAATTAGAAATGAAGCTGCCGAAATTGAAATCTTAGGACAAATAGCTGCAGACCCAACTTCGAGCACGAAGAAATTAGCTACAGTTAGTAACATCGCTAGAACAACTATTCAACGAATTTTGAAACATCATAAATATCATCCATACAAGATTCATCTAATGCATCAATTGAATGAAGATGATTTTGATCGGCGGATGGAGTTTTGCGAACGTATGACTGCAAGGATAGCTGCTAACGGAAATTTTTTATTCAATATCTGCTTTTCGGATGAATGTACTTTTTTTCTAAACTCTATTGTCAATCGTCATAATTGTCGCTATTGGGCAGATAATAATTCCAGAATTTTTCACGCTGTCCACACTCAAACTCCCCAAAAATTAAATGTTTGGGCAGGTATTTTTGGGGACCGTTTGGTTGGACCAATCTTTCTTGATGACAATCTGACAGGGGAGACGTATGTGGAATTACTGGGGAATACTGTTTATCCCTTACTCATTGACATTGTTGAACATGATGATCGCTATCAAGACAACCAATTAGTGTTCCAACAAGACGGAGCTCCTCCACATTATGCACGACGTTTTAGGGAGTTTTTGAACAGAGAGTTTCCAGAACAATGGATTGGGCGAAGAGGTCCTATAGAGTGGCCGGCTAGGTCTCCAGACTTGACTCCGTTAGACTTCTTCTTATGGGGCCATTTGAAAAGCAAGATCTACGCAACAGAACCGCAGTCTCTGGAAGAATTGCGACGACGAATTGTTAATGAATGCCGTCTGATAACTCCACAGATGCTTCAAAATGTTAGGACTCGTTTTGAACAGAACTTGTATTACTGTATGGAAGCTAATGGTGAACAGTTTGAGTATCTTATCAATTAAAAGAACTTTTGTTAATGTTTTACTATTAATTTTCCTAATTTACGATTTTAACAGAGCATTCCACTTGTTGGCAATTTAATCACATTTTTCCAAATTTCTCGAAAACTACTGAATAAAAGTTAGTTAATTTGGGTATCATTATAACGAGAATCGAAAGACCTTTCAAACAAGGTGCTACTCGACCATACTTTCCATTTAAGATTTTAAGGGTTTAACTCACCCCGGCTAGGGTGTTGAAGTGAAAGGAGCGAGTATACGTTTATAATGTGTCCCCCTCGAATATAAAGTTTACGTGTCCGAGCATTTTTCAAATATACATTTCTAAGTACCCGCAAATGCCTCTGTTTCGTTTTCAATGGGCCACCCTGTATATACTGTGTCTATAAAGTCACGCATAAATTTTATTCAAAATCAGGTGTTTGTTTTCTGGAAAAACGTTGAAACATGTCGATTTTTATTTGTTATTGAGATTTTTTTCATGATAAATTCACGTATACAGGGTGATCCAAAAATAAGTTACCACAGCCAACTTCATTTTTTCAAATGGAAACCCCTTTTTTATTTCATTTTTGGATTCTACATTGAATTCTAAATATGTTTCATGTACCTTGTCTTAATACCTAAACTCAATTATTCTTGAGAAATTTACGCATCAATAACTGAGACTGAATACTAAAGATTTATTACTTCGTTTATTTTATTAAATATTCAAACTGAAAACCATTTTGAATTTGACAGTATCCTAAACGGTCAGTAAATTCCTGTTGGACCCTCTGTAAAATATCTAGTGAAATGTTGTTGCACTCGATTCTTATTCTGTGTTTCAGGTCTTCAATGTTGTCGGGTTTACTTTTATACACTACATTTTTAAGATATCCTCAGAGAAAAAAATCCAACAGGGTGAGGTCTGATGACCTCGGCGGCCACTCGATGGTACTACGTCTTCCAATCCATTTATTCGTAAATATCTGATCGAGATATTCGCGAACAATGACAGAATAATGGGGTGGAGCTCCATCTTGTTGAAATCACAGGTTTGCGTTGATTACTCTTGGATTGTTTATATCCGGAAATAAATTTATCAGCATAGAAATCAAATATTCTTGTAAAAATTGAAGATATTTTGGGCCATCTAAATTTCCATCGAAAAAGTAAGGTCCTATAATTTGATTTCTTAATATACCGGCCCATACGTTAATTTTTTCTGAATGTTGCGTATGAGTTTCTCTAATCCATCGAGGATTTTCTATTACCCAGTACCTACAATTCTGACGATTCACTTCCTCATGTAATGTAAAAGTAGACTCGTCCGAGAAGAGGACATTTTCCAATAGAAGTTGATTATTGTTGATCATATTCATTAACACTTCACAAAACTATATTCTTCGATCTGGGTCGTCTTCAGTTAATTCTTGTATTGGATGAAATTTGAAAGGATGCTATTTTTCTAATTTCAGTATTTTATGCACCGTGGTACACATAGTGAAAATATCACGGCTAACCTGACAAAGGCTGTTGTGTGGATTTTCTTGCATGCTCAGAAGAACATTTAATTTTAGTTGTTCGTCAACTTTAGGACGTCCATTTAGGTCGATCGTTAACTTATCCAGTTTCTCGAAATTTTTTTTCCAATCTACTAACTGTTGATTGGGTTATCAGTCTTTCCGGGTATTTATTGTTGAATAGCGCACATACTTTTTGTTGCGTTCGACTTCTATCACCGTACCCTATCATCATTAAAATTTTAATTCTTTGGGTAACAGTTAAATTCATTTTTGGCAATAAAGAAAATAGTCGTTTGACAATGTAAATCTCTACTATACTAGAAATAAAATAATATCTATGTTTATCTACAATAATTATTTTCCATAATTTACACAAAAAATTGTTATTGTTTACAATCCTTTTTGTTACATGCAGTATTTTTATTCAATAAATAATGCACCGTAGAGACTGCTGATCGAAGAATAAGGTTTTGGGAAATTTTAATGAATTATGATTAACGATAATCTAATTTTATTGGAAAATCTCTTTACACGTAAATTTCTCAATAACAATTGAGTTTAGGTATTAAGACAAGGTACATGAAACTTATTTAGAATTCAATGTAGAATCCAAAAATGGAATAAAAAATAGGGGTTTCCATTTGAAAAAATGAAGTTCACTGTGGTAACTTGTTTTTGGATCACCCTGTATACATGAATTTAGCATGAAAAAATCGCATTAAAAAATAAAAATCGACGTGTCGCAGCGTTTTTCCAGAAAACAAATACCTGATTTTTAATAGAATTTATACGTGACTTTACGGACATAGTGTATAATTTGTTTTGATACGTTTCATGTGGTACAAAAAACTTTTAAGACAATATTTTGAAGTATCCCGTAATTGTTTAGACTAGTGTAGATGAGTGGACAGTAAGACAATAACAATGGCTTCATTAGCACACACCGTTAATCCAATACATCAATGTAGAATATATTCAAAGTCTGATCAACGTTATTTGAATATCCACCAATTAGATGTAGTAAGGCGCTATAATAAATTCATGGGAGGCGTTGATTTACTAAATCGACAAATTGCAACTTACAGAAGCTATCGTAAAACAAATAAATGGCCAGTTACTGTTTGAACACTTTATGAACTGTGCAATAGTCAATTCATGAAATCAATATAAGAAAGATTGCCAAATTTTAAAAGTAAAAAAGAACGATATTTTAGATTTAATTGGATTTAAGATGCGCGTAACAGAAGCCTTAATTAAGGGGATATTAACTACCCAATCAGAATCAGATCATGAAACTTTTGAACCTCCAGTACAAAGAAAAACACCGGGTCGATCTGGAAGAGTGCCATTACCTCCACCTGAATTTTCCAAGTGAAAAGCCCTACACTTACCAAAAGCCATGGAGATAAAAGAGGCTCAGAAATGCAAAAATCCCACTTGTACGAGGCGTACACAAGTCAAATGCGTTTCTTAAAATATTTTTTTATGTATTGTGAAGGATCGCGATTGTTATGTCGAGTTTCATCGTTAAGAAATAAAAATAATCATTTATAACATATTTCTGATTAAAAAGGGCTTAATTTAATTTTATTATTTCTTTTGTTCTTTACTTTTTTATAGAATATATAATTTGCCCACAAATGTGCACATTGGAATTTTTGAAGATAAAACACAAATTAACCTCAAGACTCAATTTGTGTACAAATTATTTTATCGCCTTCTATAACTGAGTTGCGAAATTTGGATCAAATAATAATTCAAAATAATAACCTACATGGCGGTAAGCCAACCAAATTAAAACTACACACATTTATGTTATGTGAGTTTGAAAAGGATATAACTAATGCTTACTAACTAACATACTAACTAGAGTGAACCAAAAGTTCGTGAGTTTTTTGCCTTGTTTCAGTTTGTATAATTTTTTGAAATCAATAAAATTATAATACATTATATGCAAGTGTTATATATTATTTTGTAGCATTTGAAAAGCTCTTTTATATTTATTTGTTAGCTACAATTAATTTAAAGATTTTTTAATTTATTTTCGTTATAGTAAAAACGTAGAAAATTTTGAAATTCGAGTATTTTTACGTCATTACTGGAAGCAAAAGTATAAAGCTACTGAAGCAGCAAGGAAAATATATGAAGTGGAAGGAGAAGATATAGTTTCAGTTCGTACAGTGCAAAAATGGTTCAAAAGGCTCAAGGAAAGACACAGAGACCTCAGAGGTGAGCCACGCTCGGGTCGCCCTATGACTGTGTATACTGAAGCCATTCGTGAAGTCGTCGAAGCCAATCCATCAACCAGTGTCCGCAGATTGTCGGCTGAACTCAATATTCCACAAACATCAAGTGTCCGACATCTTAACGTTATTGGAAAGGTCAACAGACACTGTCGAGAAGTGCCCCATGATTTAACGGAAAATCAAGCTCAAAATCGTGTAGACACATGTTGAAAATTGTTGGAAAATCTGCATGACAATCGTTTTATCCTCCGAATTGTTACTTGTGATGAGAAGTGGATTTACTTCAGCAACCCAGATAAGCAAAATTAGTGACTGAATCCCGGACAAATAGCGAAATCGGTAACATAACGAGACCAGTTTTCTAGGAAGACTTTATTGTGCATCTGGTGGAATTTTGAAAGTGTAATTCAATTTGAGCTTGTTCCAAACAATCGTACCGTCGACGCAGACCTTTATTATGCTCAACTCGACCGAATGTACACAGAGTTAGGTCAGAAGTACCCAGTATTGGTCAATTGAAAGCAAGTATTTCTATAGCAAGATAACACTAAATGGCACACCGCCAGATAAATCAAGAAAAACATCAAAGGACTCGACGCGATTGAACTTCTACCATATTCAGTATACTACCTTGTGCCATCCGACTATCACCTTTTTTCTTCAATAGCACACTTTCTGTGAGGTCGCAGCTTTGATAACTTAGAGCAAATCGAAGTAAAGTGTCGCAAGTTTTTCAATTCTAAGGACAAGGAATGGTATCAACGTAGAATCAAGCAATTTACCGATAGATGGCTTCAGACAATGTCGGATAATGCTGACTATCGTCATATCATCTCGATTTACTTAGTGGTAAATAGGGGTTCGTGAATGACGTACGCATGAGGAATTAACTTTTTAGTTGTGATGCCTTTCAAAGTATTTATTTTAACAAGTAACGAAGATAACAACCGGGATAGTGATAACGATAAATTCCCGAAGGATATCAAGTGCGCCCGTTTCGATTACTTTCCAAAGGTGTTCTGCCTTCTTGTTGTATATCACCATTGGCTGTCTCCCTGGTCCTTGGTCAGCTGCACTCCATGTGCAGCACACATGTTTCCTAGCCGTTGTCCACTAAACGGTACAAGTGGGCCCGTGTGTCTCCTTTCCAACAAAGAATATTCTTTCCCTTGGCAATGATTTACAACGGGAGATGGGCAATGATTTCCTACGTGCAAGAAGTCCGATCATACTCCCCTCCTTGAAGTGATTCCTTCGCTTCAAGTAATATCCTTCTCAGAAACTTAACAAAGGCTTAACTAGTACATACATCCACATTACTATGAATGAAAATAAATCCTCTGACACATTGATGCGCCACCGACCTTGTGCCTTGGAATACTAACAATAGCGTGCAAATTAAATTAAAAAAAGGAAATTGCATTGAACTAACCAAACTTTAAAAGTCGAAATCCTTACTACTAACCACGATACATATGTTAGCGATAATTATATAAATACAAGTTACAGATTAGCCGTCATTGAGAAGGGGTGATACCTTCCTGATTGGTCTAGTTAACGTTCCTCCCTTTGTTTTTTATTTTACTAGCCTAACCCTTCCGTCAGCTCCAGGAAGTAGTTCCGTAACTCTACCCATTGCCCACCTATGTGACTGTGGTCGTCGACCTAGGTGGACTGTTATCGTCCCGGATTAGAACGATTTGGTTTAATTTTAGATTTTCACAGGATTTCAATCATTTTGGACGATTTTGTAACTAATTTAGGTACTCCACTGACCACCGCTTCCAAAAATATTGGTGCATTTTGGAACATTTCTGCCAAATAGATAGACGATTGTCAGAGATGTCGATAACCTCCAGTTCGGGATACGCCCCTAGACTGTCTCCAATTAGAAAGTGATCCGGTGTTAAAACAAATCTGCTGGGTCATTGGACAAGGGGGACGTCGGCCGAGAATTTAGAATTGTCTCGATTTAAGGTAATATAGTGCTGAAATCCTCGAATGTTAAACGAGTTTCCCTAATTACCCGCAAAATATGGTGCTTCGTGCTTTTTATGGCAGCTTTCCATAACCCCCCCCCAAGTGAGGTGGCCGTGGCGGAATAAATTTCCACTGTATGTTTGTGGTCGATAGGAATTCAACGATGGCATCCTTGTTTTTCTTACCCTTAAAAAAGTCGTCGTAAAATTATCGCATGTAACCACGCACACGAACATAGCAATATATGATTTTATGAGTGAAGCTCATCGTGTTTTGGAAGTGTTTATTAAAAAAGGACCGCCGAAGTCAATCCTTATCTTTTGAAAGGCCTGGGTTGATAGTACCCTATCCGTTGTAGGTCGGCCATAATTTGCTAAGCGGACTGACACTTGAACCAATAGCATGTTACGCAATTTTTTTTCATGCGTTTAAATTCTCTTAATCCGTTTAACGGCCAATATCGTAACCTAAAATTCGATAAGACCGTATTTGGACCGCCATGATACAGTTTTATGTGTTCAAGTTTCAGCATTAACATAACTACGTGGCTGTTCGAGGGTAATAAAATAGGATGCCTTTGGTCATAGCAAACATTGGCATTTGCAAGTCTGCTTTCTACCCGTAGAATGCCATTTTCATCCAAAAAGGGGTTTAATGATAAAATAGCCTTGTTCTTAATCATTTTAGATTCTGTTAATTGCAAGATTTCCTTTGAAAAGTGTTTGTTTTGCAAATGCCTTACGATTACCGTGAGCGCATTAGCTAATTCTATTACCGCCAATGAACCTGTCTTTCTAGCTGACTCATGTGATTTTGAGTTCTCCATAAATCTCAAGCAATAAGATAACGTTCTTTGCAATTTACTGAATAAAGAGTAAATTACCATCCACGGATTCCACGAACCACCGCGGGAAGCGCAAAGCCCGGATACAATAGTGCTGACTATAAACTTTATTTTATATAAAAGGCGTAGATTTAAGTTAACGGCATTCTTTGTGTAATTGTCGTGATTGAAGCTCGTAACTGATAGTGTAATGTACTTTTTGCCTTTATTTCGTACTTGTATAATTTTAAGAATAAATAATTTTTTTTTATTGCTCCCAACGAGTGAAGAATTATAAGTGGCGCAGTCGTAACGGATAAGTTTTCGGGCTTATTAACGAATCAACGTTAAAGAACTAACCGCGAACTACCGAACCAGCGAAGAAGAAAGAAATTCGAAGAAGAAGCTTGGACCAGTGGACCAGAACCAGATCCAATCAAGGCATAGAAAGCAACCATATGTTCCTGAGAGGCATCATCCTGATACTGTAAGTACAATCGATGTCAAGTGTAGATCAGTTACTTAATCAGTTTGAAACCCTGACCTTAGTAGAAACTTTAACTGAATCTAATCCCGACAATTCCAAAGTCTCACGTACGTTAAAATCTAACACAAGTGTGCATTCAATCATGGCCGATTTCAAACCCGAATATTTGAAGTGCATCCCTGAATTTGACGGTAACCCCAATGATTTAGGAAGATATCTATCGATATGTGATTCGGTCATTGACTCATTTTACTTGGCTCAGCAACCAAATCACTTCCAAAATGTGCATCTTTTAAATTGTATAATTGGCAAACTCACGGGTAATGCAAAATTAGTGTTGGGAATCCAGAAGGTATCGAACTGGGCAGAATTAAAAAATATCTTAAGCAGGCACTTTGCCGACCAGAGAGATGAGGCATGTTTGAATAGGGATTTGATTATGCTCCGCCAACTAAATTCCGAATCGCCGAGTCAATTTTACGACAGAATTTTGCATATATTAAATCTACTTTGCTCTTACGTCAGTGCGCATGAATTAACTGAAGCAGGGAAAAATCTGAAAAGGGATCTATATAATGAATTGGCACTGAAGACATTTCTATCGGGACTTAAGGAACCCTTAGGTACCACAATTAGGTGTATGCGACTCCCGAATCTCCCTACGGCTTTGCAATTCGTAACCGAAGAGGACAACATCCACTATTTTCAGACCCATACAAGACCCCAATATCCCAGGGGACAAAATAACCAAACCTCTAGGAGATCTCAAAACAATCATTCTAATTTCAATTCAAATAATTTTTCAAATTTCCAACAGCAACCTTTTTCTAGACCAAACAATTTTTCATTCCCACAACAATCCCCATTCAGACCCACTAGCTTTCAAAGCCAACAATCACCCCATTCAGAGCTAACAATTTCGCCGATGCCCAAAATTCTACGCAAAGACCACCCACAAACGTATTTAGACCCAATCAAAATAGGCTATTGCCAAAGCCTATCCGTATGAGCGTGTCAACCCGTAATACATCTAAAAATTTTCGACTCCAATTAAATTTTCAACAAAGGCCATTTAAGTCGAATCGCAATCCAAATTTTGTAGTTGAAGAATTATATCACATAACGGAAGAGTGTGAAGACGACACCAACGTCAAAGCGATGAACCGCACACGCCGTTGTAACATGACACTCCCGTGCGAATGTTCGCCGCATAGTTCTCGCAACTTCGAGAATGCAGCGTCAACACATTCCTTCACGGAGCATGTGGACGGAAATTTTTATGCGACGAGCCTCGACGGCGACGGCAAATAACACCGGAAACCATTCAATTAAATAATTTAGCAGCCAGTGAATTATCTTATATAATATTCCCGCAATACAATTTAAAATTTTTGATCGATAGTGGTTCAACTAAATCATTCATCAACCCAGAGTTAGCAAACAAATATTTTCAAAATTTCATTAAACCAGAACCATTCATCGTATCAACGGTATTTCAGCAATCAGCCCATAAGTACAGTACTAATGTACCGGCATCAAAAATTTTCAATCTACCGGAAGAATCACTAATGAAATTCTATCTCTTCAAGTTCCATCATATCTTTGATGGGCTGATCGGGATAGATAATTTGAAATTATTATAGGCAAAATTGGATTACGATACGGGATACTTAATTACCCCGTATGCACACATACCCTTAAAATATTATAAGGTAAAACCACAAAATAATTTTGTTACTGTAAGTCCGCGTACCGAACCAGTTATAAGGATAAGAACAAATATTAAAAAGGGTGAAATAATAATCCCTTATACTAGGATAGGTAACTGCGAGATACCAAATTCGATATCCGTAGCTAGAAATGGTGAAGCCATCACCACAATATTAAATAATACGTGTGAACCGATTACTTTAGATATTTTAGAACCAATCGCGGTTGAAAAATTTAGTAATCTAACAGAAATTAGTATTAATCACATAGAAAGTAATAACGAATTAACGGATTTGCCCGTTTCATCTCTAATCAGAACGGAACATATGAACCAAGAAGAAAAAAGGAAAATAATAGAGCTATGCAATGAATTCTCTGATATTTTCTATAAAGAGGGAGAACCTCTGACTTTTACTAATAAAATTAAACATAAAATTAATACAAGGAACGAACAGCCAGTGTAAGCAAAGACATATCGTTATCCATTTGTTCACAAGCAAGAAGTGAAAAATCAGATCGATAAAATGCTCGAACAGAATATTATCCGACCCAGCAACTTACCGTGGTCAGCTCCGATTTGGGTCGTACCAAAGAAACAGGATGCTTCGGGAAAACAAAAGTGGAGAGCATGTGTAGACTTCAGGAAGCTGAACGAAAATACCATCGATGACAGATACCCACTCCCGAATATAACGGATCTACTAGATAAGCTCGGGAAGTGCCAATACTTCACAACCCTGGACTTAGCTAGTGGATTCCACCAAATCGAGATGGAAGAAGAAGACGTCCAGAAGACCGCTTTCAGCACGGAGTATGGGCACTTTGAATACACCCGAATGCCGTTTGGGTTGAAAAATGCTCCAGCTACCTTCCAGCACGTAATGGATAACATTTTAAGGGGCATTCAAAACGAGAAATGTCTTGTGTACCTGGACGATATAATAATCTTTTCCACGTCTCTACAAGAACACATGGAGAGACTAAGGGCAGTATTCAAAAGACTTAGAGAGTCTAACTTTAAAATCCAACTCGATAAGAGCGAATTCCTCAGAAGGGAGGTTGCTTACCTAGGACACATCGTGACGCCAGAGGGAGTGAAACCAAACCCGGACAAGATCAAAGCCGTAAGGAAATACCCCATACCAACAACCACCAAACAAATTAAAGGTTTTCTAGGACTATTGGGCTATTACAGGAAATTCATAAAGAACTTTGCTAAAGTGACCAAACCATTAACTAAGTGTCTGAAAAAAGGAGCAAAGATCGAACACAACAAAGAATTTATAGAATGCTTCGAACTGTGTAAAGATTTGCTGACTAATGAACCAATACTGCAATATCCTAATTTAGATAAACCCTTTAATTTAACATGCGAAGCAAGCAATGTGGCCCTTGGCGCTGTACTATCACAGGGCCCAATAGGGCAGGACTTGCCAATAGCGTACGCATCTAGAACGCTCAATGAGTCGGAACAAAACTATTCCACCATTGAAAAAGAGTGCTTATGCTTGGTATGGGCGACCAAATATTTTAGACCATACCTATTCGGTAGGAAATTCCGGATAATAACAGATCATAAACCTCTCCAATGTCTGTTTAATCTGAAGGACCCGTTGTCAAAACTTCTTAGATGGCGTATCAAACTAGAGGAATTCGACTACGAAATCGTTTTTAAGAAAGGCAAACTAAATACGAACGCTGACGCCTTAAGTCGAGTCGAGATATACGTGAAGGAAACAGACTATATCAGCAACCTTGTACAATACATGGAAGAATTCAACGAATCACTAAGAACAAGTAAATTCGAGGAATCCACGAGTCGAGCACAACCAGAGGAAATGGATGTAGATCAGGTTTCAGTTATAGCCCAGCCAGACACGGAACGTGACAATAATGAAATTCCAGAGGTGATGAACGCCGGAAATGCTGACGATCGAAATACCGTACATTCCAACGACGAACAATATCCCGTCGTGGGAATATCAGTGCAAGAGACAGCGTTAAATTACGGCGCCCATCAAGTCGTAATATCACGTGTCTACCACTCGCCAGCTAAAACGAAACAAATAACATTATTTGGAAAAAAGAAAAAGTTTCTGTTACAACTATCCGAGAACCATTTAGAGTACGACATAATGAAATTTATTAAGGAATGCGTGGACCCACAAAAATTATACTCCCTGTACTGTGAAGATCCAAACCTATACCCTGAGTTCAGTAAGGTAATAACGAAAAATTTCAAGCACCCCTCACTGAAATTTAAACGCTGCATGACCAAATTAATTGATGTAATAGACGAAATAGAAATACAAGAAACAATACAGGCATATCACGAAGGGAAGACCAACCACAGAGGCATAGATGAAACAGAACAAAGAATAAAGAACAAATATTATTGGCCCAATATTAAAACCTCCATACAAACGTACATTAACCACTGCGAAATATGCCAAAAGAGCAAATATGCCCGAAATCCAATTAAAGTAAAAATGAACATCACACCCACGGCCAGCAGACCATTCGAAATCATTCATTTGGACACCTACACCCTAGAAAAAACAAAATTTTTGACGATCATTGATAGCTTTTCCAAATATGCTCAAGCCTACCAATTAAATTCAACAACTGCTCCGGAAATAGCAGACAGTCTAATCACGTTCTTTTCACATCATGGAATCCCCACAAAAGCAATCACGGACAACGGAACGGAATTCAAAAACACAGTCGTAACGGAATTACTGCAACTCCACAAGGTGGACATTCATTTTTGCTCACCGGGACACCCTCAATCTAATGGAATGGTGGAAAGGCTACATTCGACATTGACAGAACACGTTCGACTACTAAACAACCAAGGGCAAAAGGATTCACCAATAACAAGAAAGGTCACGCAAGCAATAATGGCGTATAACCACACGATACACTCAGTTACCAAATTCAAACCAATCGACGTATTCACAGGACACCTTAACGAAGAGGACCCCTTCAACATCGACTTGGACCAGGCATTAATGACGAACTACGTCGCCGAACATAAAGATAGAACCAAAATTTTATACAAAAAACTAAATCAAACGCTTAGCGACGAAAAAGAAAAGAGAACTGGTAAACTAAATGAAAATTTGGAAGAACCCAACATGTTTGAAGAAGAAACCTCAGCTTACGTAGCGACTCGAGGAAGAGAAAAGTTACGGGATCCATTAAAGGCCCCGTGAAAATAGATGCAATAAACCCAGATAAGAAGGTAGTTTCAATACAGAACCAGGGCAAGGTTCATATGAGTAATCTGAAAAGACCCCTCCGGAAACGTTATAGTTTTAACAAAACTAAAGATAAAAACTAAGTAAAAATGTATATAAATTATAGATTAACATATAGAAATAGATATAGTTTTAAGAATATGTGTGTATACGAACGGCCGATAAAAGGAAATTTTGATTGATTTCAGTAGCAGCATGAGCATGCTAGCATCTCCAGAAACAATCGAAACAAGAGAACTAACGGACAATCCTGATATAATCCCGATAAGGATAGGGAAAGCTTCAGTTATTCAGCACGTACATACCTTGATTCACTACTACGACATGCAACCAATAGTAAACCAGGTAAAATGACTTCATTTACAGACAGTTAATCTCCTGACTCACGCTAACGTATCGGATCCCTTTGAAAAATATACCATTAAAATTCGAAACTCTCTTGAAATGTTAAAATTCCTAAGAGAAAAGGTTGAAAGACGATTAAAACGAAATTATTCTACCCCAAAATTCTAGACAAAAACGAGGATTAGTAAATGCATTAGATACAGCATTTAAACTAATCTCGGGAAATTTGGATTCAGCTGACAGAGACCGATACAATAACCTGATAAAAAAACTTAGAGACAAACCAACAAATACTCCAGACAAAAGTAATGAATCAAGGGACACTATCGAAATCAGTGATCGAGCGATTTAATCAAACCCTGCAGCAACTTTATAAAAATGACAAAATGATCAGAGAAAAAATTAACCAAATACGGCCTTATTTAAACAAAATAAACTCAGGGACGAACTTTATGTTATTCGTGGAACTTAATAATGATTTTATAAACATGTCTGAAGTAGTTGACTCGATTTTGCAGGACATCGAAAATTCAATGGTATTTTCACAATTGGGAGTCCTACATCCAGCCATAATTACGAACTTTATACTGAATTACAATTATTACGAAACCAGTTGGATGAAGGTCAATTACCCTTAGAGGCCATACAAAGTAACATACCGATAATAGCCAAAACCATTAAACCAGAAAGTTTCATGTCGCAACTACAAATCATCCATATATTACATGTTCCCATCACCCACAACCGATCCTTTGACATTTTTCACCTATACGCAGTCCCAGTCCAACACCAAGGTCAGTTCAAGTTTATAATGTCCCGAAATAAGTATCTGATCACGGACAGATTGTACTACATGCACACCAGGGAAAACTGTCAAAAACTAATGCCAGAAAGATATCTTTGTCCAAATTCTCGGTTAGAGGAAATAGGAAGCAACTCGCCATGCGAAGTCCAGATACTCCAGAGAGATGGAGAGACCTCAAATTGCCACCAAATAGAGGCCAAAGTCACGGAACCAATCCTCAATCGACTAGACGAGATACATAAGTGGATCATGGTATTGCCAAAAAGGGAAGCTGTCCAAATGTTTTGCCCCAATTCACAAAACGAAAAACGCAACTTAATGGGTACTTTTATCTGCTGAATTCCTTTAGGATGCCGGATCACAGTGAGAAAAGTTATTGCCGAAAACATAGAAAAAGTTACGAAAATCACTCCTGAGCCAATACTATTTCCGGACTTAGCCGAAAAAGAAGCGCAACTGCCATATCTAAACTTAAGCCTGCACCTACCAGACTTGAAGTTAGACGACCTCCACGACCAACAAGAAAAGATCGCCATGAATAGCCCGCTTCAACCAATCACCTACACGGAACTTGTCACCTACCCCAGTATGGGGACCATCTTACTATACACCCTCGCAGCTTTCTGTTGCCTATCAACCCTTTGGAAATGGAGACAGAAGAGATTAAAGAGAAACCAGGATCCACCCACCGAAACCACAGGGCAGGACGTGCAACTTCCATGATGCCATCGAAGTTCACTCTTAGGGGGGAGGAATTACCATCCACGGATTCCACGAACCACCGCGGGAAGCGCAAAGCCCGGATACAATAGTGCTGACTATAAACTTTATTTTATATAAAAGGCGTAGATTTAAGTTAACGGGATTCTTTGTGTAATTGTCGTGATTGAAGCTCGTAACTGATAGTGTATTGTAATTTTTGCCTTTATTTCGTACTTGTATAATTTTAAGAATAAATAGATTTTTTTTATTGCTCCCAACGAGTGAAGAATTATAAGTCTCCTCAATAATTCTTTCCATTAAATCGTGCACCGCCTTGCACCTATTGAAATTTAGTTGTATTAACTTTATTTTCATTCTTGTGTTTGTTATTTTTTGTTCCTTTTGTTCTTATGTTCTTGGTTTTTCCTTTACTTTTTCTTTTTCTTTTTCTATGCGCTCCCTTACTTTTCCGCCTATATATCTTCTCCTGTCTTTCTCTCTTTCGAACCTCATACAATGCCTTTTTAAATTCGACACATCTTGCTGTTCCCGTTCTATGCCGTTTTTCACACAATATACAATTCTCCTCATTTTGACAACTCTTTGCCATATGGCCCTCCTTTCCGCATCTACGATACAAATTTGTTCTATCCGGCCCCTGACAACTCCACCTTTCATGCCCATAAGCCCAGCACCTATAACATCTTCTTACCTCATAATGCTGCTTGACTTGACAATTCACCAACCTTATTCTGATTTTTTCTTTGCTAATTAACTTTTCCGCCTGCATTCTACCTATTGTCACCGTCACAGATTGATTGTTCTGTCCATATGGCCTCTAGTTTCCGATTCTATATGGCCCCTCTAATGTTCTTACTTCTTCCTGCAGTGCTTTTTCCACCTCCTCCAGCTCAGTAACTTCCTCCTTACCCTTTATGTGCATGGTTATCGATTCCCCCCCGGTTCTTTGAGCCATCTTAATTTGTTTAGATGTCCCTTGAATCGCCCCTTTCAGTTTGTTAAATCCTTCACTTTTGTCTGTTTTAATAAGAAGTTTCCCTGTTCTTGTCGTTGTAATCGTCTGGATATGTTCTCTCCTCAATACCTCCTTGTTATTTATTCCGTTTTCTTCCACAATAAGCGCATAAGTATCTCTCCCGTTTCTTCGTTTTCTCTTTGTCATATTTTCTTCTTCCTGCTTTAAGTTATTTTCCGTTGTGTAAATAAATACTCTGGTATCTGTCCCATGGAATATTGACTCTACCATTTTCCTTAACTTTAAAACCGTTAGTCCTTTTACATGATATATAGCCACCCAATAATATTTTTTTGTCTCTTCTTTTAGATTCTTCATATCTCGCCATAAGCCCTCCTTTACATCGCTTACTTTTATTTTTATAACTTTTTGTATTTGTTCCCTTGTTCTCGTCTTGGTAATTTGTTCCAAAATTTCAAACTGCTGTTCAAGATCACCCAGTTCCAGAAACCTCTTTCGAAACATACCCTGAATACTTTGTTTTTTTGGTCTCCCTGACCGCGCCTACCTTCATTTCCGCTCCCCTAGTCGCCCCCACCTGACGTACCCTTTTCAGGGCATCCAAGTAGGTAGTCCCCTCTTCCCTCGCCACGAAGATGACTTCTTCCCCCCGCTCTCCCTATTTCCTGGCAGATAGAAGCGGAGTATTACTCCGCTCCGATCCGTCGCTAACTCGCCCAACTTCCTCAGTCATACGGGGTCCGACCCCAGCACTTAAAGGACGACCACCCTCGTCCTCCCCTCCCCCTGCGCAGTTCTCACCAATTCCCTCAGCACTCCAAAGACCGCCTCGGGATTCAGCTCACCGCGCAGTTGCGGTAGAAAACGAAGCGTTCCCGCGTCTCCGTTCTCTGCCTTGTGGTTGTCCCCAACCTCCTTCAGCTCCGGCCACAGGGCCAGAACCCTCTCCTTAAAGGGGTTTGTCTCCTCTCCCACCACCACGCAGAGGTCGTTCCGGTAGCCCTCTGAAAGGGGGTTCCCGTGAGAAACTTCCGTCTGCCTGAACAGACCCGCCTCCCAGCGCTCCCGGATCGCTGCACGCAGCTCCCTGGACGCCATTAGGCTGCGGATCCGCTCGCCCTGCTCCGCCACCCTTCTTTCTTCATCCGTCTCAGTTTGGACGGTACATGTGTTGGTCAGGGCCACCATCCTTCCCTCCCTCTCCAGCGCCGTGATCCTCTCTTTGAGGGCCCTGTTCTCCTCCCGGAGTCTGTTCTTTTCCTCTTCCTCTGCTCCTGTCTCTGTCGTGGCCATGCGATCAGACCGCGCCACCCTGCGCAGCGCACATCTCACGCTCGACACGGCATTGAGAAAGTCCTATCTCGGCCTGTACCCATTCATGAAGAGACGATCGAGGTCCTCCACCCTCGCGATCGCCTCCTCCAGCGCCGTCCCTGTAAAGAAGAGAGAGAAGATCTCCTATGCCCTCCTCCGCTTTCCTCTCTGCGAGGTACTCGCAGGAGGAGGCATCTCCTCCGATAAGACGAAGGAGAGTTCCTCTCTCAACGCCCCCTTACTCGCCCTCCTTACCTGCTTCCTCGATCCCGTCTCCTCCCTGTCTCCTGTTACATCCATCGCCTATGCCCTTTCTGTCGCTCCTCTTTCCTCCTTCGGTGGTATTCTCTTAAGCTTGCAACTCCTCGCGAACCCTTCCCTCAGCTTCATTCTCTCCATCCTGTCAGGCAGGCTACTTTTTCTAAAGTGGCTTCGACCCCCCCTAGAATTTTTGGGGCCAGCACCGGCCACCGGGGCTTTCACCCGGTCGGAGCCGATAGCAGGATTACCACCCGCCTGGGGTACTTGTTTCTTTAAGTCACTCATCATTACGTAAGTATCAGAAAATTTTACACACATACGGACTTCACATCATACAGGTAACTATTAGGTAAGTATAGGTTATTTAGGATAGGAATAGACTAGTATTTTGGTTAAATTTCAAGACACTCCGGAGAGGTGGTTTCTCAACAAGGATAAGGTAAGTGTGTGACAGAGATTTATTTGTTTTTAAGTTCTGTACATGGAATATTAGTAAAGTCAATAAAATGAAGGGCAGGCTGACAGCCTTCTTAAGAAAAAGCATTATCGAGCGAGGTCACTAATACCACGACGCTCTTAAGTGGCCATGTGTGCTAATTATTTGGGTGACACTAAACTATTGGTTCCTTTGTAATAGGGACTAGCAAGTACTTTTTCCACAGTTCTGAAGGACTCACCACAACTGGGAAAGTTAAGACAACAGGGACAAAGAACTGGTAGTTAATAGATTGACGAGCAGAAGAGCGGTCGTGGGGTAGTGAATTCGCTAGTCTGTCTTTTCATTTTTTGACTTTTAAAAGAGATACCTTTCCGCGAAAATGGAAAACGCATCAAACGTTATTCCGACATGTACAAAGCGCACTTTGGGATTGAAGTACAATTTCAGCTTGAGTACCGCAGGTTTGCCACGCCTATATTCACTGGATGAAGGTGAACCCCAACGGAGCCTCTCGGAACTGGACTCCCATCCAGCCATGTATCCTTTCGGCGCGCACCCCACTTTAGGATTTGGGAGGTATTTATAGTGGCTTCACCACACGACCTCTAAGGATCCTCGCGCACCTAATTATCTCGGATGTTGACCACATCACTGCAATTCCCACCAAGACCCATCAGCTGTTTACGGTTTGCTCCTTGAAAAAGCGGGGGAAAAAACAGGATACTCCGACGAGTGGAAATTTCAAAGGATGGCAGGTAAGTTAGGAGAAGGTGTACTCTGTGAGGGAAATATAATTTCATCTAAAGTACCGCGAGCTCGCCAAGCCCGTGTCCACAATGTGAACTCCTTCGAGGTCTCCGAGGATTGGGCTTCCCCCATACTTGCATCCCTTGGGCGCGCACCATGCCACGAGAATTGGGAGGAGTTATAGTAGCCTCACCACTTGATCCACGAAGGGATCCTCGTTCATCTGATCCACTCCGGCCCCGAAAACATCCTTGCCCCCGTTGCCGAAATCCATCAGTTGTTTACGGTTTGTTAAGCTGGTCCACGGTGGAAGTTTTCGTTTCGGACTTGCAGTTTTTAGGCTGAAGCCATCACTTATTACTCTCACTAACCAGTGACCTCGCAAGAAGTCCTGGCCGTTCCCCTATCCGTCACCCGGGGGACGCATCCGATAAATTGCTCAATCCACGGGAACCTGAACTAATCTGAACTAACCTTTTTTTTTATAGAGGTAGGGGAAATGCATTTACGCACTTCCGCCAGGCCGTTGATGGTCTGATGGTAAATCGGCCTGGCTGTGTGGGGCTCCGGTTGAAAGTGAAAATGCCGACTACCCACTAAAACCCTCAATCCTCTCTTCCAACGTATTTTACCCTCCCGGAACCACCTTTCGGTATTACTTCGGGGGAGCGGTCGGAATTTATTCCCGGGCCCTTATCCGACCCCTTCTCCTTCAACGCCGACGCGGGGGACCAAGCCTCCATTCTCCCTTTTTCCATTCTCTTTCACGCGCTTCGCCTCCATGACTTGCTCACACAATCTTGCGAATGAGTTTCATTTGTACTCACTCGCCACTATCTCCCTGCCGATCGCGTCTCGGTCCAGGTTGAGGCCTGCCTCACCGGCCGTCACGCGATCGTTCTCCCATTTAGGACACTCCTAGAACGTATACGCAGGAGTGTCATACACAACCTCTGTCTCGTTTCCGTAGAACTAGCAGTGGCCACTACGCTCCATGCCTATGCGCCGCAGATACTTCCCGAACACTCCGTGCCCAGTTAGCACCTGCGACACCGTATACCCGTACCTCGCCCATGCTCACCCGGATAACTTCCTAATGCTGGGGACGAAGACCTTCATCCACCCATCGTAAAGCGCCCAGTTTTTCTCCCACTCGCTCATAACCCACTCTGCCACTTTACTCACACTTTCACTTTCTGCTTTCATGCACCTTTGTCTCACTCTCACTGTGATCGGCGGGATTTTGACCAGTGCCATCACCGCCGTACTCAGTGCCGTCTTGTCAGCACAAGCCACTCTAAGAGCGAGCAAGCAGTTTGCCCTCTCCAGGATGCCGTTGTATTTCCGGTAAGCCAACTCCGATTGCCAGATCGGAGCGGCGTAAAGCAGAACCAACGATGCCGCCATAACCATGACCCTCCGCCTCTCATAACTGAGCCCGTCCACACGGGGGAGAATTCCTTCCAATTTCTGGACGATCCTCCCCACCTTGTTGGCAGTTCGGCGGACGTGCTCTCCGAAACGAGCGTTCCTGCTGAATCACACCCCTAGGTACTTCACGCATTTCGCCGTATCATACCTCACTCCATCTACAATCAGACCCATACTTCCCAGCTTGCGCCGTCCGGCATCGTCGGCGCTGTTGTACGCTGCACCAGTGTGGCATCAAGGTGGCCTGCGCGTATCGAACGGTCCCGTGTGCGGCGGTGTTGGCACTGGCCAAGATCCCGCCAATCAGATTGCGTGGGGAAGAAAGGAGAATGGTGTGGGAAAGAGGAAAAGGTATCAGAAATGAGGCCAGAGAATGGGTGATGAATGAATGGGCTATGTATGATGGGTGGATGAAGGTCCTTGTTCCGAGCATAAGACGTTGGGTCGAATGTGAATGGACAAGGACCGGGTATGAACTGACGCAGGTGTTTACTGGACACGGTATGTTCGGGAAATACCTGCACAGAATAGATGTTGAAGAGAGTGACGGCTGCTGGTTCTGCGAGGAGCCGGGAGTCGCGAATACCCCGGAGCACACACTCTGGGGATGTCCGGAGTGAGAGGCTGAGCAAACCGAGGATAGGGGGGCTGGATTCAACCTGGACTGAGGGACAATTGGCAGCGAACTTGTGGAAAAGGAGAGTAAGTGGAAAGCGTTTGAATGTATGTTATATAAGATTATGTGCAGGAAGAATGAGAGGGAGCGCATCAGGAGAAAAAGGCTGGAGGAGCGGACTACAGATTGAAGGACCAGGCGCCCCGAAGGAATGCTGACCAGACGATACCGGGGCCATAAGAAGAGAGGAGGTGGTTTTAGTGAGTAGGCGGGCGACGTAATGGTCGGTTGAATCCCACACTGCCCGGCCGCGGGACTACTAGGTCGGGTGTCTTTGGAAGATTTCCACGTCCTCGGGCACAAAAAAAAAAGCTTGCACCGTCCGGCCAAGAGCACCATCTCGATTTTATCGGTCGCCATACTAAGGCCTTTCCTACGGAACGTAGCGGCGACCGGTTCCATAGCCCGCCTGACACTCGCTTCCAGGATTTCTCCGTTCTACGCCTCCACGACTAACGCCAGGTCATCCGCGTATGCTACCGGAGTGACACCCTTTGGATACCCCACCGTCAGCATTTCGCCATAGAACAGATTCCACAAAACGGGACCCAGAACGGACTCCTGAGGAACCTCACACGACAGCTCGCGAACCTCCCCGTTAGGCAACTCCAGAAATCGGTCTTACAAGTACGATTGCACCAGGTCAATCAGGTACCTGCTCACATGTGACCTCCTCATCAGTTCGATGGTGAGGTCCCACGATGCTATATTGAACGCGTTCTTAACATCGATAGTTACCATAACGCAGAAGCCCGCGTGCGTGTAACTTTTCCCCCTGATCGCCTCAACTATCCGCATGACCGTCTTTATGGCGTCCATGGTGCTCCTACCTTTCAGAAACCCAAACTGCCGCTCGCAAATCATGCCGCGTGCAGTCGCTTCTTCCAGCAGTCTGGTTTTGACCACCTTTTCGACCACCTTCCCCAGTCCGTCAATAAGACAGATGGGCCGGTAGCTGGGCTCCGCGTCCGGGTCTCGCTTCGGTTTCTCCACCAGGACCAGTCGAGTCCTCTTCCAGACCTTGGGAAACACGCCCGAGGTCAAGATGCGGTTAACGCAGCCAACCATATCCTGGGGCACTGCCCCAAGATATAGCTTCAAGACCTCGTTGGGTATCCCGTCCAACTCTGGAACCTTGCGGCTCTTGAGACTCCCGACCGCCTGCTGAATTTCCTCCATTAAGACCCATTCAACGTCCTCGCCTCCAGGTTCTCTTATAGCTCATCAGACTTTTTCCTTCGTCGGGAATAGCTCGTCCACCTTCTGAAGCATTTCTGCCTCTGAGAGGTGGCTTTTCCTGAGGTGTCCATGTTTCCCGGCCATAATCTTGTACCCGAGACCCCAGACGTCCGACTCCAGGTCAGCACAGAACCTCTTCCACGACTCCCTTTTGGCATTCCTTATGGACACCTTGAGGGCTACTCTTGCCTCTTTCAGCTCATCCTCTCCCCTTTCCCATTCGCTTGCATCGCGCCTACTGTTAGGACTTGCGACATATTGTTTTATCACGGATTATGGTTGGGTTATTTATTAGTTTAAATGTTCAAAGTGAGTTTAAGAAACTGATATTACGCTCATAGACAACCCCAGCCATTGGGTAATACTGTTGGAATTCCCAGCGCTTAACACCCATCTTCGGTTGAGGGAAGTTATTTTGTGATTTTGGGATTTCCAGCACTATTCTTTGTCGGAGTAACATTGTGAATCTAAATTAAAGGTGCCGCCAAACGAATACAATGGTTGGGCTCCAATAAAAGCCCAGCGATCATGCCTCTAAGTGTTATGCTTTAACGCGACAAGGTAGCCTAGAAGCCACTAATGGGGCCTTATCGGGAGTACGTCTATGGGTGTTACACCTCCGTATCAGTACTTAAGGAGGATGCGAAACTGAAGAAGCTCTCTTTTCTCGCTACTTCATCACGGACTCGTACGCGCTAGATTCTCGTCAACATTCTTTAAATAACGCATTTCTCGATATTGTATAGTTGTTAATGTTACCAATAAACCTTTGTTAAGTTAAGAAGGTTTAGTTTATTTTATACGCGAAAACAGTGTCTCTGAGACTGCGAACCCAGGGTGATCCTTCATAATCGATCAATCCAGTCCACGATCTACGTAGTTCACGGTTATCGTATCGAAAGGGGTGAGTCGACCCAATCACGTACACGTGCCAAATTTGGACCAAACACCTACCTCTCTCTCTCATAACTCGTCTCCGGGCCCTCACACACTCTTTTCTCTTTTGTGCAATCCCTTCATTCCACCATTACGCAGCCTTTCGCGTACCACTTCCACCAACCTTCTTCTTGCGAAGACATACATCATAGACGTCACTATATTCGTTCAGGATCATCAGCCACGTCCGTGCCCATGCTCTCCGCCACGTACTGCCGCACTTTTTCCAGTCCACTCGCGTTCACTAACCAGCCTTTCTTACTTTCCCTATGTAAATTGGCCCTTGATGCCTCTCCCCCTCTTCATATAGAGAAGGAGACGTACCGGTGCCTGCTCCCACTCTCTGTTTCGCTCTCCACTTGCCACTCTTCTACTATGCCTGACGTAATCGCAACAGCTATAGTTATGTCAATCAGTGATCTCCCGTTCAGGTTCCCGAAGGTCCACTCCCCTTCGTGATTAAGGAGGGCGAACTCCCCCGCGTCTAGAAACTCATCCAGTAACAGGCCATAGGCATTTTGTGCCCGGGAGCCGAACCGCCCACTCTTAGCATTTAGGTCCCCAGCAATGAGAACTCTCCTGCCGTCCAGACCCCGCACGTACTCCTCTAACCTACTGAGAAAGACCTCAAATTGTGCCGTCCCCTTGTTCGGCGAGAAATACGCCGAAATCAGCGTAAGTCATTCCAGCTCCACGGCTACAAACCCCCGCCCCCTATAGATTGACTTCACCTCTACATGGTTGGCTAGCCATATGAAGGCGTCGTCGCACCGATCCTGAATTTCATTTCCCGCCACTTTGTTCGGTTCTTGTCCCAGTACAACGTTGACGCCTCTGTCTCTGATCATCTGATGCAGTAAATCGGTAGCCACCCTCTTCCTGTCCAGGTTGATTTGGAGGCATCTGAGTTCCCTGATCTCCGGAGGCTCCGGGATCCAGGCTGGTCGGCGCCGTCTGCCTCTTCCTCGGTCTCCATCCTTTCCTCGGTGAATATTGGGGAGCGGCAACCACTTTCCGCGCTGCGATCCCTCCCCCTCTCGAGAGGAGGGAGGGAATGCGTGTCCGCACTCACACTTTCCCTCTCCTCCTCCCCGCCTTTGGGCGGAGAGGGAGATCGGGCAACCCGCCCATCTCTTTCTCCTTCACTTTCCCTCCCTCCTCCCGAGGGGGGAGGGTCGGAGGCTAGTATGTCGCGCTTATTTTTCTTCTTGGGGCCCTTCTCCCCGCCCCCGCCTTTGGGCGGAGAGGGAGAGCGGTCGTCCTTCCCTTTTACTTTTGCCTGCAAGGGCGCAGACTTGGGAGCCGTTTTGGCTCCTACCCCACAACTTGGACCACCCGCGTTGTGGCCGTCCGCATCGCACAGGGGGCAGTACAAGGAGTTCTTACACTCCGCGGCCCTGTTCCCCTCTTTGGCGTATCTAGCGCACAGGCATGTCTTGTCCAGGCCTTTGCATGCACCGGCCTTATGGCTCTCGCCCCAACATCGGTAGCAGCGCCCGGAGTCCCTTATCTCCCTCAGTCGGCATTTGCTGATGCCGACCCGGACCTCCGTGACCCTCCGGGCCCTGCCCACCGTTTCATCCCCCCCACTGATTCGAAGGGTGGCAGTTTAGCAGCCTCCGAAGCTTTTGCGCAAGCCGATCGGTTTGACCTGACCCGGCGCAAGCGCGGCCGCGGAAGCTACCGCCTCTACCACCTCAACTTCGGTCGCAATGACGTCCAAGTTCGTCACCTGGAAGGTTAAGGACCTAGACCCAAGCTCCGTTCGAGTTCGCCTCGCCCCTAACCCGTGGTCGAGGATGGAGCGGATCTCTTCTACCTACCCCCCCCCGCCCTTGTGGAAGCACCAGGAGGAGCTCGCTGATGCGGGTCTTCCTGAAGCGCGCACCTTTTTTTGGGTTTCCCCATAGGTGGCGCCCTTCTCTTTCGAGACGAACACCACCTCTTCATCCCTTCTGTCTCCGCCCCTTTGGGCGGGCGCACGAGGAACGGCACCCCCCTCTGACTTCCCCGTATATAAATAGCCATCAAGCCTTCATTCCCATCCATGGCCGCTATTTCGACCAGACGTCTAAATTCCCAGGGGTTCGCCCCGGGAACCAGCGGGATGATGACCCATGTTCTCCCCTCCCTTTCCATTGTTATAAAAAGTGCCCGGAGAGCTCCGAGCACTTCTCTGGGGCCCGTGCTCTTCACTTGCGTGAAGAACACGTGCCTCTCCTTAGTTTCGAGCGCCCCCTTCCTTCGCATCCTGCACGATTGGCACAAGAAGGGAACGTCCTCCCCCCTCTTCACACTCGGCGTCGTGGAGCTCTCCCAGTTCCGGAAAGAGTTCCAAGACCCTCCCCGTGAAAGGGCTAGACTCCGCCCCCACAATGACACCAAGGTCCGCCCCGTACCCGTGTTGTAACGGATCCCCTTGGCAAATCTCGGTGGCAGAATACGCGCCTGCGTCCCACCGCTCCTTCAGCGCATCGGACAGCCTGTCTTCCCATCCAACTGTCTGATCAAGTCGACCATTCTATCCATGGCGTCCCGTAGGATAAACACCTCCGCGCACTCCTTTCGTTTATACGCCTCCTCTCCCTGAATAACCGTCACATCCCCCAGCTTTCTTTTTGTTCCCCCCGCTCCCATCATCCCATCATGTCCTATCAGTGTTGTGTCGTCCAGTCCCCTTCCATGCCCATCGAAGAATTTCATGGAGGGCTCTGAGGGACGCCTCTCCATGTAGACTCTTCGTGGGATTCCCCAGGGAGTTTGGCTCCCCCCCCAGAATCCTTGGGGCCAGCACCGGCCACCGGGGTTTGCACCCGGTCGGAACCGGTGGTGGGATTTTTACCCGCCTGGGGTACAGAGTTTTGTCCTCACTTTCCATTTCTACGTTTTTGTGTCTCTCTTTGTTGTGCCTCGCCGGTCCGCCAACTCTCCCCGTCCCCGGAAAGAGCTGTCAGGCCCCCGGGTCACATATGCCCCCCACCACGACAAGGTGGAGACACTAGAAGGGGAAACCTGAACTAACCTGAACTAACCTTTTTTTTTTGCCAGAGAAAAATACATATTACGCACTCCCGGTTGTGTTGTTTGGCCAATCGGGTTGTGTGGGACTCAGTGATACAATATCCACTAAAAAAACTCCGCCTCTTCACTGGAACCGCCCTTCCGGGCATTTCTTCAGTTTCCCTCTCTCCTTTTTCCCCTATCACGGCCTCTCCCCTCTGCCTGTTCTCCCCCTCTCTCTCTTCGTCTCTCTTCTTCCTTCTTCTTCTTCATAATACTTCTCAACATATTGGTCACGGCACTCCAATCCCCCTCGCTTCGAACTATAATCTTCCCTATATTCTCCACCGTTAATCGCTCCTCACACTTTTCTTTCGCCATTTGTGTATGTTCCCGGAATACAGCATATTCAAACATTGTATGCTTCACTGCATCCCTGTCAGAACAGAACCAACAGACACCCTGCTTTGCTTTCCCTATTTTCTTCAAATATACTCCAAACACCCCATGACCAGTCATTGCCTGCATCGCGAAATAATCGAAGTTTCCAAATCCACTCTCTGCCCACTTTCTAACATTCACTACAAAATTTGTCGTCCACCCCCTGTAATTTCTCCACCTTTCCTGCCATTCTTTATACCTTCTCTCTGTTGCCTCCGTCTCCATCTGTGGTCCCTTGCTGTAAGTCTCCGTCCTTCTCTTCACTAAAACATCCACAGGAGCCATTCCCGCCAATGCCGTCACCCCTCTTTGGCCAAATTTGGACCAAACACTTCAAAATCGACTCCCATTGTATCTGGAAGATGTACCATTGGATATAAGGGCCGACATGTGGCTTCTCCAAGATGGATCCCCGCCCACTTTACTGTTCCTGTACGTGAGTATTTGAATGCAGCGTATCCAGAGCGATGGATTGGACGTAATGGGCCATTGGCATGGGCAGCGAGGTCTCCAGACCTTAATCTTATGGATTTCTTCTTCTGGGGCCATTTAAAGCGATTGGTGTATGCTACTCTGGTCGTTGACGTCGAGGATCTTCGTTTACGGATAACAGAGGAGTGCTAAACTTTTTGGGTAAATACCGGGAATATTTTATCGAGTTAGGCAGCATTTTTGGAAGTGTTAGGAAATGTATTGAAGAAAATGGAGGACATTTTGAGAATCTTGTTTAGTTTCGTATTGATGTTTTATTTTAAACTGACAGCTTTAGTATAATTTGATACCTACTAAATTGGTAGCTGGTGGTAATCGATTGGGCAAAATTGACTTGCGAAATAATTTTTAAAGACGATTTACATCTAAACGGTTAGATTTAACGAGTTAAATAAAGAGTACGTTTTTCAAAGGTTTTGTATGTTTCTTTTGGATAACTTGTTAAAAACGAGTGTAGCTATCAAAAGTCAAAAAATATGGCAGAAAAATAATTTTCCATGTAGGTAAAGTGCTCTCTAGTGGCACACAATCGAATGGAATTTTTACTAAAAGAATGGGGAGCAATCGACTTAGTCTATGCTGCAAATATTAGTCATATCGGATTTTGCATGAGCAAATAATTTAAAATAACAAACATAAAAAATTTAAATTTAACGGACTGTAACTCGAAAACCAATCACGTTTCGAATAAAAATTATATGAGACTCTACCATTATTTTATCATGTAGAATCACCTCCTTAAGTTTCGTGATGAATTTTTGAATCACCCTGTATATTGAACTACAGTAATATCATCTGCATCTAATTTCATATTATCTTTATATGTATATGTAAGCATGGGAATACTATTAACAACGCCAGAGGTGGTACCTTAACCCTGATGCATCGGAAAATAAAACTGGGTAAAGCAAACCCCCCAGCCCCTAATAATCCCCTGAATGACTGCCTACACTTCATCGTTCCCTACCTGAATGACTTCATCCATATTTTCTTAGTATACATACACCCCCACTCTCACATAGAACAAAATATACTAACGAAGACATGCCTATACAAATATTCGATAATTATAGGAGACTTCAACCTTAACTAAAACAAAACGTCTTATTTCAACAAATTCGGATTTTGTAAAACAACATACATCCCCCACATTCCTTATGCCGAGGAATCTAGACTTAACACCAGACGTACTTCTTCATACAAGTAACCTTACAAATACATAAACAACGTACAACTAACAAACGAACTTGTTTCGGATCACTTAGCAATAACATTTAACATCGAGCTTAAGCAGACTCAAACAATTCCTCAGAAGAACAAAGCACATAAACTAGACCTCAACAAAACAGACACAGATAAAGTACGGAAACTCATACACGAACACATACAATCACAAACAGAACTCACCTCAATAGAAAATGTACAAAATCATATCTCACTAGCAATAGAAAAATTTACCCCACGACAACAAAATTTCTTCTACCAACACTCATTACTCAAATTTATCTTAAGACTGATCAAAAACAAAAGAGAATTATATAGACTTTACACAACAACTCAAAACCATGAACTAAAAAAGGAACTCAACAGTCTTAACCAAAATATTAAATATCTGATATATCAATTTAGATAGGAGAAATGGTTAGAGACCTGTCAGGAAATTGAACGGGACAAAGGGAAAACATACTGGCAAAAAAAACTATCACATTACAAAAAAACTAATAACAATGGTACAATAAAGGAAAACGGGACAGAACAGCACACGGACCAGGACAAAGCCGACGCATTTGCCAGACATTTTCAGAAAGCATTTTCAACCTCAAATAACCCTAACTTTGATATACACAACTGGATGAAAATAAATGACTGGTACGATAGTTACTTTATCAACGAGGCAAAATGTACATATCAACCAATTACGAATGTAGAATATGACGAAGCACTTACACACATGAAAAATATAGCATCAGGCAAAGACAATATTAAAATTAAAGTATTAAAAATCCTGACTCCACAGACCCATGAAACCATACTGGACTTGCTCAACAACTGCATTGCGACAAACACAATTCCAGAGACATGGATAAGGGGAATTATTATTCCAATTCCAAAAAGCGGATTGGACAATACGCTAAAAAAAACTACAGACCAATCACATTACTGCCAGTGTTGAGTAAAGTATTCGAACATATTATAAAGAACAGACTTTAAAAACTGATCGGACAACACATACCGACTTATCAATTTGGCTTTAAACGGAAGTATTCGACAATACACCAACTCTTTGTACTAATTAACAATATACAAACAACACACCTCTCTAACAATAAATCAACCTGTTTGATTATGGACATAAACAAAGCATATGACAGTGTCTGGCACAAAGGACTCCTATACAAATTGCACCAACTTAAAATACCAAAATACTTACTATACACAATTAAGAACCTACTGGAAAACAGACAATTGGAAGTACGAATTGATAACACTCTATCCTTTCCTTTCTTTCCCGAACAAGGACCCCACAAGGGTCGCCACTTTCACCTTTCCTTTACAACATATACTGCCATGACAAATACAATGAAAACAGATGGGACAAAAAATACTTTGATAAAACTGCGTATGTGCTACAATATGCGGACGACACGGCACTCGTACACGATAGAAACACAAAAAAGCCGCAGCCAAACTTCAAACAATAACAGACAAAACGATAGAATGTTTTGACAGATGGAGACTAACACCGAACGCCACAAAGAATCAATTATTACTACCACATCAGCGAATTAAAGATAACTCCCCAACAATTCTAATGGACGGACACAGAACGGCACCAAAACAAGACGTAAAATACTTAAGAAAAATACTAGACCAGAAACTGAAATTTACAAAACAGGCACAGAACATAAGAACCGAAATCATTAAAAGAACTAAATACTTCAAAGCACTTACGTACAAAGACAGAGGAATACGTACTGGAACAGCAACCAAAATATACAAATCCATTTTGTAGACCGCTTCTCGACTACGGACATATTTTGAGGGCAAATGCTCCTAACAAGACGAAAAAGCACATACAAACCACAGAACAAATTGCACTTCGACTAATAATAGAAATTAGACACCGCCATAACTCCCTACACAACCCTTCAAACGAATACCTGTACGAAAAGATATAAATGACACAAATAACTGAGACTGACGCTGCTACAAACAAAATGGAAAAACAATTCACACAACTGAACTATACTAAGTCCTCTTTCACTCATAAGATCAGATAGACATTCCCGATATATGTACCTTTCCAGAATCCACATGACTGGAATATGTTAATAATTAAAGGAATTGACTCCTTTGGGTTTTTGCCTCTTTCTTATGTTGATACTGGCTAAATTAACACACATATTATGACAAACATGTAGCATAGGTATAATTAAGCTATATAATACAATTAATTATAAAATTAATCTATGGCACGGGCGGAAAGACCACAATGGTCGATAGCCTGTTTCATAATGAAATAAAGATGTTATATATAGTATATTAATTGAATTAAATTGATGCTGATATTTGCCAATTACAGTCGAATAAGGGTTTTAAGCTGACCAAGTGTGTAAGTTGTGCGAATTAATGATACCGTTTCTGGTAAATCTTGCTTCATTAGTGCACAAAATATTTCCGATAAAGTTATTGTTATTCGTGTGTTGTTGTAACATCCAGTTTGCGAATTCTAATCGACGTGGAAGATCATCATGATCATCATGACCTTTTTGAACATGATACGAATGCAACAGTTGCTCTTTAAGAATATTAAAATTTAAATACCGTTTTCTCAGAGGTAACAAATTGGCTTGCTAATTTTCTAACGCTAGTTGAAGAATTTTCAGATACGGCATCTAATATGTTTTCTTCCAACGCCGGTATACGAACAGTTCTTTGGACTCCGGCGTTAGTAGCAACTTCAGCAACTTTTCCTATAATACATTGCAATAAATAACTATTCATTGAATCATATAAAAAAATTACCAGTCTTTCGTAAACGTTTGTCAACACGTTCAAATGTTTTTCTATCTGGAATTCTACGATTAAAAAACCTTTCCTGGTACAGTCTTCTGGCTTCTAAACCGTTACATTCCGCAAGACCATACATTAAATACATATTGACATATTGACTAAATATGTAATCCATTTTCAATAAATAATGATTTTTAAATTTCAAGTTTATCGCCACAAGAAATATCTCTCTGAAGTACAAAATCAAACTAATAAATTTATTTTTCACAGTTTTGTCACAAAAAAATGTTGTTTATTTTAATATCTAGGTGATAGAGTAAAAAATGCACGCAAAATTCTATTATTTTTGTAAAATACATCATTTTACAAAATGCTGTTTTTCAGGACAACGGTTCAGTTTACGTGCATCAACCAAAAGTACCTTTTTTTTCTTAGATACGCCAGAAATCTAATAAACCACGTTACGGTTAAAAAAACCCAAGATCTTAAAAGTTTAGTGGTAAAGAAGTTGAGCGTAGCCTCCCATCCACCCCCCTGAACATGTAGAAAGAAATGTTAGATCCTATCTTATTAATCTTGGTATGATACACAAGTGACCCAAAGTTCATTACAATTCATGTATTGGAAGAAAAGTTATTTAGAAAATAACATTTTCGCCATAAAATTTTGAAGGGTTGTTTTTCCGTAGGGGTAAGTTTTTGAAAATCAACTTATAAGCGTAAACACAATCTTTTCACGAATACTTTTCATATCCGAGATATTGCCCACATTTTTAGAAACACCCTGTAAATAGTGTGTTTCAAAACTGTACGGCACTATTTCAGGTACATATTCTCTAGTGTAAAATAAAGTCAAAAGTTCATATGAACATAGGTCCTATCTTAATCAGTGGCGGAGTTGCAAGGTGTTAAAGTGTAAGAAAATAGTAGGTTTTTTTTTATTATGCTTGACCTATTACAGATAGAGCTTTTAAATTTTATACGCATACTAGGTAAAAGTTCAGTAAATAATTAATTTATGAAGAAACTGAACATAATTCGACCAAAACTCAAGAGAGATAAAATTTAGGTAATAGATTAGAGAATTAAAGAAAAATATTAGAATACGTCAGCGACGTAGTAGCAAATTTTTCTAAAGGATTTTATGGAGCAAGACCTCAGAAAATGCAATACCCTCTATAGTAGTTGTAGGTAATTTAGTCTTGTTTTAAGCAGCACCCATTACCTAGTACGCGTATAAAATTTAAAAATTCTATCTGTAATAGGTTAATCAAAATAACAAAAAACCTAATATTTTCTTACACTTTGACACCCTGTAACTCCGCCGCTGATTGAGATAGGACCCATGTTTATATGAACTATTTTTTTTATTTTGCACTAGAAAATACTTATCTGAAATAGTGTCGCGCAGTTTTTAAATACCCTGTATATTATTAAATTATAAATTGAAATTAATGAATTATTTTTAACTATCATGTTACAAGAATATGCTTTTTCATTCCCCTTACGCGCGAAGGCAGGGAGGGAATTGCCTCGTCCCAGATACCATAACTATCAAAAGGATGATTAATATAAGATAGGGCTTGCATGGTGATAGTAGGTCTTAGATGGGACTGTGCCGTGCCTTCTTTTCTAAAAATATGTGCACAGTACGCGCTGTTGCTAAGAGCACCACCCTCTGCATAGCGTTAAATTTTTGCCAACTCCCAGATCTTTCAGATTAGTCAGATTTTTTTTCGGAAATATATGTCGACATTCTTCATTGTTCCCCGATCTACTCCTGCAAATCTTTTTATTTATGGATTTTTTCATTTTGCTTTGTCCATAGATTGTTGTTCGAGATGACTACGTAAATCAGGACGGCATGTCTAAGAGTCTTATTCACAAGTATTATGTCTGGTCTATTGTGACCTACCATGCGGTCTGTAAGAACTGTATGGTCCCAGTACAGCCTATAGCTTTCACTCTCCAAAACAGACTCCAGTACGTATTTATAGTAGGGGATCCTGCCCACTTGAAGAAGCCCCAGCTTACCAGCTACTTACCGATGTAATGTGTGTAAGGCCTGTCGCTCCTTATACTTCATTTCTGCAAACACTTGATAGCCTCCGGTAGTGTGTTAAATAGTTTCAGATGTATTACGTCCATATCTGCATTCATCGTTTGTCACCGTTACGTTCCGAATGACTTGTTTCAGATAGTTCTGGGTCGGCACAATGTGATTTTGTATTGCCATTAAGTGTCCCTTGGTTTCAAGGAATAGTTGTGTTCCGAGGTCAGTCATTAATACAATATAAGTAAATTAAATTATAAAATATATAGATATCAAAATCGAATAGATTTTCTTATCAAGGATGAAAACCTATTGTTGCAATGTGACCAAAGTAATAGTAATTATAGACTAAAGTTATAATAGAGTCATGAATTAGTAACTAGGCATTTACTTACATACCAATATAATTTGTATATAATTATATATATGTAAGAATTAAAATATTAACTAAATAAAAGGACAATGCTATAATTTATTATCGTCAGACGATTATACAGTATGTCGCAAATAACTGTCGCCTTACCAATGAATATTTTTCTCAAGTTGCGAAATTTTTAAAAGGATGCAAATCCTATATCTGTTTCTTTCCTTCCCTTCACGATTGTCTAATATGTGCCATGAAACACGAAACCAATATGAGCCTGATCTGAGATTCTTCGTAATCTCTTGTGATTATCAATAGTGTGTGTTGAAATTATGATGCGACACTGCTTGTACTTTGAATGTTTTGTTTCTGCTTGTTTTTGTTCATGTTGCAAGAATTTAGAGATTTTATGGGTTCTTTCTAAGAAGGGCCATATGCTAACTCATCTGGTAATCCTTTATTAATGATGTCAGACTGGGGTAGTTCTTGGTGAAAGTTCTTTCTTATTGCTTGCACATGTATATTGTCTAATTCTAAGAACCTTAGTTGGCAGGTCAATTGCATTGGCCTGGTTTTTTAGTTTTTGTAAGTTAGTTCACTTTTCCCACTCGTACCATAAGGACCTACTCAATAAAATTCTCACTGCTCTGTAGAAGTGTATGTTTCTTGTTCTCTACGGAGACTCAAAATACCTTAACAGTGTGAATGAATTTTGTTTATTTCAAGTATTTTCCCAAAAAAGTTATAGAGGAAAATAATATAGTTCAATATGACTACAGAAAAATCCTTTTCTTAGATGGGTTGGGTGAGGGCTACCACTTTGGTATCCTCCAAAGGAAAGTCGGTGGAAGGTGGGGTATTTAGGTCTTCTCGGGAACTTTTATAGCTGTTGAACTTCATTCACAGTCTTGCAGATAGGCGCCAGTTGGAGGCACCCCTTGAGCGAAGGTTTTTTCTTCGGGAAGAAAACCACATTATGCAAGCGCATAAGTTAAAATAAAGGTAAAAGGGATAAATTGTTTGGGAAAGTTTTGGTTTTTGTTGCAAATGAAATTGCCGTTTCACTACAGCATTTGCCAACATTCTTATTAGATTCCATTAGCGTACATTAGTACCTAAATTTTAATTAAATTGGTTTTCATCAATATGTAAATTATTTATACTAGAAACTGCGTGGACAGCTATGATACTAGTTCTTGATATTGCGATAGAGCCTTTTTAAAAAAACACAAACTTTCACAGACCGAATTTATTACAAAAACTTCTTAATGACCTTCTATACTAACAACCAGAATAATAATAATAATCCTTTCTCTTAATTAACTACTTTATATAAAATAAATGCTTAGCTTAGGAAAAATACATTATGCGTTCTAGTTAGGACAATACATCGAGAAACTTCCCTATGCTGTCTGTTGTTTATGTCTGCGAAATAATACTGACGCGTCTATCTGGCGCCGGTGCATCTAGTAAGTTCCATTAGGTATCCCATGATATAACTTACTTTATATTTATTAAAAAAATGCATTACCGTACGTGCCTTTGTTATGTAATTACCACATACCATATGGTAGAAGTTATTGCAAACGATCTTTGAATTATACTAACATAGAAGAAATCGTTTCCAAAAAATATCTGGCATTTGAATCTACTTTACTTACTATTTTGAGCATTTAAACTAACACTAAATTCCTTTAAGATACGAATAATGGACATGCTGTATACAATACAATATTATATTACCTGTATGATTTGCGCCGCAGTTTGATTATCCCACTTTGTTGGCAGTTACATATTTGCATCTGCCGGGTGATAACTACAGATACAGCTACCAAAAAATATGATCGTAAGTCAATCTTAAAAATCCTGTTAATTATAAAAAATCTCTTTAGATATTAGTTACCTATCCCAAAAACTTTTTTTAGATATATCCCAAATGCGAAAACTTGAGAATAGCCGTAAAAGGATGCTCTATGTTGGGAATTTTCCCGTCGGAGTTTATGTTTCCAGAAAACAAAAAGATGCGAAGCGCTTATTACCTTTATTCCAACATAATACTTGCTTATTGGGCCGGATTCATAGTCACACAATACATACAACTATTCTTGATTCTGAACGAAAACCCCATTAAAAAAGATCTGATGTCTTTGAACCTATGTATTACCTTACTATACACTGTCACTATCAGTAAAAAATTGATAATACTAATAAGTCCCAGTTTCAAGAAAATTATTGAGACAATTATTGAAGATGAGGTAAACGAAGACCCTATTGATGATGAATTGGTAGGGTTAGCGATGGTTTAGTTTTCATGATATAATATTCCAAAATTTAAGATTCAAAAACTTGATAAAAAGAACATTGAAGACGTCAATTGGAAGTATAGGATTTACATTTACAACGTGTTTATCGTATGTTTGTTATACTTTCTAAAACCCATTATGGTTGGAACTGTTGAAGAAACATATGGAAATGTAACCCGGATTGTAAGAGAATTGCCTCTATCCTCTTGGTTTCCTTTTGATGCACAAGAGCATTACAAGGTCAATTGAATTGCATGCTCATATGAACAAGTAAAATATTATCAGTTTTAGATGGCGTATATTTTTCAATCTATAGATGCTTTAGTTTGAGCTAATTCTGTAATGGTCATCGATATTCTCATGATTAGTTTAATTCTCTATCCTTGCAGACAGCTAAGAAAGCTAGATCATTTGTTCAGGAATTTTCAGGATTTTAAACGGAAATATCAAACTTTGAACGCCATTGAGGATGAGGAATTGGCTGGTTTTTTATTTTTTAAACACCTCATTGTCAGACATGAGAATATTATTCAGTAAGTCACAAACACGTTCTTTAACCCAGTTTTGGATGATTGCCACTTTTTTAGATATGTTAACAGTCACAACAAGAACATGGCCTACCCTATGGTGTTTGATTTTATCCAGAGCTCAATGCAAATTGCCTCCGCTATCACGCAAGTCTCAGGGGTTGGTAACTTCCCTTCTCATCACAATAATCTCTAACTTTATCTTTTAATTAGAATGAAATTAATTTCATGTTAGTCACATCTATAACCATTTTCTCAATAAGCATGTTGTTAAGGCTTTCTTTGTATTATTACCATGCCGATGAACTGTTAATTCTGGTAAGCACATATCATCGAGAATTCATAAAAGCCTCTGCTCTTATTTGATTTTAGAGTCAGAAATTGTCCCATTCAGTCTGGGAAAGCAATTGGCCAGACGAAACTCCTAAAATCAAATTCATGGTTCTGATTTTTACCATGAGAGTTCAGAAACCTCTTGCTTTCGCAATTGGTCCATTTAGTAAGATGTCGATAGAATCCCTTATCTCTGTAAGTTTTCATCTACTGATCTTATTGATGTAAGTACGGTCCCCATGGAACTCACTCATTTTTAGATACTTAAGACTACATATTCATATGTGATGCTCATTTTGACGTAATTGATAATACAGTGGGCGTAGGTATGTGTTGAGACACGACGGATTGTCTCCAATACATGATGGAAACGTTACTTCTTCAAATTTTCAAATCAAAAATAAATATATGCATACCACGCTTTAGATGCTACTAAATAGTAATAGTAGCGATAGATGTACTTTCAAAAGATAATAAATTAGCACGCAGATCAGCAGAAGTCGGTTTTACTCCAAGCACCTACAACTTACCTCGTACTTCCATATGTAAATTTAATAATGTAACCAAAACATAAAATAGATTGTGGCCATCTAAGTAAACTAATTTATTATACAGTGTGTTTCAAAAAATGTGTCCGTAAATGAAGGGTGTGACTCCTTAGCTCATTGCAAAAAAAAAAGTTCCTAGTGACATGAATCTACAAACGCATCGTTTTCAAGATACAGGATGTTAAAAATAAAGTTTTTTTTTTCAGTCTTTTGACGATATCTCAGGAACTGTTTAAAGTGAGGTGCTCGGCATTTCCTTACAATCCTGATATACCATCTTTTCCTCATTCACCTATACAGATTGGATTCCGCATGAAATCGGCGTGGACAGCTGGTCCCTCTCATATTGGTAGATATCGCTCCTAGAAAGGCATTTCCCAGGTTTTTCCCCGTCCTTTTCGAGATTTCTTAGAAATATTTTCTATTCGCTTGAATAGCATGTTCTCTTTTTTTTTGTTGCTGGTTTTATATCTACGCAGCCTACCTGAAAGCACAGAGAGCCTTTATTTAAGTATGTTCAAACATTGCTGTGCAGTGACGTTGTTCAGGTTTATTTTGAGTGGATACGTGCATGTTGCAGTATACTTTTCACTTTTTTTTGTAACCTTCAGAATATTCTTCCAGCTACACACTCTAATAGCTGGCCTATTCTTCGCTGAAGTTCTTCGATTTTGGTTTGTAGTCTCCTTTCTTATTGACGTTATTATTATTACCATTATCCTTATCATTATCCATATGATTATCATTATTATTAAATAGTATTATTATTATCATCACTACTATTATTATCATGAAGCAGACTGTATTTTGTGACACTTTGCTAAGTTCCTACGAGGAAATTGGGATGGACGTAGTTTACAAATTTTTAACCGTCTCAACATTTCATAATTATTCACAAGTATATTCTTTCGAAAACAAAATGTACACTTAACCCATTAGCGCTTAATGGTCCCATACGTCACTAGCTATTAGGCTGTGATGGGAGAAAAGCATTTGTTGTATTCCCCTTGTCGAATAATTTAAATTGAAGCCCTTAAGTATATGTGACCCAGAAGGCCTGTATTGTAGCTTCGCTAAATTTGTGAATTTTGTCAAACAAACCAACGTTGCTTTATTGAAGGTATGGACGTGGATTAAAAGTTTCAGAGCGAATTTTAGAGAGAAGTTAGATGTTTTCCTTTTTTTGCGAAATTTTAATTAATCAAATTTGAGTTCATATGAGAACATTGCTGCTATTAAACGAGCGGGCCTCACCACCGTAACGATTTATATCCTTAACTAGTATATAATTATAGCAAAATAACACTTCAAAAAGTGTTTAAGACACTTTTTGAGGAAGGAACTGTTACTGATCGATTTAGATATACATAGATAGTAAGATTTTGATCGATGAAGACCTAGTAGAGGAGGATGCATTTCTTAGCCCGCGTAAAAATTGTATTCATAAATAAAGGGGGAACGTAAATAGATGAGCCTAGGCCAACGGCGTCTCAAGTGCACTCCATGAAGAAACTATAAGAAAGCTATCTCATGTACTATCGGCCACAAAAGTGGTCGACCACGCTAAGGTTCAAAATCGCTTGACACGTATTCCGAGCGAAGGCGCCTTACCAGTTCACAAACAATGATCCACAACAAAAACGTTGTGTCTAGCGAATAAATTTAGAATTTTACATTTAATATCAAGTTTGCAAGGATATTTTCAAGCTGCTAATTTCAAATAAATCAATTCGGTTAGTAATTGTATGAAAACATCACTATATAAACATTGAATTTTGTAAATTGCAAAAGTTGATATGACTATATAATTGTTTAAGATGAAAACTAAAAAAGTACATGTTAAATTCAATTATAAGCAAGACCAAAAATTTGCAAAACACTGTAGTACAACTTACTAAACTTTAAGACTATTATTAACAATAATATTTTGCTGGGAATTAGGAATTAACTAGTCCGACTGTTTCCTACCTCTCACTTAACAATCAAGTGATTTCTATGTCGCAAAAGTTCTTTAGACAAAAGATGATATAAACGGCGTTTTTTGTAATGCGTACGTTAAAAGGAAAAATTTCAAGACACATTTTTTTCGGAAATACAGTACGATCGAGAGAAAATAAACTTAAAATTTATATAAGTAAATAACTAAATTAAAAAATAAACAATTCTAATAGCGGGTTACTCTCCCCCATTGGCGTCGATGACGTCTTGTAGCCTCCGGCTCATTGAACCCACAAGGTTTTGACACAAGGGTGAACCTCTAACCCCATTTCATATTTGGTTGCAATATGCCACCAAATCTTTGGTAGTACGTTCATTGTTATTGTGCCACCTTTGAACCATTAGGCCATATAAATTTTCTATGGGGTTTAGGTCTGGTGAATATGCAGGCCAGGGAAGATTATTTATGTCTGGATGCTCGTGATACCAGTCCTTCACGATGTTTGCGTGATATATCCTACAGTTGTCATCAATTATGTTGATGACAGGCATTTCTGCCACAGGATACAAAATACGAACAGAAGGAAGTATAACTTCGTCGAGCATCCGAACGTACTCAATAGAATTCGAACTTGTTTCAAAACTTATCAGTTCACCGGGACCATCAGCAGACATCCACCTATAGAAGTTAACCCGTATTCGGCCGGACCTTCTGTTCGATACAATATAGCATTCATCGTACCGAGCAATATGAGGTCGCCATAAATGTAGCCTGCCGTTTTCGCTTGACAAAAAAGTTTTTTCGTCAGCAAAAATAGCATTTGCCCAATCGAAATTTAAATACTCTTGAGCAAATGCTAAGTGGGCCTGTTTATGTTGCTCTGTCAGAGCAAGTTTCGTTGCTGGTCGCCGATTATGAAGACCCTCTTTATGAAGAGTCCTTCCGATGGTCTCCATACTTACATCCCAACGTACAGCGTACTGGAATGTTCGTCGGAAACCACATTCCCGAAAATCGGCGACTAGTTCCTGCCGCTGGTCGTCCGACAACTTAGGGGATCTACCAGGTCTGGGTCGCTCGTCTACGTGATCCTCGACCCCATGACAGGTGATCCAGCGACGGACTGTCTCCCTCTGAAACGAGATCAAAACTGCACGGGCACAAAAATTTTAAAAACCTCTCAAATTTGGGCTTCTGAAAAGCAATTCTTTTTATAGAGAGTGTTCCAAATTCGATGTGTTATTATTGCTATCTCTTAAACGGGAAGAGTGACAGGGTCGATTAAATTGGAAGAAATGTGCCAAATTTAATACTCTTCTAAGAACCGAAAACAATGTTGCCGAATTATTTTTAGTTTCTGAGTTAATGTGAAAAAACTAAAATTAGGTCGAATTTAATTTTCTAAATGAATCGATAACTAAAGGTTTTTCATCAAAACGTTTGATACCAGAACTTCGTAGTTTTCTTATGTCTACAAACCAGTAAATTTCAAAATTTTAAATGTTCCTTAGCTTTTGAGATAATGACAACAACTTGAGTTTTGCAAATATGGACCTGTACATGGTTTGGCGATTTTTAAAAGTTCTTAATAACCTCATTACAACGATGTATCACAAGATAGAATTTTTTATGTTTTAGTTTAAAAAAAGTAATTCTGCATTTTTCTCTCAATAAGCTAGGCCGGTCTTGGAGAGCCAAATAAATAATGCAATTATTATGCCTCAAAAATATTATGCAGGCAAATAAATTATCAATCAAGCCACAGAAAATGAATAATAAATTAGTATTATAATAACATTAACTGGCCAGCACGGTCCTCGGATATAATCCCTATGGATCTCTCCATATGGCGTTTTATCAAAGATAGGGTCTATCAAACAATACCACTGAATGTGGAGGAACTTACACAAGCTAGGCCGGTCTTGGAGTGCGAAGTAAAAAATGCAATTATTATGTCTCAAAAATGTTATGCAGGCAAATGAATTGTCAATCAACCTATACGATTATAAATTATTCAACGATAACAAAAATAATAATCCAACTCTTAATTTAAAATGAAACTAAACATTCTTTAATGAACAAATGGAGAACTGAATAACTCTAATACAATCAACAGTCATTGTCAATATAATTTTTTACTGATTATAAGTGTTCAAAATGACCTTCGTTATGAAGAAGACAGTATCGAGCATTTTTTATAACTTTTTTTGGATATTTTCTTACATACGAGGAGTTAGTTTTTGACAAACAGTTTGAATTTTTGGGTAAGTTCCTCCACATTCAGTGGTATTGTTTGATAGACCCTATCTTTGATAAAACGCCATATGGAGAGATCCATAGGGATTATATCCGAGGACCGTGCTGGCCAGTTAATGTTATTATAATACTAATTTATTATTCATTTTCTGTGGCTTGATTGATAATTTATTTGCCTGCATAACATTTTTGAGACATAATAATTGCATTTTTTACTTCGCACTCCAAGACCGGCCTAGCTTGTGTAAGTTCCTCCACATTCAGTGGTATTGTTTGATAGACCCTATCTTTGATAAAACGCCATATGGAGAGATCCATAGGGATTATATCCGAGGACCGTGCTGGCCAGTTAATGTTATTATAATACTAATTTATTATTCATTTTCTGTGGCTTGATTGATAATTTATTTGCCTGCATAATATTTTTGAGGCATAATAATTGCATTATTTATTTGGCTCTCCAAGACCGGCCTAGCTTATTGAGAGAAAAATGCAGAATTACTTTTTTTAAACTAAAACATAAAAAATTCTATCTTGTGATACATCGTTGTAATGAGGTTATTAAGAACTTTTAAAAATCGCCAAACCATGTACAGGTCCATATTTGCAAAACTCAAGTTGTTGTCATTATCTCAAAAGCTAAGGAACATTTAAAATTTTGAAATTTACTGGTTTGTAGACATAAGAAAACTACGAAGTTCTGGTATCAAACGTTTTGATGAAAAACCTTTAGTTATCGATTCATTTAGAAAATTAAATTCGACCTAATTTTAGTTTTTTCACATTAACTCAGAAACTAAAAATAATTCGGCAACATTGTTTTCGGTTCTTAGAAGAGTATTAAATTTGGCACATTTCTTCCAATTTAATCGACCCTGTCACTCTTCCCGTTTAAGAGATAGCAATAATAACACATCGAATTTGGAACACTCTCTATAAAAAGAATTGCTTTTCAGAAGCCCAAATTTGAGAGGTTTTTAAAATTTTTGTGCCCGTGCAGTTTTGATCTCGTTTCAGAGGGAGACAGTCCGTCGCTGGATCACCTGTCATGGGGTCGAGGATCACGTAGACGAGCGACCCAGACCTGGTAGATCCCCTAAGTTGTCGGACGACCAGCGGCAGGAACTAGTCGCCGATTTTCGGGAATGTGGTTTCCGACGAACATTCCAGTACGCTGTACGTTGGGATGTAAGTATGGAGACCATCGGAAGGACTCTTCATAAAGAGGGTCTTCATAATCGGCGACCAGCAACGAAACTTGCTCTGACAGAGCAACATAAACAGGCCCACTTAGCATTTGCTCAAGAGTATTTAAATTTCGATTGGGCAAATGCTATTTTTGCTGACGAAAAAACTTTTTTGTCAAGCGAAAACGGCAGGCTACATTTATGGCGACCTCATATTGCTCGGTACGATGAATGCTATATTGTATCGAACAGAAGGTCCGGCCGAATACGGGTTAACTTCTATAGGTGGATGTCTGCTGATGGTCCCGGTGAACTGATAAGTTTTGAAACAAGTTCGAATTCTATTGAGTACGTTCGGATGCTCGACGAAGTTATACTTCCTTCTGTTCGTATTTTGTATCCTGTGGCAGAAATGCCTGTCATCAATTATGTTGATGACAACTGTAGGATATATCACGCAAACATCGTGAAGGACTGGTATCACGAGCATCCAGACATAAATAATCTTCCCTGGCCTGCATATTCACCAGACCTAAACCCCATAGAAAATTTATATGGCCTAATGGTTCAAAGGTGGCACAATAACAATGAACGTACTACCAAAGATTTGGTGGCATATTGCAACCAAATATGAAATGGGGTTAGAGGTTCACCCTTGTGTCAAAACCTTGTGGGTTCAATGAGCCGGAGGCTACAAGACGTCATCGACGCCAATGGGGGAGAGTAACCCGCTATTAGAATTGTTTATTTTTTAATTTAGTTATTTACTTATATAAATTTTAAGTTTATTTTCTCTCGATCGTACTGTATTTCCGAAAAAAATGTGTCTTGAAATTTTTCCTTTTAACGTACGCATTACGAAAAACGCCGTTTATATCATCTTTTGTCTAAAGAACTTTTGCGACATAGAAATCACTTGATTGTTAAGTGAGAGGTAGGAAACAGTCGGACTAGTTAATTCCTAATTCCCAGCAAAATATTATTGTTAATAATAGTCTTGAAGTTTAGTAAGTTGTACTACAGTGTTTTGCAAATTTTTGGTCTTGCTTATAATTGAATTTAACATGTACTTTTTTAGTTTTCATCTTAAACAATTATATAGTCATATCAACTTTTGCAATTTACAAAATTCAATGTTTATATAGTGATGTTTTCGTACAAGTACTAACCGAATTGATTTATTTGAAATTAGCAGCTTGAAAATATCCTTGCAAACTTGATATTAAATGTAAAATCCTAAATTTATTCGCTCGACGCAACGTTTTTGTTGTGGATCATTGTTTGTGAACTGGTAAGGCGCCTTCGCTCGGAATACGCGTCAAGCGATTTTGAACCTTAGCGTGGTCGACCACTTTTGTGGCCGATAGTATATATTACAGATATTGTAACATAGGCAGAAAGACCAATCGGTCGATAGCTTGTTTCTAACGAAATAAAGATTGTGTGTGTGTGTGTGTGTGTATATATATATATTTATTTATTTATTTATCCTTTCTCTTAAATATCTATGCAAATCTACAGCTACTAGAAATGACATAATTGCAGCATTGTACCAAAGTAATAATATTTCTTTAGTCCTATGTCCTATTATGAAAGACTTTGTGACATTATAATTTTGTAAACTATTCTCCTGACATGATAATTTTCTGGGGGGCTCGATTATCGATATATTCCTCCAATCTGAGTCTCCATGAGTCCGGTTAGGGTAAATAATCTGTATTTTGTACTAAGTCACATTCTTTGGGAAGGAAATGGAAAAAGATGGAATTTTTTTCCGTTTACTAGGTCCATTCGATTCCATGCCATAGACCATGTGTTGTTGAACTTATCAAAACATATAAACACTGTTTCACTGTTATTAGGTTTATGTATATAAAATACACTATTCACTACAGCAGTTAAGATTAAAAAATGTTATGCTAACATCGCCATAGCGCAGAAATAAATAGGCTGCTTATCCCCTGGTTAATGAATTTGACACTAATATACTCGACCGCTCTTCTGCCCTTCTATCTCTTAACTATTTGTTCTCGGTTCTTTTCTTAACTCTCCCTGCTCGAGTGGTCCTTAAGACCCAAAGGGAGTACCTGTTAGTCCCTGTTTCCCATAGACAAATCCCGCACGTGGGTATTTAATTATGTCGGTAGTAGTGACCTCGTTTGACAATGCTTTATCTTCAAGATGGCTTTATCAGCCTGCCCCTCATCTATTATCGATTCTAATGGTACAATTCTAACTTAAGGACTAATAATTCTCCGACATATACATATAATTCATCAGTGATCACCCATTGAAAATCCTTTTAAGGTAATTTCTGATATAATAAATGGCCATAAAGGTTATTACAATCAATATAATGAATTTGAGTAAAGTCAAAAATTTTTTCACCATTAATTTGTATTTCTGGCTTCACTAGCGCGTATCTATTACTGCATTAAGATATTCCACCACGAATTCCTTTTTCGAAAAACAAATACATCTCATAATCTGTTAATAAGTCAAGACTGACGTCACTATACTTCTAATCATCTAATTTTAGATATAGATCATGCCATTCATCTAGATTCTTAATTCCAAAATATTTTGAGACTGTTAAAACATGATCATACTCTGATCAACTTATATTTTCTTTCGTTAGTGAGGAGTAAAATTTATCTATTGGAGGAAGAGAAGTTTCTTCAAATATTTCAAATGAGTCCATATATTCATAACAATATATGCCTTTTCTAATTATCTTTGACACTTGCTTTCTGAATAATGCTTGTAACTGTGTATTGCTATAGTATTTCTTCGTTTCTCTCACCTGTCCATGTTCTAAGTTAGATGACAATGTGTCTAAACTACTTGCTAGGACCTGAATGAATCTATAAATCTTAATTCAATATAACTACCGTCGTCCATTCTTAAAACTTTACTGAATGAAATGTATTTCTCTTCATTATCTGGAATTAGCTTCAGATTACGTTTGCCCTCACCGAGAATCTTAATAAACAAATGACAATGATATCAACTCAAATTATGAAATAGAAATGGAATGAAGAGTGGTTGTTTGTATTTCAAGTTGTAGTTTGTACATGTTACAAATTCATATTTGCCTGTATAGTGATCATGCTGCTTGACTTTTGGGTTTTTACAGTAAAATCTTTTTTGCATAGATAGCATTCCTTTGCTTTTCTATAACCTTTTAGATCTACATCTGTCATAATTTTATTTTCCTTTAATAATTTATATATTATTATTTTCGCATGTTCTGTGATTCGTTCTTTAAATCTTTTATCAGCATTTTCTCCTCTATAAATTTCTAACGGATTTTGGATATTTCCATAGACACTCTTTATACAAAGTCCATAATTGCAAGGAATATGTAGCTGAGTCTTCTGAGTATATGATTTTTCTAGATTTGGTTCACATGTCTGAATTGGCTTTAAGATTGATTCAAAATCACAATAAATTCAATACGGGTGTCTAAGCATCCTCTGAATATTTTTAAACGATATTGTTAATTTAATTTCTATTTCATTTTCTATTTTATATGTAGGTATAACAGACAAACAGGTTTCATTATTATTACGTATTACTTGGTTTTTTTTAACAGCATTTTCAGTTCTAGCACAATAATTTAAACATTTTCTACAGAAATATTTGTTATATCTATCAATTTCTAATTTGTTATTTAATAATCGACTTAAACTTTTAATCTAACAATAATGATTTTGAAAATAAAGTTGCTTGGGCCAGGAGCTTCTTGAGATCCTGCCTAACAATAATGACCACCTCAATAGGCACCCACGTTGTAATCCACTTACTCTGGCGTGATTTCTTTAGAGGATTAAAAGACCAGACGGTTTACCGTTATTAATTGAAGAGGTTTCAAGGTTCTAAAGGTCAGAAAAACACCGTCGCTCCAATTAACACTAACTGTAATCACTATGATAGTTCTCGTATAGATTTACGAGAGCATAAAATACAAGAATTACGAATACAGAACTAAACACGAGTTAAACTAGATTTAGCACAGAGACAATGAACAAGAGTCACACTTAAGAGCGAATCGCGGATTGCACAAGATCTGGTACAGAGCGATAAAAATACGGAGTTCAGCACTGGATGTTTTGTAGTCGACGAGTTCTTTAGGAAGAGAGTGATTCTTGGGGGTTTTCCTTCTTGGAACCACCAAGGGGACACCCCCTGGCCTTATATTGGCGGGAGGGTTCTGCTTTTTAACCAATCCCATTCTTGTGGCCCCCTCGACTTCTTGGCCTTGTTTTACAAGGGGTGCAATTTCGAAATTACAAGATTTCTTATTGCTATTATTTTTGTCACGGACCAAATGTGCAGTAACCCAAATGTCCGTTTTTTAGTTACTGTGAATGTTGTTCGGCACATAACATTAGGACGAGAAGTGGCCTATTTTTATTGATACCTAGTTTATAGGGTTCAATAAACTTTGAGATAATTTATGTTGAGTTTTTCCCAACAAAAGTAGATCAATATTTTTATCATATTCTTGTTTTTTATTGTGATATTATGGATAGAACGCAGTATCTTCAGAACTGAATACTATGATATTAATTTTATTCTATGTTTAAAATTTAAGAATGTCTTGAATTTTAATTGGTAATTCAATTCCATTAAAATGTAATAAATCTTTGTATTCTGGTTTGAGGTATTGTGCTCATCTTTGTGGATTTTTATTTTGGTGTTTTTAACGCACATGAAACTGAATATCGAAAATATTCATTATCTTTATTATTTATATTGATACATGCTTTCTTATCTTCTATCCATTTTGGTAGTGCAATATATATTAACTACTACTTAACGGTTTATATTTGTTAATATTAATTCTTAAATTATCTATTCTGCTTAGAGCCCAGCCTGATCCTTTAGCTTCTAATTCATCACATCTGAACATAAATAAATCTCTTTAAACATCCCAGTAATTAATTAAATCATGTTCTCTTCTTATTATCACATTAGGTAGTTGAAACTTGTGTGTCATTTCTTGTTCTAAAGTTTTAAAATCACATTACAACTATAAATTAATTTTAATATTATTATATATATCTAAAGCGTTTTTAATAAGATTATTCGCTTTATCTTTAATCGAGTCTATATAATAAGATATGTCAGTATTACCTTCTTTATTGTTATGTTGATAAGTTAATAACCTACCTTTAAAAAACTAAACTCCAACTAAAATAAAATCAAGTTCAGAATAATGTTTTGTTTTATAAAGCTGTAGCCTAGTTTCTTTAATATAATTTTCACAAATATTACATTTATTTGTTTTATTCTTTTTTTTTGGGGGGTACAACTATATGTATGTCATCAAATAAATAATTCAATATTTTGTTTTCTTCTTCTTTTTTTATGTTTTTCATGTTGCCTGATGATCTGTTTTATCAGCTCAGCTTTTTTTTATCTTGTAATGTATTGTATCCTTATTCTTTAGCAATATTATATAACTCTGGTAGTTTAAGTTTATTTCATTTATGTAATAGCGTTTGATCTTTTCTAATACATTCACCACGTTCTTTGTATTTTTTCTTCATTATTCTTCCTTTCCTTGGTTCTGCTATTAAATCTTGATCAAATGGAAAAATTTACTTTCTTATTTTCTCTTTCCTTTTTCTTCTTTTCAAACTGTTTTATAATTTCTCCTATTAACTCATCTTTAATATAACTCTTCACATATTTTATACCTATTTTTTAACAAAAATATATAAATCTTTTAATGCATATTCATTTAAACGTTCTTCCATTTTAAGACAACCAATTTATTATTAAAAAAATTATTTCAATAAACACCTATTCCCTTTTTATGTAAATTTGATTGCAAGTGTCTTTGATATTGCGTTTTAGTAGAATATCTACCACATGCACATAGCAAATACTTACAATTTGTATAGATTTTACATTATTTACATCTTCTATCAGGATTTTTGTACTTATAAAATTCATCTGGATATTTAAATAGTAAACAAATAGAGCACCGAATATCATCCATTTATTTAGGAAAAGATATTTTCAATAAACCTAATTTAGTTAAAGTTATAATTTTATTTTTATTTTCTTTAAATTGAGCATTCATATTTCTAATTATAATTCTTTCAAATTCATTGGTTGCAGAATATTCTGATCTATATAGATCTTTCACTCTTCTTTGAAATTCAGCACATGCATTTAGGTCCTTCAGATACTCATTAATCTGGGTTGAAACAACTTGATTCATTTAAAATTGAATTAAATACCTTGACACTTTGTTGTATGAAAATATCACAATTATTTGCGTAGGCTATAAAATAAACTTAGATAATTGGTAGCAATGTCGGCTATATTTAAATATTTAAATGGTAAGTAATCTCATTTAAATTTTAGAATTAATGATGGGGTAAAATTATCTCATTTTATTTTTCCATTGATAATATTTTTCCCTTCAGGAATATTAACTATTTACATTTTTTTCAATATCTTTAAATGTTGGACCTTTTTTACTAATTTTCATTTCTAATAATTCTTATTTAGAATATTCGAATCTTCTCAAAAATAGGTTTAAAACCATCTTGAAATTTTATGTCCTTTAAAGTTTTATTCATATACCTACTTATCTTCTTATTGTCTTTTGTTTCTATTATTATTGTACTAAACATTTTGTTCATTTCGCCTATACCACTTTCATCATTGTGTTTAGATGTTTGTTTTGTTATAATTTTTTTATATTTCTGTTCTCTGGCTAATAATTCATCAATTATTTCTTGATTTCTAAAATTGGAGTATTTATATATTTCTTTAGTAATCGCGTATTCAATGTTCTAAGAAATGTTATTATCATCTTTATATGAATTTGGGAGACGTTTTAGGTTTTTAACACCAGTATTGATAGTTTGAATATTATATCCCGATTCTTTGTTTAATTCTTGTAATTCAAGTACATTGGTTATTAAATTATCAAATCCTATTAATTCAATCTCACTGGGGGTAAATCATTTGATTTGTTTTTCCATTTAATTAGATTTATTTTTTAAACATTACCACGCGATGCCATTCAACACAATACTTTACTATTCGCCACGGGACCATTCCTCAATACCATGCTATATTACCATAATTCGCTGCTTTAATACAATTCAATACAACAATACCTCACATTACGATTCAATACCCCCATAGTATAATACTTTACAATAATTTAAAAAATAATTTAAATAAATTTAAAAAACCGTCAAGGCCGATTACACCTGATAAATTTATTAAACTTTTAACATCTTATAATTTTTTATCTAATTCTATTAATTCCTTTTGTGAAAAATATAAAGTTAATCATAAAACTATAGTAAAATATTTAAAAGTTAATAATATATCCTATAATCAAAAAGAAGTTGTTAATTTACCACCCCGAGATAATTGTGGACGGTTTACTTTAAATTTACATATCTCCTCTGGAGCAAGCACAACGTGTGCAGTTAAAAAAACTAAAATTATTTTTAAAAAAAGTTAAATTTCAAGAGTCGCTGAAAAAATGTCATTCATTAAGAGACTTGAATAATCTTTAATTAGTTTAAATATGTATTCAATTGCATAATTACGATTTTTTATTTGTGTAATTTCGTTATTATTCTTTGGTACATTAATTTTAGTGTCTTGTGAAAAAGATTTGTAGCTATTCTTTAATATTTGTAAATCAAATTGCTGCCTCTTTGATGGTTTAAATATTCTATTACCACTTATCTTCTTCTTCATTCATTTTTAATTTATATCAATTACCCTATTTACAGAACTTGATCATTCAGATTTAGTGCATTTAGCACTTGTTCTTTCAGAATTATTAATATATATAATTATAATTTAATTGTAATATTTTTATTCTCAATTGTTCCCGATTGTTCCCAAATGTTTCCATTTTTTCTCAAGTTACATGTATTCTTAATGGACATCGTGTTAAGCTAGCATTACTTGGTAAATAAGTAATATTAACTCAGAACTGCGTTAGTAGCATTTGGTCTTCAGTAGTTTAGTAAAATTCATATAGATACCTAATATTTTAGTATTAAATAATAATAAACTTACTTTTAAAACAGTATATAGATATAATGAATGAATTGGTTGAGAAATTGGACACTCCAGAATCTTCGGTTGAACAGAAAAATCAATTTAGAGCAATGTTTGTTTTATTATTTTCCAAACTGTGTACGAGCATTATTTGAAATCAATTTAAAATAGTATTCAATTAATACGTTTCTTAACCAGTGGACATTACAATAATAGTAAGCCTATGGAGTAAGATGTTAAAGTTAAAGAATCTTGAATTACCAATTTAAATTATTGCATGAACATGGTTATCGGTTTGTTGCATATAAAGGGGAAATGCTGACTGTTTTGTCTGTTTTCATATTTTCTAGATGCTACCTGCATGGGGAGGAATTGTGTCAACTTTATAAGCAGCGTCGGAAGAACAAAATTTTGGTGATCGTTCATTTCAACGTGTATGCTAACATTGGGCAAGGTTATTATGCCGTGGATGTAGAAATTACTAACAATAAAGTGATGACCTTATCTTAAGCTTCAGAGTTGATAGATCTATTGTTGACCCAAAGTCGTATCATTACTTATAATGATAAGGTTGGTGTTAATACTGTACTATTAGAATGAACTTTTCTCCAAATACCGAGACTCACTCTGCAATTTGCAAGTCCTAAAACCAAGGAACAGTTTGTTGCTCAAATTTCTGAAGTAATAACGAGCAGGTGAGAAATTATTGTTACATTTTATAAAGTTGAGAATTTCTGTACTAATTCAATTGTTCATTTTGTTCTTATAGTGACTCAGGAAGAAGTTCCGGTGCCAGTTCGGTGGAATCTGCAGCAACACCTTAAGATGGAAGTCTCAGACCATCAGAAACTACATTTAACTATTCATAAAAAATTTGGAAAAAAATTTGTATCATTCATTTTTTCCTGTCCTTCCGTCCTTATCAAGTCTTTGTAAATGAAGAAAATACACTGCATGACATAGAAAAGAGAACATCTCGTAGAAATGATTTGATTTCAATAATTTTTGGTGGGCATGTTTCTTACGTTAAAACAAATACTTCATTAAAAAATCGAACAAATTTAATTTTCAAAAATAAAAAAAAAGTATAATTTGTCGGTCCTCCGCGGTATCTTATACATTCCTGTACACGTCTAGGCGTGAATCTAACGAGGTGATTGATGTCGTCTTGGGAGATCGCATTCCAGGCTAACTGGACAGCATGACACAGCGCCGCTAGGGTTTGCGGGGGATGGGGTAAATTATGCAATCTCCTACCTACAATACCCCATACATGTTTAATTGGTGAGAGGTTTGGAGATCGAGGTGGCCAAGATAGCAAATTGATTGCATTTTGTTCAAAGAAATCCATAATCACTCTAGCCACATATGGCCGTGCATTGACTTGCTGGAAAACTGGATTAACAAAAGTTTCCAAATAAGGTACGAGATGAGGTTCCAGGACTTCTTTGATGTATCGTTGGGCTGTCATACTGCCTCTAGCGAAAAGTAAAGGTAACCTGCTACCATATACAACAGCACCCCAAACCATTGCTTCAACAGTCTGATGGACATGCCTCTTTATTTTAAACTGAGGATCCTGTTAGGGCTTGTGTAAAGGATAGAATATCCGATAATTGATTTAATCTATTAGTTCGATAAGTTGTATTCTTCATAAGCCTAGTATTAAATCTGTGACTAGTATGTAAGGAACCCGCGTGCTACGCCTATGAACATTACTCGTTTTTTTTGCCACGTTGCCTGTATGACCAGATGTTGGTACGCATTTTGTTTGAACTTAGACTAACTATGTAATAAAACTTCTCGCCGACCTTTTGTGCGTACTAGAATTTAGACACGATCTCGACTGGTCTTACCCGCCCTCCAATAAAACCCAATTATATTGTTAAAATTAGGCAAGTTACAAGGACAGATCTAGAATAAGTACCGATGATGACCTCCTGGTTTCTGGTACGCCTATTTACGCTTACCATTAACTTTAGTATTTAAGATTTTGCAAGAAGAAAAATCGCCCTCTTCTTGTGCGTCTCCGTCGACTCTTAATTTCGTACGTTGCACGTTACTCGTACGCGATTACTTTACTCACGGTTCCTATACACGGTTAATTAGTACACTAGTTAACTAGTCACGAAAAGTTGTTACTCCTTTGCTAAATTACTCGAAATTGCTGGTGAACAATAAACCTTAGTTACCGTTAAAAAGGGTTTTTGTTTTCTTCATTTGCACGAACACGGTGTCTCTGAGACCGTGAACTCAGGATGGTCCTTCGCAAGCATTCAGTCCATTGCTAACTAGACGTATCAAGAATTAGACCACGTCTAATCAACATTTTGGTACCATGAATCATAAATAAACAGATCCCATCTTTCACCCCGTCTTCTTCTTACTCTTGCCCGACCATCATGCATACCCAAACAGAATCTGGATTCGTTACTAAACACTATATTATCCCATTCCAGATTCCACTGTATCCGTTCTCTGCACCACTGCAGTCGATTTTGACGATGATTTAAGGTGAGGGGTAACACAAGATAGGAACAGTAGGAAATGGAAAAGAAATTTATTTATAAACAAACAAATTATTCTTTTTTTACCCAATTTTTTTTATATTGCAAAAACTTGCATTTTCTTATCATGGTATACACATTAAGTATTTGATTGTTGTCAGTGTACAAGTTTTCGTTTGCTATGGCTGTTTACTCTAACGCAGAATTAACCGACATTCATTTCATGTATGGTCATGTTAATGGTATTGCTACCAAAGCGTGACATCTTTATGATGAAGCTTATCCAAATCGCCAGATTCCTTTACATCGTATGTTTGGAACAATTCATCAAAGATTGTGTGATACTGGTTCATTGAACAAAAAATGCTATTTATCTGGAATATCAAGGTCAGTATCTACTCCTAGAGTAGAAGAAAAAATTTTAGCACGGATAGAACATAATTCAGGAACGAGTGTGAGAAGAATATCAGTTGCGGTAGGAATTAGTGTTCCTCTTGTTTGGAAAACCTACCATGTACAACGAGTACAGACCTTAATTCCACTTGGTCACTAAGTGCGTTTGGTTTTTTGCCGCTGGTTTCTACGCAGTGATGCTGAAGACCCCCGTTTTCTTGCCAACATTCTTTTTATTGATGAAGTCGGATTCACACGAAATGGAGTTGTTAATTTTCACAATACACATGTTTGGGCCGACGAAAATCCCCATGCTCTAATGGAATCTGGACATCAGATACGTTTTTTATTAAACATTTAGATGGGTATTGCAGGCGACAGGTTTCTAGGTCCTGTTATTTTACCAAACTGATTAACAGACGCTGCTTACTTAAACTTTCTGCAAAACACAATGGGTGATCTTTTTGACGACATTCCTTTAGATCAAAGGCAACAAATGTGATTTCAGAATGATGGTACTCCAACTCATTTTTCGATTGCCGTTAGAAAGCATTTAGACCAAACTTTTCCACGTAGATAGGTAGGACGGGACGGACCTGTATTATGGCCTGCAAGATCACCTGATTTAAACCCCCTAGATTTCTTTTTTTGGGGATATTTGAAAACATTGGTCTATGGTACTCCTATAAATAGCCTCGAGGAGCTGCAGCTACAGATTAATAAAAAATGCCAACAAATCCTAGTCAATTAGGGAGTTTTAGAAAGGGTTCGAATATTCTTCAGACAAAGATGTCGGGTTTGCTTGGAAATGGAAGGAGGGCACTTTGAACACCTTATGTATCCGTATTTTTTGTTTTTGTAAGAGGCTTTTTTTGTTATTTGTAGTGTTATACCTAGTTCTCATAATTAAGTATATGTCGGAGATTTATTAGTTCTTAAGTTAGAATTGTACCATTAGAACCGATAATAGATGAGGGGCAGGCTGACAAAGCCATCTTGAAGATAAAGCATTGTCAAACGAGGTCACTACTACCGACATAATTAAGTGCCCACGTACGGGATTTGTCCATGGCAAACAGGGATTAGCAGGTACTCCCCTTGGGTCTTAAGAACCACCCGATCGGGGAAAGTTAAGAAGAAAAAAAGAACAAGCAATGAAGAGATAGAAGGGCAGAAGAGCGATCGAGTAGTAGTGAATTCGTTAGTTTGCCTTTCTACTTTTGCTTTCTTAAATTATTATAATGTTAAACATGGAAAACGTTTCTAATATTACCCCGACATATACTATACTATATCCCTTATTGTTTACCCCTATATTAAATTAGAATAAATCAATAATCGTAAAGATAGAGAGTCTGTTTATCATCTTGGCTGGAACGTAAAATGCAGAAAACGATTCACCTATCAGTTTGTCCTAACATAAGTGTGAATAGAATGATTGAGGGTTGCGAGCGTGGGAAGAAGGTGGAATGATGTATGTTAATTCTTTTAAAGATAAACAGATGCACTCGGGGGTGACCCTGATGCATCTTGGGTATGATGGGTCATTCGATTCCCGAAAAGGGCGAAATAAAGTTGTTCAGAACACGTGCGTACGTTTAATTAAATAAAACCTCCCTAACAGTAGATAATAAATAAGTAATAAGTAATTAGAAATGTCTTGCCAAAAAGAATAACCTTCCATATCTCCGAAACCGTTATTTTGCGGACCCATGTTTACTAAGAGTTTTTTGCTTATTTTAGTCCATACTATTACCTCTTTAAATATTTTACAATCTTTTTTTAGTATCTCTGTATCTCTTAGAGCCATAATTCGAAGGCGGCGATCGTGGCGTTCTGTAGTTCTTCGGGATCGTCCAGTCCTTCTACCTGTTTGCCCTTCTTGGAACCATGCCTGACAACATTTTACTATAGTGTTTACACTACGATTCAATATAGTGGCAATTTCTCTAAATGGCAGACCAGCCTCTCGTAGACCCATTATTCGACCTCTCTCAAACTCGCTCTATTGATGAAAATTTCGCTGTATTCTGCATCTAAATATATCTCTAAGCACTTTCTAAGCACATTATGCACCAATAAATGATATTTTGCACTCATACTGTTGATATTTTATTGGAATTTTTATAGTAAAAAAAACCTACAATTCCTAATAACTCGTAAATGCATTGATAAATAAGAATTAAATTTTGATCGTTTTTACTATTCATATAAACAAACATGCCCACCAAAAATTATTTAAATCAAATAATTTTTTACGGGGTATTCTCTTTTCTATGTCACGCAGTATACATTATGAGCGTCTGTAAACTATAGTAACTGCAAACACTTCTGACAGATTTCCATGTAATAATTCTAAAAGTATTATTAATATTAACCCTACTCTAGTCACCTAAAGTTCATAACACAAACGGATATTATGTGTCCAACAGACTCATACCATTTATAATTGGAAATAAATAACTCGTATACTTTTAACTTTAAAAAACCTTTAACAAGCATTAATTATTTTAATTCAACTATTTATTGCATTTGCAACAAAAATGTTTTTGGAGTCTTGATTTCTTAGAGGGACAAATGTGACATCTCCGTTTCTTTGCAAGATCGGAATTCATATAACTTGCAGAGTTTGCTTCTACAGATTCTCGTTCATTCAACACATGGCCCATAACATTTTCGACAGACATGCTGTGTTTTTGATTTGTTCGCCTAAGAATATGCGGTTTTACTAAATTTTCTGCAATTTCAGTCAAAAACAGTTTTCTCTTGTGCTTTTTATTTTCATTCTATTTTGGATAAGTTTTTGTTCAAATTATAAAGGAAGTTACCCACAGCAGTCAATACCATTCATAAAAAATGCAAACGGCCCTCTGTTGGATTTTCTTTTTACCAAGTACTCATGTACAAGTTGATCTAAAGTATCAACGCCGCCTTTTGTTTTATTGTAATAAGTTCTTATTTCTGATTTATTTCCATCAATTGTCAGTGTATAATGCATGCTAGATAATAAAAGAACAAATTTTCCTGGCTTGGTTAAAAGAATATCACGCAACTATAAAATGTCCGTCCCTGACATATAGAAAAAATTTAATTAGCACTCGAAATGTAGCTAATAATACTGTTAACATGTGTACATAATCTGAGATCGGTATTGCAAACGGTTCGTGAGATATCGTTATTAAACTCAAAATAAACCTGTTTTTTGATACCTTGTATCTCGAAAACGGTGCATTTGCGGACCCACGTTAATAGGAACTTTTTTCTTATAATGGGCCAAGGAATCACACCCTCCATTCCTAAACCCTTTATTTTTAAACACCCTGTATAAACCATTCTCTACTGATAAAATACAAAGAAATATAAAGTAACCTCCGTTGTTCTATCGTTCCTAATGTGTTTCTCATAAACTGTACTCGATATGTTTATTAATATAAGTAACGTTAATTTATAGGGATCCTCCTCTTGTTTCTTCTAAAAGGTTCTCTTAGTTTCCTCTAAAATTTATATTCTTCTTTACACTTATTGTTGAAATCAACAATGATCCTTACTTGGTTAATAAAGAAAAGTACATAAATAATATACTAGGAAAATTATCTCTTCTCTTATATGGCTAACTGAATTACCTTCCTTTCTTGTGTGTAGTAAATGACGACGTTGCATTCCTGTTTATCCTCCCCTGTATATCTCCTTTTCTTGTGCATCTACTCCTAATCCTTCCCATTTCCTTACTTTATAAATGCCCCACAATGTTGTTTTCATTTTCTTCTTCCTTAAAGCTTTGGATCTTATCTGATACATTTCTCATTCTCATCACAAGTTCTTTTCAAGCTTTGTATCCCTACTTGTACTCAATCTTGTAGTAATATTAATTTATTTCCTAAAAAGGAAATTATTTTAAAAGGGCCTCTAACCTTCTTTTTACTTGCTATAAATGTACAATTTCCGAGAAAATTTCTTAACAGAAATACAACTGACTTTGGCTTTACAATTTTATTTTATACAATATCTATGTCGAAAAAATAGTACCTTTCCACTTTGGAAATAAAAATCTCTTAAAAAATTAAAATGTCGATATTTACAAAAATATATCTACTTGTTCTTAAAAATTAATCTATAAAGTTTATGTTCTTGAACTATTAAATATTCCTTATTGATGATCCTATTCATTATAGTATCCACTAATTTAATGAATATGCGATTCCCAATATTCATTTGTAAAATGGTAGATACTGCACTGTGACTTGCAAAAACTTGCACTGTACTGTACTTGTAAAAGGAAACAAACTATTACATTGAGTTACAAATTCAATATAAAGTAACCGTGTACAGTAGTATGATGTTCCCAATAAGTATTCTTATGTTCAATTCCAGAATAATACCTAATCTTTAAAGTCATATGTAATCTATTCTTACCTCACTTTTTATTATTTCCACAATTTTTTACTTCTTTTTTATAAAATTGTGAAATGTCTTCTTGCTACCAGAAAATACCTAGCAAATTCCTAATAGAGTATCATGATTAAACTCGTAAAACATAGAAACCCGAAACAAATTCCTATTCCTCCTAAATTGATGGAAACTTACCTTGTTGTAAAAAATCAATTTCATAACAAACTCCTCAATTGCAATAATCCAAACTTCAATATGCATCTATGACCCCTTCCTCGTCGAAGCAAATCTAACAAGTATCCTGTTTCCTTCTATTATTTCCCTGTAGATATACGCAAACAATGTTCTTTTTTCTGGAAGGCAATAAATAAAGCACTCCACCCATATAATTACCTTTTGTTGGTAGGTTAGGTTTTTCCAACTCCAAGCTTGTGCCATGTTACCTATTAAATATACCTTTTATAAGGGCTAAATGTGTAGATTGATGAGCAGCCAACTATGGCAATCTTCCACCTTTGAATGGAAGTTTCGGCCCAAGTTACTTATATCTCCCGTGCCTCTTATTCTTCAAAGATCCATGCAGGGACCTTAAGTATTGGCATAGTGGTATAACTTTGTACTTTCTAGTTCACTTTACATTATCTTATGCCTATCTTATCCTTTCTACCTATTATAACAACAAACCATTTTTCTTTGAGTGTGTAAAACCTCACATACTCTCCGTCCTCGCTACTGGCCCTCTTCAATACCCATATATCGAGTCAAAACCTTGTTCCAGACCTACCGGTGTACTCCGGGCTTCTCTTGTTCTGTTCGTTTAAGACATTTCCCAGTTTCTTCCTGTTAATGTTATTAACGTTAGCTTAGTGCTCTTTTTTTGGAGACGCTATCCTGGAGAAAATAAATCTTCTCGGTAAGAGGTACTGAAGCTTGTACTCCAACCTGTGTGGGATTTTTACCCACTAACAAACCCCGTATTTTCTGAGGATTCCGGATCCGGTGCTTATAAATCCTTGATCTATCCGTGGCAGTCGTCGTTGGGACTCGCTTTCTCTTTTTTTAAATATCTCACAGCTCCCAATTTAATAGCTGCGGCTTGACCTATCTTTCGGGTTTTTGGGCCTTTAGTTCTCTAGGCGGATACTTGTGTCGTCTGTGAGTTCTGCAGCTAGTGCCACGGCCGCTTCCGTGACTGACTTATTTCGGGTTTTGGCGAATAATTCACCAGTGCCTTCAGTAATTCGTCTAGATGTACTTCTGCCTTTTTAAAGGTTTTATCGGCTTTGATTCTCATGAAGTCACGTACTGACTGCTAATTTAGATCAGAACAAATTACTTCGTTACTAATGAATCTTGGCGCACTCACCGCCATTCGGAGGTAAATGCTTTCAGCTGATAGTATCCGTCTAAGATGAAATTCCGCAGCATGCCTCCAAGCTGTCGATCCGTATGTGAAGATCAGCCGCATGATGGACTTTATTAACCGCAGTTTATCATCGACAGATATGTGGCTTCTTCTGTTGAACAGAGGGTATAGCGAAGCCATTGCCCCCTTGACTTTTGCAGCGGTTTCCCTTACGTGGGGGCCCCAGATCAGTCCTTTATCCAGTATTACTCCCAAATATTGAACTGAGTCCTGCCACGTCACCTTGATGCCGTCGATCTCTAAAAGATCTGGTACCTCATCGCGCAGTTTCCCCAACAGTATGGCCTGTCACTTTGTTGGATTAACTTGGATCCACCAAGTAACTAATCATTTTTGCAAGTCGTTCAATGCACGCTGCTGATTCTTTTTGTACGACCATTTTCTTCTGATGTTTGGAGAGAATGGCCGTATCGTCAACATAGAGTACTAGTGCAGTCTTAGCCGTTCTAGGAATGTCACTCGTATACACTGTGTATAGGTGTGGTGATAAGACCGCTTCTTGGGGCACACCTACTTCCAGTGTTCTGGGAGCAAAGAAGACGTCACCTACACGGACGACGACCGTGCGATCTTAGAGGTAGTTGTCGATAAGTTGGCAGATAGCTGCCGATATACAGTGAGTCTCATGAGTATTCGTACCCTATTGATTCCAGATTTAAAAATAAAAATACTTTTTTATAAGTAATTTTCAACAATTTTTTTTTAGTAGAAATATTTTATGGGCGTGTAAAAAGCCCAATTCCTATAAACTTTATTGAAGATAAACAGTATTATTAACAAAATATAATTTTAAGTATAATAAGTAACAAAATCACACCCACAAGAGTATTCGTACCTACTAAAACTATACTAAAAGATCAGTTTATTTTCTATTATTTAATATTTTGTTGGACCTCCCCGTGATTTTATAATACTTTTAAGCCGATTAGGCATGCTACTAACTAATTTTTTCGTATATGTTGGTTCAATTTTATTCCAAATATCCAAAAGTTTTACTTTTAATGTTTTTTTGCTATCAATTTCGTAGTTTTTTAATCTTCTTTTCATTTCTGACCATAAATGTTCTATAGGATTGATATCGGGACTTTGGGGTGGTGTTGCCAAGGTATGTGGCGTATTATATAAGATCCATTCTTTCACAATATGAGCCGTGTGTTTTGGATCATTATCTTGCTGGAAATAATAATTATGTTGTAACTCTAATTTTGTAGCACTTGATGCCAAGTGATTTCGTAAAATATTTAGGTAATATGTTTTGTCCATGATTCCTTCAATAAAAACCAAATCACCAACACCATTTGCGGACATACAACCCCACACCATGACGGAACCACCTCTATGCTTTACGGTTCCTTTTAAATTTTTTAATTCGTACTCTGAATTTGATTTTCTCCACACCATTGTTCGTCCATCTGAATTGAACAAATTGAATTTACTTTCGTCAGTAAAAATTACTTGTTCCCAAAAATTAATATCCTTGTCGACATATTTTTTTGCAAATTCTAAACGTTTCATTCGATTCCTTTTATTAATAAATGGCTTCTTTCTGGCAATTCTCCCATTGTAGTCGTTCTTTCTCAAAATTCTTCTACATGTTTCTGCTGATACTTCTTTTTTGAAGTATTTTAAGACGAATACTGCTAACTTGGGTCCACTAATTTGTGGATTCTTCTTTATTTCCTTAATAACTGCTTTTTCCTAGTAAGGAGTAAGTTTCTTCGGGCCTCCTTTACGTTGTTTATTGCAAATATCTCCACTTGACTTAACGTTTTTTATAACATATTGTACCGTAGATTTACTTCTGCCCACTAAATTCGCAATTTCTAAATAACTTTTACCTTCAGTGTGCCATTTAAGAATTAACTTCCTATCACTTAATGAAACTTCACTACTTTTTCTCCCCATTTTTACTAGTATCTCCTAAAGACTAACAAATCGATATGTCTATATTGGTAATCGTTCGTATTATGCCGCAAACAAGTTAAGACAGGCTAAATTTCTTATCATCTTGATTTAACCCATAACAGACAGTTGCAGTACGAATACTCTTGTGAGCCTCATTTTGTTCTTATTTCCTTAAAATTACGTTTTCGCCATATAAACATTTGAATTTGCAAGAAAGCACATATGAGTTTAAAAGCCCTTTAATTGGAAAGTAGGTTTGTGATGGTACCAGTTTCAAATCGTTCATTGTAAATTAATAACTGTAATTAAAAATAGAGAAGCAATAGAGTACGAATACTCATGAGACTAACTGTACCTAAGCACCTCATTTTGTAGATCAGCCCGTCGTGCCAGATTCTGTCAAATGTTTGTTCAATGTCCAGGAGGACCAATCCGGAAATCAACCGGTTTATCCTGCTTTCCATGGCATTTTCTATGATCTTTAGGAGTTGCATTTCAGAAAAGAGATTTTTAGGAGGTTGTTTTTATAGGGCTAATCACCCCTTTGGGTTCTCTAGTTCCTATCACCAGTGAAGTGAGATCAACGTGTCAGTGTCACTTGTCGGTGCAGGTTCACGGAATGAAAACCTCTCGAGTAGAGCACCACATTATGATAGTTTGCGATTAGGGGCTGTCCACTTATGAACCCTTGTTAACGTGATATCGACTCACTTTTTTTTAGTTTCGTTCGTTTCACCACACGATAGCCGTCTAGAAATGTAAGTTGATAATCTTAAGATAATATATTTTTAATTGAAAAGAATCTTTTTTTAATTGCCACATCTAGGTTATGATTAATTTCAAATACATCAAAATATCGTCCTTAGGTTTCTCTTGGTAAGTGGAAAACTAAAAATAATACATTTAATTTGATTTTTAAAGGATAATGGATGGTGAAAAAGGACTTGCAAGTTTGCTAAAAAAGGATCTAGAGATTGCTAATCTAGCGAAGGATGTAGAGATTGCGAATCTAGCAAAGGATCTAGAGTTATCGAAAAAAGATACTGAATTATTGAAGGTCCAACACAAATATGAAAATGAACGCCTTCAAATTAAATTAGTAAGTTAATATGATATTGATTGTTGTTGATTATTGAATGGAAATTTCCATTGTTATCTTTTAGAAAGAGGCAAACTGAGAGATGTTAAAAACACATAAAACAATTCATATAAGAGAATTTCTTAAGATATTTGTAGCAAAATATGTAGAAAAACAGTCATGTACAACATAGAATAATAAATAGACCAAATTCTTGGAAACTAAAAAACAATCTTTAGATAAATGGTATTTTGATCAAAAGAATTTTATGGTTACTTATTGGGAATTATATAAAAATCTAAACAAGAATTCTCATCCAATTTTTGTTCTAACTGATTGTTTGGAAATCTCTCTGAACATGTTTTCGAAGAATGAATTTAGACTGTTGGGATTTTTATGGGAGAATTATGAATTACCGCTAAATAATTTTAAAATTGTATATGGTTATAATCCAGCAGAGAGTGTGGATCTATTTAAGAAACACGAATTTTCCAATGAATTTCTTTGAATACTTGAATTTTTTTTTTGGGAATAAAATTTATGACAAAAAACTTATTTTTATAGTGTGCTATTTATTTTAATAAATTTTTAAACTATGGGAACCAAATTTATTTAATAAAGTTTTCAATTGTTCCAAAATACCTAGATTGAGACAATGAATCAACTGTGTAACCGCGTTGGTCTACCGGTTCCCGTCAGATCACCAAAGTCAAGCGACGTCGGACGTGGTTAGTACTTGGATGGGTGACCGCCTGAAAACATCACATGCAGTTGTGTTAGCACCCCCCCCCCCCCCCCCCCTTAAGTAATGCCGAAAGGAGGTTCCAGTAGGGATCCAAGGTGAAGAGAGGAAAAAGGTTTTTAATAGGTAGTCGGCAATTGCCTGAAACACTGGAGTCCCACACTACCAGGCCGGATCAACAAACATAACAACAATGATCTGGTGTATGTAAATGCGTTATTTCCTCAACCTCTATAAAAAGAAAAGATTGGGACAATGAATATTGAAAGTACTATTAAATGGAGCAGCTTTTATTATTAACATATTTAAAAATTTATCATATTCATATGAAATCACTTTGTTATCCTTTTTAAAAAAGTGCATATGCCATTTCTATATCGAAAAATAGCATTTTACATCAGATGAAACACCAGAAAATAGTTCATTAATAATTTCATGTTCTTTTGGTTTCATAGTACATTCGTTCAATTCAATATAATAATAATCATAAAATATAAAAATGCGGCTTGTGTATGAATCAAAAATTGTTTGAATTTTTTTTAATTGCTAGGTACTTCTAACTCATAAATGTTTCCAGAATACTTTGTTTGAAAACTAGGAAACCCAATAAAATAATATTTATTTTCATTTATAATTACAACTTTTCCAGAAGGTCTTTGACAAATGTAAGAGATTTGTTTTATGATCGGTAAATATACAGATATTAATTTTGGATCTCTGTATCGTTTGTCATTTGTATTCTTTATCCAAACCTATTTTTTTGTGACATTTGAAGTTAATAATAAATTATATGAATGATTTATTGAACATAAATGAGTCTTGTTAGGGGAGATTCTTGGTTAAAATTAGACGCACGCCCGTCTTATTCATCAACTTTATGCAGCTTTCTTCGGGAAACGAATGTCCCACCATACCAAAAATTCATCAAACTCACCCCCGAGTGCATCTGTTTATTTTCAAGAGAATTAACACACACCATTCCACATTCTTCCCACTCTTGTAACCCTCAATCACTATCTTAACACCTATGTTAAACGAACTGATAAGTGAATCGTTTTCTGCATTTTATGTTCGATCCAAAATGATAAACAGACCCTCTACCTTTTACGACAAATGATTTATTCTGACTTAATACAGGGGTGGGTCAATCTCAAAAACAATAAAGGGTATATGTATACACTTAACTAATTATAAGAATAAGTTATAACAATCTGGTAAATTCGGTTCCAAAGATCTCTCATAAGACTTGGTTGAATTCGCCTTCGGCTTATGAGGCTGTGCTGAATTTGTATGTTCCGTAATAAATTGTTTATTTGTCGACATTTTAACAGTTGTTGTTGGTATTAATTCATATTTTAATCGTTCGGGTCTTTCATATAAATATTGAACGGTTTATGTAACATCTTGAGTTAATTTATCAATATCATCTTTATAATAAGTGTACATAATAGAATTATTATTTACATAATGTTCAATACCTAATACCTAATCTCGTGTAATAATATTGTATAAAAATTAGTTAAGAAGGTTAAATCCGTAAGCACATTTTCATTACCACTTTTTCTCAGCTACACGATGTCATATTCAGATTTACCACCCGACGTTTCATCTTTCGGCTATCATTTTCAAGTTTATTTTTTCTTATGGACGCCGTATTGGATTTTTCGCTAGAAAAATAGTGCGTTTCATTCTGATTTCACTGATATACTACTTCTCATAATTTACTTTTTTAAAAGCCGAAATATTTAAATAAAAAGAAATATTACATAGTTGGCCTTGACTCCATCGAAAGACTTTCTTTTGTTCGCGTTATATGACAGAACTCCTCAAACCAGATTAGAGCACGTATGCAGATTTCCAATGAAAATGAGTTTTACAAATGAAGAGAAACGATATATTTTAATACTTTATTACAAATTTGATAGGAACAGTACGAAAACAGCTCAAATGTATTTTGAGCTATATCCGAAAAGACAACAGCCGTATAGAATATTATTTAAAACTTTGGATCAACATTTAGCTGAGTTTGGTGCTTTTGAAATACCTAGGATGAAGTATGGAAGCAAAATAGAAGATGATACTAGAAATAACCTACTGACAGAGGCAAAACTAAATTATTATTAAATATTACAACAAGTGCTAAAATTGGCGACTTTCCTCTTGCACACATAAACGAGCAGGTCTATTTAAATTAGCGACAGCTCTAATAATATCTCTTCTTCTGATTGTTCTAAATTGCGTAATGATGTTTTCCCTAAGTTCTTCTATTGTGTTATAATCTCGATTCCCGTGTACTCTATTTTTTAAAGTGCTCTACAAAAAAGTATCTAAAACTATAAGGTTGGGGACCTTACCGGCCATCTTTTCGGCCACGAATTTCCTAATACAAATAATTGGTGATACGCTCTTCGTTTTTTATACATTTGAATACGTTGCGACACTTTTTAAAAATTGACATTTTTACAGGAGATAGAATTTGGACCATATTATAACATATACTAAATTTGTGATTTTTAGTCAAAAACCAAAAAGAAAAAATAGCACTTAAAAGGTGTTAAAATTTTTTGAAAATATTGCAACCCTCTAAAAATTATTAAAAAAATACATAAATATTCTTCAGAGTATCAGTTACAAATTGGTTTTTGAATCATTTTTGTATGTCTTTTAGTTCTTGAGATATTTGAGTTTATAGTAATGAAGGTATTTAAGCGATCTTTTTGAGATATTTCAAGGTCACTTAGAAAAATCGACCTAAAGTCAAATTAAATGTTGTTTTTATAACTAAACACATCTATTTTACACAAGAAATTTGAAATCCCTTTTATAGACCGATTCACCATGTTTATCCTGCTGTACCCTTTATACCATATTTTTGGACAGAGGGAGTATCATTTTGTTGGCCTGTGTAATTAATATTCCAACCTCTTTTCTCACGGGTGCCAAACCCTTCACCATTTTTCTTTCATCTACGTTGAAGGAATTCGTAAACATCTCTGTATCTTTTTCTTACGCCTATGTTAGGAGGAATTTATAGCCAAATCCTATATTATTTTCGGCTAATATTAGTGAATTATCTTAATATAAATAAGGAATGCGCACATACATACATAATATATGCCTACATACATACACATACATACAGTGCTTTCATTTCAAAACGAACCACACTAAACAACTCTTGAATTATCTATTGTTTTAAAATTTCCAAAAGCACGTCAACTGAGATGTCGAGGGGGAAACTTTTTGAGCTTATGTCTAATCCCCTATCTTCATCCCCTTGAGCAGGGGGCGACTCACCCCTAAAATCTTAAATGGAATGGGGGCTCGAGTGATACCTCATTTTAAAGGGCATGTAAAGACCTTTTCATCTACGAAGTTTCAGCTCATTCCTTTTAGCCATTCCAAAATGGCACCCCCTTGAATTTTGCGATTTTTACAACGAAAAAATTATTTTATTAAATGTTCAAAATGCGACCCGTTATTTTCGAAACAATAATAAAGTCTATTTTAAAATTCTTTGCGAACATTAATGAAAGTTTGTCTGGTTATACCTCTGCATTCCAGTGTTATTCTGTTTTTCAGTTCTTGAATACTTTCTATTAGAGGATTTATACACTTTAGACTTTAAGTAACCCCAAAGGACAAAGTCGAAGGTAGTAAGATCAGGAGATCTTGCTGGTCAATACGAATGTGACTCTACCTAAGTTTAACCCGGAAAAGTCTGAAGCCGAACCACTATCCTGGTGTGCAGCATTGGATATGTGTATGGGAGAAAATCCATTGGAAGGAAGCGAACTAATTATTGCACTTAGTAAAGTCTTGAAAGGAAGTGCGTCGCAATGGTTCCCTGAAATATGTTTTTCGGGTATCACTTAGTCGCAATTCATGGACCTGTTCATCGAATGTTTTGAAGGCGTTGAAACACCGGTTGCAACGTTAACGGCTATTCTGAACAGTAAACCTAAAGAAGGAGAATGTTTATCGATATGCGGTACACGTTTGATGAATTCGCTAATGGCTAAATGGAAATCCATGAAGACCGAAGAAATTGCAATAGCCACAGTTTTGGCCCATATTGCAAAGTTTGATGGTCGATTGCAACGTACGTTGTTTACCACAAAAATTACGACAAGAACGCAATTGCAACAAGAGTTGAAAGCCTTTTCGTATGAGAAGAGGAAGATATCAGAACTTACGGCGGAATTGGATTTAAAAAAAGCAAGATTATCGAATGTCAAGTGCCATCGCTGTGGAAAACTTGGCCGTAAAATTGCTGATTGTCGTTTTAAAAGGTAAGAAAGGAGTGGTTCAGCTATGCGAACATCAACAGACTTCAGACATAAAGATTCAGTAACCTGCTTCAAATGTGGTGAGGTTAGACACATTTCAACAAGGTGTACTAACCATGAGCGACTGCATCAACGTCTTTTAGAAAGAAGGAGGCCAATGTGAAGCGGATCAGTGTTTGCCATGTCTCTGGACTAACTGGAATTTTGACTCATTCGGGTGAGACGTACCATTTCTATTTTGATTCTGGGGCAGATTGTTCATTGATTATAGAAAAAGTAGCTGGTAAATTCTCTGATAAAAGATTCGATAAAGTAGTAACATTGAAAGGCATAGGTGTTGAAATTATGATGCGACACTGCTTGTACTTTGAATGTTTTGTTTCTGCTTGTTTTTGTTCGTATTGCAAGAATTTAGAGATTTTATGGGTTCTTTCTAAGAAGGGCCATATGCGAACTCATCTGGCAATCCTTTATTAATGATATCAGACTGGGGTAGTTCTTGGTGAAAGTTCTTTCTTATTGCTTGCACATGTATATTGTCTAATTCTAAGAACCTTAGTTGGCAGGTCAATTGCATTGGCCTGGTTTATTAGTTTTTGTAAGTTAGTTTATTTTTCCCACTCGTACCATAAGGACCTATTCAATAAAATTCTCACTGCTCTGTAGAAGTGTATGTTTCTTGTTCTCTACGGAGACTCAAAAAAAAAACCTCAACAATAGGTAATACCGCTGTGTTTAGTACAATTCAAATCCTATCCGAAGTTACTATAAACGGAACCTTAATTGAGATTTTGTTTTATGTAATACCAGACGCTTATTTAAACTATAATATAATGATTGGTCGTGAAATCCTTAGCCAAGATTTTAACATTAATATAACAAAAGATAAAGTTGATATTTTTAAGTCTTTAACTGTCAATGCATATAGAGCGAAAGAAAATAATGACAAATTCGATTTAAACATGGTAGAAACCGATGTGGTTGGTGAAGAAAGATCTCTTTTAATGAGCGTATTATCCGAATTTTCTCATTATTTTATTAGGCAAATTCCACGTACGCGAGTTTCGACTGATGAGTTGAAAATTCGGTTTATTAATGACAACAAAACGTTTCAAAGAAGAGCGTATCGCCTTAGTCCAGATGAGAAACAAATAGTTAGGGATAAAATTAATGAACTGATAAATGCAGGTGTGATTCAGCCTAGTTGTTCCCCATTTTCAAGACCAACGTTGCTCGTCAAAAAGAAAGATGGCTCACATCGTCTATGTGTAGATTATCGCAAATTAAATGCAAATACGGTTTCTGATAAATTCCCCTTGCCGCTTATTTCTGATCAAATCGCTAGGTTATCTGGTTCAAAATACTTTACATGTCTGGACATGGCAAGTGGATTTCATCAAATTCCCGTACATGAAGATTCAATTGAGAGAACAGCTTTTGTCACTCTAAAGGACCAGTATGAGTGGTTAGCTATGCCTTTTGGCTTAAAAAATGCGCCGACTGTTTTTCAACGATCGATGATAAATGTCTTGGGAGAGCTCGCATATTCATATGTCGTAGTGTACATGAATGATATCATGATTTTAGGAACGACAGTGAATGAATCAATTGAACGAATGAAAACGGTAGTAGAATGATTCACAAAGGCCGGGTTTTCTTTCAATATAAAGAAATGTTCTTTCCTCAAAAGTACCGTCCATTATCTTCGTTATGAAGTCAGTAACGGCGAAGTCCGACCAAATGCGAGAAAAATTGAAGCATTAATCTCCTTACCATCTCCACAAACCGTCACTCAGTTAAGACAGTTTATCGGATTATCTTAATATTTTAGAAAATTTATTCCTAGATTCTCACATATGATGAAATCTCTTTATCTGATGACTTCGTGTAAAAAAGACTTTCAGTGGGAGCCCGAACACGAGTCTATTCGCAAAAAATAATTTCATTGTTGACTAATGAGCCCGTTTTGATGATATTTGATCCACAATATCCTATTGAATTGTATACGGTTGCTAGTGCAGAGGTTTATGGAGCAATACTTATACAAAAAGTAGATAGTCTACCGCGAGTTATAGAGTATTTTAGTAAAAGAACCTCAACCACGGAATCCAAATACCATTCCTATGAATTAGAGACTTTAGCTGTAGTGAATGCTATTAAATATTTCAGGCATTATTTGCAAGGTCGAAGATTTACAGTATTTACTGATTGTAATTCACTAAAATCTTCGCGAAATAAGCTTGATTTAACACCTAGAGTACATAGGTGGTGGGCGTTTTTGCAAGCCATGATTTCGATATTGAATATAGAGAGGGAAAACGAATGGCCCATGCCGATTTCTTTTCTCGAAACCAAATTCCGATACATTAGAACCATCCGGAGAGATCTTATAGTAGGGTAATAGAAAAACGGGCAAATCTTACAGAAATCTCAAGTAATTGGTTATCAGCGGAACAGCGCAGAAAGGAAAAACTAGTTCCGTTGGTGGCTAAGATTCAAAATAATGAATTACCTGAAAATTTTGCGAAAACATACGAAGTAAGGAATGGAATATTACGTAGGAAAATTCAACGAAACGGAAGGACTAAGTGTCTACTTATCATTCCTCGCGCTTTTAGATAGTCTGTAATTAATCAGGTACACGAATCAATTATGCATTTAGGTTAGGACAAAACTTTAGAGAAAATCTACGAACATTACTGGTTTGAACATATGACGAAGTATGTACGTAAATTCGTCGGTAACTGTATCACGTGCAAATTTTCTAAGTCAAGTTCAGGTAAAATTCAGTCAGAACTTCACTCTATCCTAAAAGTAACAATTCCTTGGCATACTATACACATAGATATAACGAGAAAATTAAGTGAGAAAAGTGATTTGAAGAAATATGTGATAGTTTTAGTAGATACACCCTTTTATATCACATCCTGAATATTGATTCTAGTAATTCTATCAACGCCATAAATTTCGCTATTTCTTTGTTTGGTATACCTGTGCGGGTAATTGCGGACCAAGGAAGGTGTTTTGCAAGCAAGTAGTTTCGTGAATTTCGTTCTCTACAAAATATAAAATTACATTTGATAGCAACTGGTACTAGTAGGACTAACAGACAAGTCGAAAGAGTTATGAGTACGCTTAACCCTAGAACACTATCGCACGTAAAATTTACGTGTATGTATCATATATTTGAATGCAGTGTAAAAACACTTTTAGCTATTAAATCGGCCGACTAGCAGTGCCTAGAGACATGCATCTGCAAGCCCTTAACCACTATATAGTATTGTTTTAGCCTTTTTTCGCAGTTAGGTGTTAATCGAAATAAAGGTCTATACGTAAAAAGTACGTGTCAATACCACTTAGTTGTATAAGAAAAATTTACATGGCTGGTGGATAATGCTTTCTTTCGTGAGGGAAAATTTATGAAAATATCATTTCCATCTGTTAAGGACTTTAGGTTATTGCTTCTTGGCGTAGTTTGCTTAGTTAATTTGTTTTGTACTTTCATCCCTTAAGTTACGCCCATGGGTATCGATACGTATTTGAAGGATTCCATCTGGGCGCCAGACCATCATACCCATCAGGCCATATCGAAGGGCTCTTTATGGCTGGGAAATACGCTACTAGTCAAAGGAAGCTTTCTAAATTGGACCTTTGCCGCGATACGCAATTCGGCGGATCGCAATACTTCAATGAAAGCGACTTGTATAGGTATTTGCCAGATGGCGGCGATTTTATGACCTTAGGCGCGACCATTGCCCGCAATGGCGTCTGGTATTGGTGCGCCCTTGGGTGGAGTTCCTCGGGTTTAGTACTTAAGGGATGATCGCAGTAATTTTGCTCTCTTTGACCAGTGCTCGCTCTAGACATGTGATCGTAAACGTAACTCGTAATCTTCCCAACTAAGCAAACTCCCACTTCATACTTAGACCAATACTTTACCATTATTTATATAAGTGAAATTTAATACAGTCCACTTTCGTAAACCAAATTGTTGTTTTCGTGGTTTTCGTTTATCGAAGGAACCTCAACATTTTGGTCCTTCGAGCCGGATTCGGGCTCGTGGAAAATCGTTCGTCGTTTGTATCGTGCTAGAAGTTGCTCACGTGCAAAACCAAGATTGTTCTGTAGGCGTTGGTAGAAGTCGCTACACGTGCCAGAACAAGGAAATCATTCGTCGTCGTGGCTAAGTAAGAAGAAAAGCTTGGTGTGCTTGGATCATCGTGGAAGCTAGGGAGCTTTGTTTGGGAAGTGGGTAAGTCCTTTATCCTTATTTCTTTATCCTTATTGTTTCGTTTGTGCTACTCGTATCGATCAAATAATATCTTGTGTATCACAAATATCGTAGCTGCATATTTTGTAAAATCTTGAATCGACCACAAATTGCAACCCGTAGTCATTTGTATTGGTGCTCATAGTAATTTATAGTTGAATATATTTAATTTGTTGAGATTATGGCCTCTGCTGAGGAACTTAAAAAGTTAAACGTGGCTAGGAGAATATGCAAGGCCCAACTTACTATGTTTGGTAAATTTATCGAAAACTTGGATTTGGATGATGGATTAAGTAGCACTGAAATCAATCAATTAGTAGAAAGATTTAATAAATTAGACACTATTTTCGATAAGTTTGAGGCCGCCCAAAGTGAGTTGGAGCTACACGCTACTGATCTTGATGAAGAGGTAAATGAGCGAGCTGAATTTGAAGACCGATTTTATGGGCTAAAGGCTGATGGCAAAGATTTATTAGATAAATTTAGTAAGGCCGACAGATCGGCAAAAGTCAGCAATGCAAATGAATCGATGCCTCCTAGTCCCTTAGCAGGCGTCAAGCTGCCAGTTATTTCGTTACCCACCTTTTCTGGTGATTATAAAGATTGGCTAGGTTTTCGGGATACCTATGTAAGCTTGATACACAATAACCACTCGTTAAATCAAATTCAAAAATTCCATTACTTGCGGGCGTCGTTGCAAGGTGTGGCATCTCAGGTTCTAGAAACTCTGGAATTTACTGATAATAATTATGATGTCGCATGGACAACCTTAAGCGAGCGATACAATAATACGCGAGTACTTGTACATATGCACATGAAGGCGTTACTCGAGATAGAATCGGTAGACAGGGAATCGGCTCATAAACTGAGGGACTTAATTGATAACGTAGGGAAAAATCTAAGGACGTTATCGGCGTTGGGTCAAAAAACTGAACACTGGAGTGATTTGATAGCCTGTCTCGTAGGTAGCAAGCTGGATCGAGTAACGGAAAGGCATTGGGAAGAGGCGAAGGGCAACAAGAAAGAGGTTCCCTCGTGGGAATCCTTGCGAGAGTTCCTAACAAATAGGGCAGACATGCTAGCCGCAATCGAGCGTCAAAGGGGCAGCACTAAGATAGAGAAAAATGCGGGATTCAAACACAATAGGGCAAGTGTTAAAACTTTCGTGGGAAGCGATTTGAAGTGCGTAGTGTGTAAAGCAAATCACCTACTAGTAAATTGTCAAAGGTTTCTGGCTATGCCTCCCAGCGAAAGATTTAACAAAGCCAAACAACTCAAATTGTGTTTGAATTGTTTAAAGCTAGGGCATTTCGGAAAGGATTGTCGCGCAAAGCATTGTGCCAAGTGTACGACTAAGCACCACACATTGTTGCACTTTGAACCTAACAGGGGGCAAGAGGCGATCTCCCATTCGGAGGAGAATTTGGAACATAGGGTTTCGTTGTCTGCACTAAGTTCGGAAAACCATGTCTTTCTGTCTACAGCTTTGGTAGAGGTTCGCACTGCCGGGGGAGCGTGCTTGAAAGTACGCGCGCTTTTGGATTCGGGAAGTCAGTCGAATTTCATTAGTTCTTCGTTGTGTAAAAGGCTAAAGTTAAAGATGGACAAATTTGAAATGCTAGTCAGAGGATTGGGTTTAAAGGCGTCGGAAATAACACACAGTTGCAACGTCGAGGTGTGTGCCCGACGCAGGGGGTACCAAGCTTCTTTGAAATGTTTAGTCTTGCCCAGGATTACCGGATTCATTCCTGGTGCCGTTGTGGATGTCAGTCGATTAAACATTCCTTCCAACATTACATTGGCGGATCCAGAATTCAATAGGCCTGGTCCCATAGACCTTTTAATAGGTAGCGAATTGTTTTATAGATTGTTGTGTGTTGGTCAAATTAGTCTTGGTCCGAATAGCCCCATCCTGCAGAAAACTAGGTTCGGCTGGGTCGTCTCCGGAGCGATGATGCAGGCTGGCATCTGCAGCACAGTCTGTAACTTGAGCGTCAATTCGAGGCATGGTGGCCGTGAAATCGAATTTGACTTGAAAAGGTTTTGGGAAGTTGAAGAGAACTTTGCTGAGACCAAGGCCTGGTCGGCTGAGGAGCTTTCATGTGAGGAGCATTTCCAAAGAACGCATAGGCGTTCGTCCGACGGTCGTTTCGTTGTTGCTATCCCCTTCAAGCATCCTGTCACTGAGCTAGGTAATTCAAAGGAGAAGGCTCTCCAAAGGTTTTTGTCGTTGGAGCGTAAGCTCAGTAAGGATCAAGGGATGAAGGATGAATATTGCAAATTCATTCGTGAATATTTGAGCCTGGGGCACATGTCTCGAGTGCTTGATGAGGATGATAGTGTCGTCTACTACATGCCTCATCATCCTGTGATCAAATCGGAAAGCTGCACTACTAAATTAAGGGTTGTATTCGATTGTAGCATGCCTTCTTCAACAGGCAAATCCCTTAACGAGTTGCAAATGGTTGGTCCTGTCATCCAGCCCGATTTGTTCGACATTTTGATTCGTTTTCGTGAATTTCGTTTTGTAGTATCGGCGGATATCGCCAAGATGTATAGGCAAGTATTAGTTGAACCTAAGCAACGAGCGTTGCAAAGAATTCTTTGGAGGGAATCGCCCTCAGCCCCTGTCGAGGCTTTCGAATTAAACACCGTAACATACGGTCAAGCTAGCGCCAGTTTCCTGGCCGTGAGGTGTCTTCATCAAATAGCCGAGGAGTGCGAACTTGATGTAGCATCTATAATAAAATCGTCGTTTTATGTTGATGACTTCCTTCACTCAGTAAATTCGATTGAGGAAGGAGTTAGCGTTTGTAGCAGGGTTTCGGCCGCATTGTCGGGCGGTGGATTCAAGTTGAGAAAATGGATTTCCAACGAACCTGCAATTTTGGCCTCCGTAAGTCAAGGAAGTGAGGACTTCCAAGTGTTAGACTTCAATGGCGATGATAGGGCTAAGATTTTAGGGTTGACATGGCAGTGTTCGTCGGACATTCTGTCGTACAAAATTCGTCTGTCTGAGGGAGGAATAAAGGTGACTAAGCGCACCATCCTATCCAGCATTTCGCAAGTCTTTGATCCTTTGGGTTTGCTGTCTCCTTCGATAATTGTCGCAAAGATCCTCATTCAGAAACTTTGGTTGGAAAAGTTGTCGTGGGATGAGTCGGTCCCTGCCCATTTGCATACGGCTTGGGTTAAGTTTTGTAGTGAGCTCCCAAGTCTTAACAAAATTAATATTTATCGCCACATCGCATGCTTGGATGCTGTACGCCATGAGTTGCATGGTTTTTCTGACGCCAGCGAGGCAGCTTATGGTAGCGCTGTTTACGTCAGATCTGTTGATAGAAACGGCGACATAGCAGTGAGGCTATTGTGCGCCAAAAGCAAGGTGAGTCCGTTAAAATCTCTGACTGTCCCTCGTTTAGAACTGTGCGGTGCATTAGTCATGGCCCGGCTAATGAGTAAAATAAGGGCTACCGCCAGATTGCAGTTTGATAGGTGTGTATGCTGGTCGGATTCGTCTATAGTCTTGAGTTGGTTAAAGATGTCCCCCAGTAGTCTAAAAATCTTTGTTAGCTCACGGGTATCGGAGATTCAATCGCTTGCAGGGGAATATGAGTGGCGACACGTTCCCACGAAAGAAAATCCTGCGGACCTATTGTCGAGGGGGGTATTTCCCAACAAACTCGTCGAAGTGAGCCTTTGGTGGAATGGCCCTTCCTTTCTTCTTTCTGAGGAACGTCATTGGCCAAATACTTTTGAAGGACCTAAGGAGGTACCGGAGGTGCGTGTTTCGAAGGGTGTCTTCGCGCTCGTGTCCGCGGGGGATTATCTCTTTGAACGTTACTCAGATTTTAATCGGTTGATTCGAATCACAGCATGCGTGCTTCGTTTTATTCTCAATTGTCGTTCGAGGTCGCTGAAACGGGACGTCGTGAGTGGCTCATTATCGAGCTTAGAGCTAAATGATGCTACTAAAACCTTAGTTAGGATTGCTCAAAGGGACAGTTTTCCGGATGAATGTGATCGTCTCACCGGGGGGATCGCCTTGAGCCCAAAAAGTAAACTGCTGAGTTTGAGTCCGTTCGTGGACAGGGAGGGCGTAATGAGAGTAGGAGGAAGGCTACGAAACTCGCCTTATCATTTTGATAAGAAGCATCCTATGCTTCTCTCTCCCAAACATCGATTGTCGCGGATGTTATGCGAGTATGAGCATAAAAGGTTAATGCACGCCGGTCCTCAACTACTGCTCTCGTCCATAAGGGAGAAATTTTGGATTGTCGCGTCTCGTAACCTTATAAGGGCTACCGTTAGAAATTGCATTGCTTGTTCGCGATTTAATCCTCAATGTTTAGCGCCTATCATGGGTGACCTTCCACAAGAACGCTTAACTGTTGGACGCGTATTTTCGGTGGTAGGAGTGGACTACATGGGTCCGCTCCATATTAGGGATAAAAAGGGTCGCGGCTCGAGGTTGTCCAAGTGCTACGTAAGCGTCTTTATATGCTTTGCAACGAAGGCCCTGCATTTGGAATTAGTATCTGATCTCAGTAGTGAGTCGTTTTTGCTCGCTTTTCGTCGGTTTGTGGCTCGGCGTGGACGGCCTAGTCATGTTTACTCGGATAATGGCACAAATTTTGTTGGTGCCAATCGGGAACTGTCAGAGCTCGGCAGTTTCTTAATTAAAGAATCTCGCAATTTGGTCGATTCATGTGCTCGAGAAGGTGTGCAGTGGCACTTCATACCCGCCCAATCACCTCACTTCGGAGGTCTTTGGGAGGCTGGTGTCAAATCGGTAAAACACCACCTGAAGAGAGTGGCGGGAAATGCCAACTTAACGTTCGAACAATTGATCACTTTATTAGCACAAATCGAAGCGATTCTCAATTCCCGTCCTCTTTCTCCCATGTCTCAAGATCCCAATGACCTAACTCCCTTATCACCCGCTCACTTCCTGATTGGAAGAAGCACCACGGAGCTGCCCGACCCAGACCTGCAACATGTTCCTGCAAATCGGCTATCTGTATTCCAAAGAATCCAATTAATCAAGCAGTACTTTTGGAAGCGATGGAGCAAGGAATACATCAGCGAACTTCAGCAGAGGGTGAAATGGAAAACGCAGCAGCAAGACGTCCAAGAAGGAGTGCTTGTACTCGTCAAGGAAGACAACTTTCCTCCCTCAAAATGGCGCATGGGACGAATTGTAGCAGTGCATCCTGGCCGGGACGGAGTGAACCGTGTAGCTACCATAAGAACTTCCAGTGGTCTGGTGAAGCGCTCGTTTAGTAAGATATGTCCCTTGCCGGTAGAGACTGTCGTTGAAGACGCTCCAAGCGCTTCAAGGCGGGGGGCATGTTAAGGACTTTAGGTTATTGCTTCTTGGCGTAGTTTGCTTAGTTAATTTGTTTTGTACTTTCATCCCTTAAGTTACGCCCATGGGCATCGATACGTATTTGAAGGATTCCATCTGGGCGCCAGACCATCATACCCATCAGGCCATATCGAAGGGCTCTTTATGGCTGGGAAATACGCTACTAGTCAAAGGAAGCTTTCTAAATTGGACCTTTGCCGCGATACGCAATTCGGCGGATCGCAATACTTCAATGAAAGCGACTTGTATAGGTATTTGCCAGATGGCGGCGATTTTATGACCTTAGGCGCGACCATTGCCCGCAATGGCGTCTGGTATTGGTGCGCCCCTGGGTGGAGTTCCTCGGGTTTAGTACTTAAGGGATGATCGCAGTAATTTTGCTCTCTTTGACCAGTGCTCGCTCTAGACATGTGATCGTAAACGTAACTCGTAATCTTCCCAACTAAGCAAACTCCCACTTCATACTTAGACCAATACTTTACCATTATTTATATAAGTGAAATTTAATACAGTCCACTTTCGTAAACCAAATTGTTGTTTTCGTGGTTTTCGTTTATCGAAGGAACCTCAACACCATCAGATACATAAATTATCTTTCTTTAGATATGTTTGGTCTGGTGCCTCCAGGATTATATAAACACACAGGTTCGATATGTGTGTATCTGGAGCGGTGCAATTATTCCTATTTTGCGTCTTGAAATCCTTAGACACATTTTAATTTTTCGGTCTGCCTATTGAAAAATAGACAATTATTAGTTAAAAGTGCGTTTACTTTTTCTCACCCTCATAAACCAATAGTGACAATACTATTTCTGATTTTTTTTTATAATAAGAATATTCATTATATTGAACCTGTATTATGGCGAGAAAGGGTTTGAGTGATCAAAAATTAGAACGATTGGCATATGAAAGTAGTGACAGTGAAGTAGAAGATATTTTGGGATTGGAGGAAAATAGTGACGACTCGGGTGGAGATGATAATATATCAGATCGTGAATGGTATCCAAATAATAATGAGAAATATTTGAAAAGCCTAAATGATGTATGGAAGAAAGAAGATCAGTCTTCTTCATCTTGCTCGGACCAGCCTCCACAGAAGAAAAAAAGAACTGCTAAAGGAAAAGCACCAGAACGAAAAACAAAAGTAAGTAGAATTAAGATACCTACTAGTTTGACAAACTACTATACCAATAATTCTTTTTTTTTAATTGGGAAGGTGATTCAGTTCAGATTACAAAACACACACAAAACTTCAACTCTAAGTAGCTATGTAATTACACCCAGTCAGTCAGAACTTAGAAGTAAAAATGGCTATGAATGGTCTGCAGATTCGTTATGCTCAATGGAAAGAAAAACTCCTGTAAGAAACATAATACACATTAGACCTGGTCCAATAGCTTCTCTCAGGAACATATTAGATCCATAACATGCTTTTAATATTTTTTTTACTGAAGCAATGACCAATAAAATAGTATTGCAAACAAACGATGAAATTAGTAAGGAGCAGCAAAAATATAAAACGCAAAGCGAAACAATTGCATGTACAAGTTCAAAAGAAATAAAGTCCCTATTAAGTATATACATTTTGGCGGGAGCACTCAAAGATAACCATCTTTCCTCCAATGTAATGTTTGACAATTTATTCTGCGGCACTCGTTATAGAGCCACAATGAGCAAAGGGAGGTATGATTTTTTAATTTGCTGTATTCGATTTGATGACAAGCAAACCAGAAACGAACAACAAATGATCAATAAAGGCCGTGTATGGTTAAGGGGTCAATTCGGCCTCCACGGGCGATCGATTTAAATTTTTACCAATTGTCCCTACCACTCAAAGGACTTACCACATAAAATTTCAACTTCCTAAGTCTCACCATTCAAGGGTAGGACGGGGTTGAGGGTGAAAACTTTAAAACGCCATATCTCGGGAACTATTCATCGTACAGCGTGGGGCAAAATGGTGCGTCCTTCAGTAACCACCTTCTTATTTTCTCATACTTATAGATTTATCGGTTGATGCCAAAGGGCCGAAATCTCAAAAAAAAAAAAAAATTGGTGATTTTAGAGGAGTTCGCGCTTTGGTACACTAACCATTTTTGCACACTGTGTAGAGGGCCTCTCGAAGTATCTACCCACGTTGAATCAGATTTGTACCAAATTCAGTATTTGGGATATAACGATTGAAAATATAGGTGTTAGGGCTTGTGTAGAGGACAGAATATCCGATAATTAATTTAATCTATTAGTTCGATAAGATGTATTCTTCATAAGCCTAGTATTAAATCTGTGACTAGTATGTAAGGAACCCGAGTGCTACGCCTATGAACATTACTTGTTTCTCTTGCCACTTTGCCCGTATGACCAGATGTTGATCCGCATTTCGTTTGATCTTAGACTAACTATGTAATAAAACTCCTCGCCGACCTTTTGTACGTACTAGAATTTAGACACGTTCTCGATGCTGGTCATAAACGCCTTCCAATAAAACGCAATTATATTGTTAAAGTTAGGCAAGTCACAAGGACAAATATAGAAGACCTTGTATTGCAGTTATGTTTAGATATAGAGTTTCTTGATTTTTTTGTAGGATTCTGATGTAATTATCATAGCGTTCTCCATCGTCCGTGTCTAGGGTTCCGTATATATATTTATGAATTTTGCCTATTAGGTTGATTATTAATTTATGGCGATTCGAGAGAAAAGAAGGGCAAGCATTAAAAAGAGATATTAAGGTTTAAGCGGCTAGAACGTGTATAGTTCTAAAAATAGAAAATAAAATCAATAAGTGTTTGGAGACGAGCGTTTTCATAAAATTTCCAAATGGTGAGGTTCCCCCCAGCCTCTAAAAAAAGGGGTGGTCCTTCATAGCAATTAATAATTGGTCTTCGGAGCGTTAACCAGTGACATTGCATAAGGGTTTTCCTTGACTGTCCATTTCAATATTAGCTGGTTTTTATAAGTATTGATGCTTTTGTTGACATAAGGAGCGCCTGCTATTAGGTTTTCAAGAGAGGTATGTATTGTTTCTGTCTCTATGGTTTCTTCAGGTTTGATGATTTCTTCAGCAGTCAATGTAGTTGATCGGCTATCTCTCGATCCTTGTCAATGGTAACGGTGTTTGATCTGGCAACTTCAGGTTTTTCTTGATTAGGAGGGTTTCTCGGGGGTTGAATTTGGATATCAGATATAATCTTGATTTTCAGACCAGATTTTTCTGAGGAAGATACATTTTCTGTGATTTTGTCTTGAGTTTTTGGTGTTGTTTTCCTGAGTTTCAAAGAAGTGTTTTATACGTTCGCGCCATAAGTGTTGGTCGTCGTTTTTCCTTTCTGCTGTGGCTGACATATGTATGTGTAGCTGGCGATTTTGTTTTAACTAGGTTTATTTCTCTGGGTGGTCTTGATAGGCCATCGGCGTTAGAGTTCTTTGTACCTTTTTTGTATTGTACCGTGTAGTCGTATTCCTGTAGTTTTAGTTTCCATCTTACTAATTTGGAGTTTGGTTCCTTGAGAGGAAATAACCATTGTAGTGGCTTGTGATCAGTAACTATTGCGAATTTTCTTCCAAATAGATAAGGTTGAAAATATTTAGTCGCCCAGACAATAGAGAGAAGTTCTTTTTCGATAGTCGAATAATGACATTCAGCAGGGTTGAGAGTTCGGCTTCCAAAGGCAATCGAAAGGTCTTTCCCTACAGTTCCCTGTGATAACACAGCACCAACTGCATAATCGGATGCATCCGTCGTCAAACTGAATGGTTTGCTGAAGTCGGGATATTGTAGTATCGGGTCATTTGTAAGAAGAGTTTTGCATAGGTTGAATACGTCTATGAAGGTTTTGTTGTGGACAATTTTAACGTTTTTCTTACGGCAGTGCGTTAGGGGCTTGTCGTTGTTAGTGATCTTGGCGAAATTCTTGATAAATTTCCGATAGTATCCTATCAAACCTAGAAATGATTTGATTTCTTTTGGGGTGTTAGGGATCCTATAATTCTTAATGGTTTCTATTTCCTTTGGGTTTGGTTTGATTTCGTCAGGGGTAACTATATGTCCTAGGAATTCCACAGTCTTTTTCAAGAATTTTGACCTACTTAATTGAATTTTCATATTATAAGAGTGACGTCGATACAATACTGTTCTAAGAGAATTAATGTGTTCTTGTGGATTTGTCAAATATACTATAATATCGTCCATGTACACTAGGCATCATTTTCCTTGTAATCTTCTAGGTCCATGGCACGTTGGAAAGTTGAAGGGGCATTTTTTAGTCCGAATGGCATGCGCTTATACTCATAATGTCCATGCTCCACATTAAAAGCGGTCTTCGTTATACTTTTTGGTTTCGATCTGATGGAATCCACTGGCCAAATCTAGGGTGGTGAAATACTGACATCTTCCTAATTTGTCTAGTATTTCTGTAATATTAGGTAACGGGTACCTGTTGTCTATGGTCTTTTCATTCAGTTTGCGACAGTCTATGACGATTTTCCACATCCACTGTCCTGATGCGTCTAATTTCTTGGACATTATCCATACGGGAGAGCTCCAAGGTTGAACGATCCCGTTAGTTAACATTTCATTGGTTTATCGATTTATCTCTTCCTTGTGGACGTAGAGGTATCTATAGTTTTTTGTATGTATTGAGACTTCATCCGTGGGTTTATTACATGTTTGACTTGATTCGAAAAGGTTAAAGATTCTTCAGTTTTGTACAGCACATTTTCGTATGATTGTAGAAGTTTGAAAAGTTGTGGTCGCTCCTCTGAGTTTAGGTGTTCATGACGGATTAAGACATGTAGGTTTATCTCTGATTGGAATTAAATCTCTGGGTTTTGGTTTCAATGTCTAAATTAATGACTTCAAAATTGTTACTTTCAAAGTGCTCCAAAAGAGTGTTATTATTTGCATCAAGTTCCAAGACAATGGCTTTGTCGGAATGATTAAGAATGTCTACTATAACTTTGATTTCGGACTGTTACTAGAGTATATTTTATTTCGATGTTGCCATCTTTATAAGGTTTTGTTACCAAATGATATTGTTGGGTAGTTTTGTTTTAAAGCTGGTTTTTTGTGCTGTTTTTGATGGAATTTCTATTTTGTATTGCTCGAAATTTTGACGATATTTAAAAGGGATTTGCAAATGGTCGTTTCTTAATAATTGATTTTCCAGGTCAATGTTCAGGTTTAACTTGCAGAGGTCCTTTATTCTTATTATACCATCGAAGTATTCATGAAAGGGATATAAAATGAAATTAATTGGGGTGAATATACCAAAGTTTTAGAGTAGGGGAATGCTTGCTTTACTTGTAGTCTTTTTTATTCCTACACAGGTCTGTAGGGTGTTTATATATCGTACAATTTTCTCGGGTAATAGAGTTTCTGCTAAAAAAGGTCGGAGAAGGGATGCATGGGATCCTGTGCTTAATTTGGTGATCTGGGATTTCAATGTAGGGTAACTGATTAGTTTGAAAGCTATTTATGTTTATCCATGGGGTTCTGGGTTGGAGGCTAGAGTTTGAAAATTTTCAAGATAATCGAGTAGATTATCGGGGTTTCCTTCTTCGGGAAAATTTCCTGTGTCGAATTCTGTAGCGGGCTCAAGGGTTTCTGGCGAGTCACTTTCTTGATTATCTTCCAAATGTGTCAGTTCTTGGAAGGCGAATTTAGGATTTTGAGGTTGAGTTTGTTGGAAAGGCTGTCCTAAGGAGCGTTGAAATTGTTTTGGGTAAAGCTTCTTTATGTCAGAGTAATGGTACTTACTCCAGACATGGGTTGTGGATATTTAGGTTTGGGTTTTGTATGATAGGGTTGATTAAAAGAGGATAGTCGGCTTTGGAATTTGAATGGTGCTTGATTTTGTTGTCGGGGCAGGAAGTTTGGGCGAGACATGAGAAATGTACGTGGTGTTTGGTTCAAATATGGCGCGTGTACGTGGTTGGGTCGATTCACCCCTTTCGATACGATAACCGTGAACTACGTAGATCGTGGACTGGATTGATCGATTATGAAGGACCACCCTGAGTTCGCAGTCTCAGAGACACTGTTTTTGCATATAAAAGAAACTAAACCTTCTTAACTTAACAAAGGTTTATTGATAACATTAACAACTATACAATATCGAGAAATGCGTTATTTAAAGAATGTTGACGAGAGTCTAACGCGTACGAGTCCGTGATGAAGTAGCGAGAAAAGAGAGCTTCTTCCGTTTCGCACCCTCCTTAAGTATTGATACGGAGGTGTAACACCCATAGACGTACCCCCGATAAGGCCCCATTAGCGGCTTCTAGGCTACCTTGTCGCGTTAAAGCGTAGCACTTAGAGGCACGATCGCTGGGTTTTTATTGGAGCCCAGCCATTGTATTCGTTTGGCGGTACCTTTAACTTAGATTCGCAATGTTAGTCCGCCAAAGAATAGTGCTGGAAATCCCAATCATAAAATAACTTCCCTCAACCGAAGATGGGTGTTAAGCGCTGGGAATTCCAACAGTATTACCCGATGGCTGGGGTTGTCCATGGGCGTAACATCAGTTTCTTACTCACTTTGAACATTTAAACTAATAAATAACCCAACCATAATCCGTGATAAAACAATACGTCGCAAGTCCTAATACGTGGCTTGGAGAAATTCTGCGTATTATTTTTATGCAATAGCCCTTGAGGGTAGACAGGAAAATTATGTGTTAGTTTAGTATTTGATCTAGCATGATTTTGAATGAAGTTATTCTTGAAGTTAGTGTGACTGGTTAGTATCTTATAGTTGGTAATTATTTCAATGGCAGTATCTAAATTTTGAAGGTTCTGGACTACTAACAATGTTCTTAATTCACTGGAAATATTTGCTAATAAATTCTGTGTAGCGGTCAATTTATTTTGAGATATTAAAATGACTTTAGTTTCATCGTTTTGTATCTCTGTACATATTTTAGTATTTATTTTGATGACCAAGGCTTTTAGCTTCTGGATATAATCCTGAGTGGATTCATTTTTCTTAGTCAAGAATATTAACTGTTGCTGTAGATTTGTTCTGGTTATAGAGTGACTAAATTTTTGTTGTAATGTTTCTTTAATTTCTTCCTATGTTTTTAAATCAGGTCGGGTTAAAAGAAATTCTTTGGCTGATCCTATTATTTTGAATTTTATAGCAAGGATTACATATTTTTGCTGTGATTGATCATTATTGAAGTATCGACTATGAAACGTATTCATTTGATTAAAGAAGGCCTCCAATCTCAAGGGAGATCCATCAAAGATTTTCAACAAACTAACAATAGATCTCAAGGCTTCGACTATTTCTACTACTAATTTATCACTAAGGGTTGCTTCGTTATACAGTTGAGCAATATAAGTTTCTGATAGACAAATTCTGCATTATTTAGTCACTTTGAACAATTTACAGTTGCGTTGAACGTTTTCCACCGTTTTCAGCTTATTTTGGTAAAGTAAGTCGATTTGAGCAAATTTCGTGACAAACTCATCAATTCTGACTGTTTTCCTTTCTTTCTGCATGTTTTAGTCACATTTGCACATTTTTCCTATATTTGAGTTATTTGAAGCTCAATTTGACTCATTCGGCCGAATTAGCAAAAAGTCGCCTTATTTTCATGATTCCAGACAATTCTGTATTATTTGTCTAGTTAGAACTATTACTTGCGGTTGAGTTACTTCGCAGTCTAGGATATGTTATTTCTCCTAATATTTGCTTTTTGAACTTTTTCATTAAAAATTCCCTAAGTACTTAATTAACAGGTTTTCGGATTATAAAACTAAACTTACAGTAAGATAGTTTCAATCTTCGTCCTGTATCAAAACAGCGATACTGCTAACAGATACACTAGTAGATACGGTCGCTTGTAGTGGACATTAGCTATGCCAATTTGTCCGGCTGACTGCTTCGTTGATTGGATTTTCCAAAAAGCGAATGCTGGTCAGGAGTCACAATTTCTTGCTAGATAGCTCAATCCTTTCTTAACTGTTAAGACAGGAGGTGTCCTGGGTGTTTGGAGATGACGGTTTCACGAAAATATAATGGCTCTTTGCCTGTAAATATTCGAATTTTTTCGCACCCCCGAATTTCACTGGTACACCGAAAAGATCCTACGACTGCGCCAATTTTATTATATTTGCCTTTGACTTCGAAAAAAACCAATTTATTTTTCTAGATAAAAGGGAAGGGTTTATTAACAGCTCAATAGCAATGAATTTAATGACTAACAATACTTGATTGGGATTACTTTTGATGCAAAAAATTAGATGACTATACCTAAAAGCTAAGGAATGTGTTCATATTGGTTAATTACACGTGTGACGTGTGTTATTATTATTATTCCCACGCGTAAACGGTCATATAATTGTACCTCGGAACTGTAAGCAAACCATATTATTTTGTACAAAAGGCAACAAAAACGTGGTGACGCATATCTTAGTTTATGTTTCAATTTTGTGTTTCACCAAAGAACCTGCGTTTTTAAAAAACTTTATTCCTTAAAAACTTTTACAAGATTCTTATAGATTCGTTAACTAACATCTAGGTGTAATGTACCTTCAAGCTACGCCCGCGTTTATCACCATTTTGTACCATAATCCCTGGATGACTAGATTTCGGTGTCTATTGTTTCTTAAAAAAACATGTGGCTTTGTATCATAAACTTCGACACCTCTCCTTGAAAAATGCTAGTACCCATTGTGGGAAAATTTCGTTTTAATTAATATAACTGCAGTATAATAGCAAAAACCCATTTTCGCTGTTGATCAGATGTGACGATCTGAAAGGATCGTCAATAAAACCATTACAAATAACAAAATAAAATATAGCGCGCCTATGGACGTTAGCCCTAAGTTTACTATTTAAGACTTCCCGATTTTGTTCAGAAGCTCTCTGACTATTCCTATTTTAACTGAAGCGGTCCTGGTGCACTTCTGTAACCGAGCTGATCAGTTTGTAAATCCGACTAGGGTGTATTAATGAAAGTGAAATAAATTACTGAGAAAACATTTCTGAGTTTGTTCTACGAAGATCCACTATATAGGTCAATTTGTAAACTAAACTATGTATCAGGAATTCCTGGTTTTTATAATAATAATTTGCCGATTCAGCGTCTGGTTAAATATTTTGTTATTGTCATATACAAAAAAATACGTATTTGATCTTCTAATACGTTGTAAGAGTAAATAGTCATATACCTCTTCATACTAGGCCGCTTTGACTCACACAAACAACATTATATAATTTTTTGATTTGATAATTCAGTATAATCAGTATAATAATTCTTACAGGAATTACTAGGGATAATTAGGGAAAAGCCGACTTCAGCAAGAAATATTACACTATAGAGGATGTCCCATCTTTATTCAGACGCTAAATATCACCGCCCCTGTACATACCACAAAGAAAAGTTTCAGACAAAAAGTTCGTGGCTTAGAAAACAGCTTTCGGTAAGAATTTACTTATATGTATAGGGTGGATAAAAAGCGTACTTTTCGACATAAACTTCGTTTTTTTAAATAGAATACTTTGTATTTTATTGAATATTTGGATTTCTCTTTAAACTTCTAATTAATAATGTATGACACTTTGTTCATACATCAATAGTTTTCGAGAAAATTTTTAAAAAATAGTTCAATATTACCTGGGTATGTTTTTATAGTCTCGTGTGATTTATCAACATCCATAGCAACATAATTACTATGTCACTGTCATACTTACTCATCCCTTCAAAAATGGAACTTTCAATGAACTTTTTACTGCATGAATTTATTTTTGTTTAAAAAAAATATTCCAAGTAAAAAAGTGAGATCAGATTAGTAAAAAAATATTTTAAAAAATGTATTCAAATGTTAAACTTTTTTTAAAATAAAAACTGGTATGTATCATATATGGGACATTATGCGATATTCAACAGTAATAGAGCGTCACTCTGTATGAAACCGAGCAAATCAATTTCTTTCTTTATTTAAACAGAGCGATACCTGGCATTTTGTACAGTATATACTATATGATTGAGATTTGCAGTTTGGAAATTTGCAATTATTTCTCTGATTTTCTTTTCATTCCGGTAAATGGTCTAGCCGCCTTCTTGAACATAAAAATCTTGAGATTCAACTTCGTCGCTTTCTTGTATCAAAATTGAATGTGGAACACTGGATTCATCCTCGGACAGATCAGAATCATCACTCTCATTGTCACTAGGCATGTTTTGAATGAATTTGTTAGTACCATAAAAGATTTGTGGATTTCTCTAAAATATATAATATTTATTTTAACCAAGTTCACTAATTGAATGGTGTATCGCCAGAAATGTAAATACATAGTGTCTCATATATGTGACTCAACCTATCTTTTGAATATAGCAGTGAGTAAAATTAAAAAGTAATGTACAAAACTTACCTATAAACGAAAGCGTAATGAATACACTATAGAAAACTATATTTTTTAAACAATAATAAGATATTTTACTTTATAAAAATCACTGCTGAAAGTACGTAACTTTTACGACAGCATAATCAGATAAGTACTGACTTAATTATGTCAAAACTATGCGGTGATTCCCCCGCGTTAACAGGTATTCGATATATATGTGCATATGACTCGGTCCCAGACATGATACATCATGCAGTTTCAGGTTTCCTCAATTTTCTGACTTAGAAAAACAAAATCTCTAGTATGTAACATATATGACTCTCTATGCAGTAAAGGGTTCATCGTGATTTTTCTTTTTACTGCCAGTAAATATGTAGATATGTTACTAATTTACGGTGAATGTAAAAAAAAGCATGAATTAAATGAAGTTCTCTTCGAAATGGGTTTTAAAAAAAACAGTGAAATTTTATTAAAAAATTATGGGGATTTACATTATACGACACATTAGAACGAACAGCAAGTATGAATAGATACAGCTTTGACACGATCTTAAAGTGGCGTAGAGTAATGCAACTTAATACTAGTCTAAGTACTTGGCAACAACTAATGAATTGATGAAAATTCTTGATCTTACATTGGCATAGTATATATATTATAAAGAAAGCATAGGCAGCACCTTGTCTAGCACTTAATTCAGTTTAGGGATATTTCTCGTGGTAGTCACAACAATTTTATAGAGAACGGTTCCCAGATCGGAATACACTAGCCCTAAGAACTTTTGTTAATGTGGAAAGAAAGATGCGTACTGGAGCTTTGCCAAACTCAAAAAATACCAGACGTGAGCGACCGGTAAGAGATGTAGCCACAACAATAAATATTCTTGGACTTGTTGCAATAAGTCCTCACATCTCAATTCGGAATATCTCGGAAGAAATCAAAATTAGCACAATGACAGTTCAACGCATTTTGTGTGAAAATGGACACCGTCCCTTTAAAATTCATTTGGTTCAAGAGCAGCGGCCAGATAATTTTGGTAGACGTTTTGAATTTATTGCGTTTTTAACTGTTCAGCTACATAATGACCCAGAATTTCTTAGCAAGATTATGTGGAGTGATGAGTCGCGCTTTCACAATAATAGAAGTGTAAATAAATCGTCACAACTGTCATTATTGGACAGTGGAAAATCCACGTTAGATTAGAGAGTCACACTTCCAGCAAATCTGAGATATTAATGTCTGATGCGGTCTTTTTAACGGACGATTAATTGGATCATATTTTTATGAAGGTACTTTGAATGGCCAGAGATATTTATTGTTTTTGACCGAAGTGTTGCCTGTACTGATGGAAGATATAAACATAAATGAATGCTTAACTACGTGGTGGCAACAAGATGGTGCGCCGCCGCACAACTCCTTAATTGTGTCAAACTTTCTAAATAATAATTTTGAAAATAAGTGAATAGAGAACTGAGGACCAGTCAGGTGGTCCGCTAGGTCATCTGCCTTGACACTATTAAATTATTTTCTATGGGGTTATTTAAAGAATGAAGTTTATTCTGTTCGGCCAAGAAATTTAGAGGATTTAAAAAACAAAACTACTCGTACCTGCAAGGAAATAACGCCTTAAACCATTGAAAATGCTTGGACTGTAAACGTGCTTATATAGATATGAAGTTTGCCAAACCGAAAATAGTGGCCAGATTGAGCATCATTCCTAAGTTTAGTTAATAATTTTTCTCAGATGTTATTATTTATTTTTGTGATTTTCTCGAAACCTATTGATGTGAGAAAAAAAATGTCATACATTATTAATTAGGAATTTAAAGAGAAATACAAATCTTTAATAAAATACAGAGTGCTCAATTAAAAAAAAAACGAAGTTTATGTCGAAAAGTACGCTTTTTATCCACCCTATACATATAAGTATAATTCTTATTGAAAGCTGTTTTCTAAGCCATGAACTTTTTGTCTAAAACTTTTCTTTCTGGTATGTACAGGGGCGGTGATACTTAGCGTCTAAATAGAGTTGGGATACCTTGCATATCTAACTATTTATAAATGTGAGTTATTGAGGATTCAGAGACAGTTTATTGTAATCTTGTAGAAATTTTGTAAATTGGCAAAGGAATATAAATTAAAAAAAGGAGAGTTCAAAGAAGTTATTATATAATTCAGGAAACTTATTTGAAAACTTACTCTAAAAATGCGTCTTTACAATTTCTTGTTTTGTTTTTACTGCTTAATCGTTTTGATGTGGTCAATAAATTATCGATTTAGGAATCATTTGTATTTGTCATGGAATGTAATATTCAAATTCATTTTATTCGAAAACTGAATGTTCCATCAATGTGAACCAAGAGTACCTTTTTTTTCTGGAAGCGTGTGTGGTTTCATAATTTTGCACCAGCAGCTAAGAAAATGTTACATTTTTTTATGTGCTTGATTTTTAATTCCGACAACCCCGGGGCAGCACGCCTCTGACGGAATATTTCCAGTGAGCCATATCTGGCAATTAATGTTTAAAAGGTATAAAATCATACCAAATTTTATAAAGTTATCTTACACCGTTTTGGAAATATTTCATAATAACCATAATCAGAGTTACCTCTTTAAAGAACCATAACTCGTTAAGGAAGCATTTTACGACATGTGTTATTTTAATTTTAATTTTATTATTAATTTTGGGACCTCCTGCATAACCATTGTAATATTTTCGATATGGCCGCGCAACCTTACGACAGAAATATATACTATATAAGTATAACATCCCTACATTATAGTTTCCTTCATCGATCAATATTGAAGTTCTGGCCAACAATACACATCGCTTATTTTTCCATTTCACATTAGACAATCAAACCTAACTTTTTGTTAATTGATCTAACGTGATATTTGTTCTCACCTTTATGACAAAAAGTTACTATAACAAACTCATTTTAAAAAGACAATAACCTTTTCATTTTCAGTGAACGACATCATTGGAACGTGGAAAAAATTACAGTTAACCAAACTAAAGAAAATGCCACACCGCTGCGCATTAAAAACCTCCTATGGACTAACTATTCCCCAAGCCATATCAGCAATTGTAACAACCCTAGGGGAACGACGGCTGGAAATTTCAAGTATCGAGGGAACAACGAAATACACTTTATTTTTCGATAAACTGAATGGATTTACTCCACACTTACTAAGGAACCATTCTGTTAGGACATGGGGAGGAAAATGACCATTACATACTTAGCTTTTCCACACTTTAAAATAAAACCATAAATTATCTAGTGTGCTGGGAGCAAATGACAATAATAATTAAATTAATATAAATGACATTGACAACTGAACAATAGTATACAGGGTATAATATATATATATGTTATGCCAACGCTCACATTTTACTAGACGCTGAATAGGATATTTGGCGTATCGATTTTATGGTTTATGTTATTTTTTCCGATTACGAATCGGATCTCGGGAAGACAGAACTGATTCGGTATTCTTTGCGACCAGACACCTTGTACAATTTTTTTCTCATTAAAATCTCGTTACCGAACCGTTAGTTTCAATTTTTAAAAACTACCGAAAATTAAACCTACACTCAACATAACTTATATATATATATATATATATATACAGGGTGTCCCAGATAAGGATGAACAGCATGGGGATCTTGGAAACGGTAATAGATACAAAATGGTTTAAATTGGGAAAAAGTTGGGCAATTTAAAGCAAATTAATAATCTGTTTTTATATCGACGAAATTCCGAATGGTTACGAAGATATCCGGAAAAAAACGAATTTGGCGGTTTTCGTTTTTTGCAAATAACTCTTATACGGTTATAGTTAGAGGAATAAAAGTTTTACATTATTAAAGCACTTTTTTGAGAACTGTTTAGCAGTGTTGCCAGTTTTCTTGTTACATCCTTACTTTCGGAGAAAAATGAGTAAACTTTTGATTTTCATATGGGCGTGATATCAATTATTTATATTTTCAAAATCGTCATAAAATTCCCTTTTCAGCCATGCATTACATTTAATATTTTTCTCAGAAACTCTATGAGTTATAGCCATTAAAGCATTTTTTGATAAGTAGGCCATGATTTTGACTTATAGTAATGGTGCACATTAAATAAATGAATGCTGTGGAAACGTCAACATTATTTAAAAGTATAAATATATTACTGGTATCACCCTAAAATTAAAAAAATAATTGTTTCAAATTATGTATTTAATAACAACATTTAAGGTTTTACAACTTTTAAATAATGTTGACGTTTCCACAGCATTCATTTATTTAATGTGCACCATTACTATAAGTCAAAATCATGGCCTACTTATCAAAAAATGCTTTAATGGCTATAACTCATAGAGTTTCTGAGAAAAATATTAAATGTAATGCATGGCTGAAAAGGGAATTTTATGACGATTTTGAAAATATAAATAATTGATATCACGCCCATATGAAAATCAAAAGTTTACTCATTTTTCTCCGAAAGTAAGGATGTAACAAGAAAACTGGCAACACTGCTAAACAGTTCTCAAAAAAGTGCTTTAATAATGTAAAACTTTTATTCCTCTAACTATAACCGTATAAGAGTTATTTGCAAAAAACGAAAACCGCCAAATTCGTTTTTTTCCGGATATCTTCGTAACCATTCGGAATTTCGTCGATATAAAAACAGATTATTAATTTGCTTTAAATTGCCTAACTTTTTCCCAATTTAAACCATTTTGTATCTATTACCGTTTCCGAGATCCCCATGCTGTTCATCCTTATCTGGGACACCCTGTATATATATATATATATATATATATATATAACAATAGTATATTTGAGATCTATTATTTATTAGTGAAGTCAGATTATGAAAATCAAAATTTTATTTTTTTAAGCAAATTAAAATATCCACCACGGCAATTTCAAAATGGAAAATTTAAATCAAAATAATGTGAATTTGCGAAGAAGAAATATCAAATCGTAGCATCTAAGTAATGAACAACATCGTGGTATCTTAGAACAGCTACTACAGATGAAGAAAACACGAAAATTAGAACACGGTGCCATTAAGAAAGTTGCAGCTACATTTCATGTAAGCGGTTTGTCTGTAAATAGAATTTGGTATACAGTATAAGATCAATACAGAAAGTGCAAAATTTGAGCGTATGTTTCTTCAAAAAAGAAAGAAAAATGCGGAAAACAATGAAAAGGTTATTCTACTAATTTAACTAAGATAAAGAATACAGGGTGTCCCGAAATTAAGGCACCATACTTAAACAGCGTAAATTACGTCCAAAAATAACACCAAAACTTTATATAAACATATATCGAAAAATGCTTTTTTAACGATCTATCTCTCTTTAAAGACATAACTCTGATAATGATTATTTTGACATATTTCCAAAACGGTGCACGATAACTTTATGAAATTTGGTATGATTTATACCTTTTTAGCAATAATTGACTGATGTGGCTGAATGGAAAATATTTCGTCGGAGGCGTGCCGCACAGAAGGCGTCGGAGTTAAAAAAATGCTACATTTTTTTAATGTGCACGGTTTTCTAAGCTGCTGATACAAAATTATGAAACCACATATGTATCCAGAAAAAAAAAGGTACTCTTGGTTCACATTGATAGAACGCTCTATTTTCGAATAAAATTAATTTGAACATTACATTGCATGACATACAAATGATACTTAAAACGATAATTTTTAACTGTATCAAAACTATTAAACAATAATAGAAAAAAAAACAAGAAATTTAAATGACACATTTTTAGAGTAAGTTTTCAAATAAGTTTTAGTTTAGGTTTTTTTTAACTCTATTCGGTCGTTACATATGCGGCCTTGTCAAACACAATCGATGAATTGTTTGAATGTGTTCAAAATGCATTTAATAAATTAGAGAATAATACTCTTGACAACGTTTTTACAATATTACAAATATGTATGGAATCAATTATGTTGGTCGGAGAGAGAAATTCCTATAAAATTTCTCATATCAATAAGGCAAAACTTCGTCGGGAAGGCCGATTAACTGAATATTACATATCTCACTGGAGCTCACTGGATGCAATAGTGGCACATCTCGAAAAATGACCATTTCCAGTTAATTGAACCATAATACTCCCATATTTGTGCTTTACCAACCAGCAATACTTGCACATTGTTACCTTACCATGGTACCGCTAGATGGAGCTAGTGACGCTATTGAATTTCGTGTTTTTCAACTTTGATACATCCAAAACCGTCACAAAGCTCAATATATTAGTAACCATCTCAATGTGAACAATGTAAACCAACAAAACAGTGGCACATTTTCAATAGTACAGTAAGGCAGATTAAATATTTTAATTTTAACCTAACAATAGTGATTCGTTTGAAGTTATGCCAATATTGTTTGTTAAAATGTTACAATAAACCCCCATATTATTGAATCAACATATTTTGTGTCACTACTGTATATTTATTCATTGATATTTTTGAAATATGTCATTATTACTTTATACGAGGATATTTAGGTTTATAAGTTTCAAAACTTTACTTAAAACTAAATATAATATTTGCCTTTCTAGAACTACAAGTGCGGCAAAATTAATGAAATAAGTATCTATGAAAATTTGTTCTTTGTTTCAGCCCAGAAAATTGAACTGCATGATATTTATAGCAATATGGAAAGTCAAAATGACAATTCAAGAGGCAAACAAATGCTAGGACTGTTAAGCATTAAATTAGTAAAAGACATTTCTTCTAACCGTAATACTGACACCTGGAAAATTGTACCTGATTCTTCTGTGATTGATTAGCAATGTAGACACAGATGTAAGCAATTTAGAAATAAACATCGAAAAAAACACGGATTTCTGAAGTTGACCTTGACCCATCTCCACAAGCGGAAGTTGATATAGAAGTGGAAGAAACCGGATCAGAGTGTAATCCATTTTCAGACGACTCTATTGGTGACCCCAATTACCAAGTTGAATTATCCACAACAGACAATGAACAAGAAATACCAATGCTACAAAGTCATGAAGAAGCAAATCTAAGAAAAGAGAAAACCATAAAAAAAGAAAGAACCGTCAGAAGTCAGAAATAGAAAAGAAACAAAATAAAATCACTCAAGAATAGCGGACAGGCTTATGTTACTCTAAACAAAGGCACCTAAATAGAAAAATGAAACCTTGTGGTGAAAACTGTAAACTTAAGTACTCAACTAAATTCTCCACAGAGGAAAGAACAGCAATATTTCGTAAATATTGGGATCTGTCTGATATTGTCAAACAACGATCATTTATTGCGACATTGATACATAAAATACCTCGAGATGATAACAACTCTATATCTCGTAATGGCAAAAACAAACGAAACAATAATAATATTTTGCATTTATTAAAGAACGATAAGAAGATAAATGTTTGTAAATTGTTCTTCACATCGACTTTAGGAATTACCACTCACTGTATTCGAAACTTGATAATCAAGAGAAAAGAAGGAAATTTTGAAGATAAAAGAGGAAAGCATGGGAATCAAAAGCAAATATATGATGTAAGAAATGATATACGTGCTCACATTTCATCCATTCCTAAGATTGGGAGCCATTACACAAGAGCTCATAGGGAAAAGGAGTATATTGAAGGCGGCATAACCGATCCGTAACCGATCTACACAGAGATTATAAAAATCTTTCTGAGCAGGCTGGCAAACCCGTTGCAAGTTTAACAACATACAGGGATATTTTCAATTATGAATTTAGCTTGGCTTTTTTTATTCCTAAAAAAATCAATGTCTGAAATGTGTAGCCTACGAAAATGCAGATAAGGAAAAAAAATAGAAAATGGAAGCCGACTATTTAATACATCAAAGAGAAAAAAAGCTAGGCAGAATAGAAAAAGAAAAAGAAAAGAAAAATGTGAAAATTATAGAGTTAGTTGTTTTGACTTGTAGGCCATATTGCCAACATCAAACGGCGACGTTTCATCATTCTACTACAAATTCAAGTTATCCACTTAAAATTTTACAGTGTGTGGCCTTACTCAAAAGGTTCAAGGTCCTGTTACCTGTTTTATGTGGCATGAAGGGCAAGGCAAAAGGGGTGCCAATGAAATTAGCTCGTGCTTGTTAAAATATTTACAAGATCAAGGTGAAAGTTATGATGGTAATGATTTGGATATTGTGATTTTTTCAGACAATTGCGTAGGACAACAAAAAAATTAATTTGTTTTAGCAGCATACTTTTATGCTGTAGCTAGATATAATATTAGGTCAATAATGTATAAATACTTGGTAAGAGGACATACATAGAATGAAGGTGATAACATTCATGCAATGATTGAAAAGAATATTAAAAGATCACTAAGATCTGGTCTAATTGATACACTAGACCATCACGTAATGTTGGTTAAAAGTGTGAAGAAAACGGGAGCCCCTTACAAAGTCGTAGAAATAGGCTATGATGAATTTTTTGATTTAAATAAATTATGTACGCATTCTTCTTTTAACTTTTTTCAAGACAGTTCGGGAGATATTTTTAAAATAAACGACGCCTGTGTTTTCAGAGTAGAGAAACATACCCCTGACGTTTTTTCCTATAAAACTTCGTTCAGTCAAGATGATTACAAAAGTGTAAACATTAGACCGAAAAATACGCGAAGAGGTGCGAGCTTAAACTTTTTTGTAAAGGCTGATCCAGAATGTGTGTACCAAGATATTATATCGATTCCAATGGAAAAATATGACGATCTGATGGATTTGTTAAAAACTAATGCCATTAAAAAATGTCACAGTCACTTTTATAAAAGCCTAAAACGTGCCAAAGACTAAAGTTTTGTTTTTTCTTTATCATTTCTAGAATAGTAAATTTTTGTTTATTACTTATTTGCAGATTGGTGCAAATTGGGATTTTGTTTTTTTTTTAATTTAGTTCAATAATTTTAAGTTCGCGCTTAACCTCGTAATTACCAAACTATATATATTATAATGTACATAGTACGATAGTTTTATTAAGAATTTCTGTTTAAGATATTTTCGTTAAACGATACATTTAATTTCTTTTCAAAAAAAAAATTAAAAAAGAGGCATTTTGTAAAGTAATAGCGACAGCACAATTGGACAACGAATTTTAATCCACATCAATATACTACTTCAAATGAAGTAACAAATTTAATATGTAATATTGAAATTTTTCAACTTCATTTTACAAATAGGTGATTATCTCAAAAGTAATATTTCTTCGATGTGCCTCTATTGCACTCAATGAGCGATATGTTTAGAAGAAGCGCTGGACAAAGCTAGATCATACTTCAATTAAATTTATTTGTATTGTTAGGTACTAAAATTGTTTGCATTTAGTTGTGTTGCGTTAATAAAATTAATTTATTAGTTCCACATATTTTATCTGAACTAAAATTAATAAATAGCTGTAACTCTGTGAGTAAAAAATGTTTACTATGTATTCACCTAGGAGGTGTACAATTTCAATACTTTTGCCAATAATTTTTTTAATTAGATCTAAAATTATTTTAAAATCATTAAAAAAAAAGTTCATATCCAACCATGATTTTCATTAAAAAAAAAGAGAATTATGTATTTTTGATAAAATGGATAACTATAGAAAAATCTGAGTAAGCCACTGAATTGCAATTAAAAAAATGTCTTAAAAATGTGTTTACAGAACGGAAATATTAATAGAAATAAAAAAGTTATGGGCAGTTTTCGAAATGGTCGAATATTAAAAAACGCCTTATATCTCTGTTTGCAATGAAAATATCGTCAGGCGGTTTTTACCATTAAACATTTCTCAGAAATCGAGCACATGACATCTAAGTCGATTTTGTTCTATTTAATTGGGAAATAGGTTTTCTCTGTTAAAACAAGCAAATCCCGACCACACTGTCCAGTGTATAAGATTGGCATTGAGTAAGCTTACAGTACATATTTTCTGGGAGAAATATTGTGCTTCTCCTGGCAGTTACATGTAAACTGTTAAAGTTTTAAAGTTTTACGTTAACTGTATGGCCCCACTCAAATAATTTCAAATCATTTTTAAATTCATTGAAACCATCATATTAATATGTATGCAACTGATAAGTTAAATAGTAACATGAGAAGGTAGACGAGCGTCGTACTTTTTAAAAAACGGTTATATTGACTCAGTAAAAAAAATTTTCCACACGTAGAATGTGGATGGAGGTTTTCGTCGCAGGAAGCATGGAAATGATGTATGTAGCTGACTATATAGAAATATGAGAAGGTAGAGGAGTCCCGAATTTTTTTAAAACGGTTAAATCGACTTACCAAAAAAAATTTTTCACACGTAGAATGTGGATAGAAGTTATCGTCGCAAGAAGCGTTGTAGAAATGAAATAAAATATTGGCCGTATTACTATTTCTGTAAAAGACCTTGAATATTTTTGCCCAATTCCTTTTAGTATAAAAAAATCCGAAAACAAATAAACACGCGGCGTTGCCGCTTTGAGAGCCGTTTTCTCAAATTAGTATTTAGAGGTTTTACATACCTCATTATTCTCGGATTAAGTACGTTCTTAAGTAATATGCATGACAAGAACACCAGCACGTATAGACCATAGAGAGTGTTGTTTTGTATAATAATTTTCATTTAGTAATGTATGTAGGTCAAGGTTCTCTTCAGAATCATTTGATCTGGATTAGCCAAAAAATAATAATCACTATTAGGTATAGTAAACGTAAAACAATTCTGAATGCACGTCATCAATTAGATAATATTTAAACTCAGGATTGCCATTTCTTTTAATAAAACCGAAATTGTTGATTTTAGGTATAGGTTTTAAAACATAAAGTGACAGTTACTTTTCGAGCTTAACACGATGGCGCGAAGAAAAATGGGAGTTCCCATTTAAAAAACTCGAGTTTTTAATGATTTGTGATTGTTGACTTTAAGAATTATTTATGAACACCCTGTATGTTATTTCGCGAGTTTTGCTCTATATGCGGCTAAATGTGAGTGCTTTATTAGAACACCTCAAAAAATTGCAGCGGTACAACTTTCCCTTTTCATAATATCACCCAATGAATCAATGACTGTAACTGTCAAATTTCACCTTTAAATGTAAATATCTCTATAACGGTTAAAGATAAGTGTAAAACGTTTGTTATAAAAGGTGTTCAGAATTAATCGTAAAATCTAAAAATGTAATAAAATATAGGGTGTTCTATTTAAAATAAACAAGCCGACATCCACTTCCGGTATAACCGGAAGTGCTGCTATCTTAAAAATATTTTTAACGTGTGTCCCCCAACGACTTAGGTATATCCCCAGATTTTCAGATTTTTCCAAATTATGGTTTTCCCGTAATCGATCAAGGAACTTCCCAGAAGACCACACTGTGTACTGTTACATTGACTATTTTCTTTGTCAGAACTAAAACTTGAGGTACATACATGTTTCGCTAAATCAGTACAACTGCAACACCCCCATAAAACACAACCCTTCCTATCCTTCTAAGCCAGGAGTTGGCAAGTTCTTTTAGAAAATTTTGTGGCTCTCTAAATATTAAATATTTCTGTATAAAACGGTCCCAAATTTTACATATAATATTTTTAAGATATTTGATTCCTTTACACATAATATTCAAAATGCCCCAGAATAAGATAAAATAAGAACTTCTCTATTTTTATGTCTTATTTGTTTACGTCAAATGTTGATGATGGTTGCATCACTTTTCGAATGTTTACTATATTTCCTAGTTTCCTCCTGCTTGCTATTTACTCCAAGGTACTAAACAGGTTTTGTATTGTTCAGGATGTTTTACGACGCAATTCACGGCAGGAAATTCCCCGACTTAATTTCAGTTCATTATACGTATGCGTATTAGGATGCTCATGGTCCGTTTTCTGGATATACGAATGTATGCACCGAATATAAGTACCTACTGAGTACTGTGAATTATGTGATGTAAGTGATACCGAACAAATATGTCTTCTTGGTAGGTATATAACCACTGAAGGACTTAAAGAAGAATTGCTAGGTTTGTTACCGCTCAAAGAAAAAACGTACGACATGAAAATATCTTATCTTCTGTTATGCAGTATTTAAAAGAAAAGAAAATTTATTTCAATAAATTAATTTCGATTGCCAGAGATGGAGCACCAAGCATAGTAGGAAAACATAAAGGATTTGTTTCCCTATATAAAAAAAACTTTTCTCATAATATATTCGTATTCCATTGTATGTACATATAATTCATCAGGAGGCCTTATGTGCTTAAACACTTCCTAAAGAATTGTGTAAAGTGATGGATTTAGTCGTGAAAATTGGGAATACAATAGTAGCAAAAGGACTTCATCGTCGACAATTTCAAGAATTTCTTCATGAATTGTACACCAATGCACTGATATACTTTTACACAATAAGGTTCGATGGCTCTCAAAAGGTAAAATGCTTCAAAGATTTTCTCAATGTTTTGAAGAAATTAAAGTATTTCTGAATGAAAAAAATATACTTCACTATACTTATATAGTGAACTAATAGACGATGATTGGCTGCAAAAATTTTGTTTTATGGTAGATATAACAACGCACTTAAATCAGTTAAATATGAACTTGCAAGTAAAAGGGAATACTGCATTCTCCCTTTCTTAAGAAGTAATTTGTTTCGAAAAAAAGTTATCTGTATTTGTGAGTGAGTTACGTGCAGAAATATTTTTACATTTTAATAATTTACAAAATCATAAGAACAATAACAACGTTATTAATGTAATTTTTTTGCACAAACTATTATTGACATACAAGAAGCTTTTGGAGAAAGATTTAAAGAATTTAGAAAATATGTATAAAGCTACTAAACCTAAAAAAGAAGATTTGAGGTATGAGCCATGGTTCGGAAATCACTATTAATCGAATTATAAAGTGCTAAACTTTTATTTTATTTTTCTATTTTTTCGAATAACTCTTACAATTTCTTAAAGAACTCGTTCAAATTTTATACTTAAGGGTAATTTGACGACTAGAATTTAAAGTTTATTTGGTGGTATTTGTTAAGGGGCACCACTTAACTCACATTTCGCATATTTAACTTCATATGACTTTTTAGCCGTTTACTTTACCAATTCGGTGATTACCAAAATGAATTCTCCTATAATTTTTACTCAAAAAAGATACACCTCTTAAAAGTCGGTAGGAGTCACCGTTTTCAAAATAATTACATTTAAAAAATTCAGTGCCAACTATGCCCATTTCAATTGATACACAAAATGTCAATTTTTTCCTTTAAGATGGCTTTAACAAATTTATGAATATAACAACAGGAAAAAAATTGAAAATATGAAGTTATTAAAATGAAAATTAGAGCAATTTATTTAAATACTTATATAATAAGAACAAAAATAAATAATATACAACTTTAGCACATTAATACCTAAGAATAATAATAACAATAATTAGAGATGATTAATAAAAAAATGCATCTGTTTTAGATAATAATTGTTCAAAGTGTTTTTTTTCATTTTTTTCCTTAAAACGATCAAATATTTTCGCAATACTAATCACAATCAATTTATAGTTTAATATATATGTCGGGGTAATATTAGGAATGTTTTCCATGTTTATCGTTATAATAATTTTAGAAAGCAAAAATAGAAAGGCAAACTAACGAATTCACTACTACTCGACCGCCCTTCTGCCCTTCTATCTCTTAACTGCCTGTTCCTTTATTCTTCTTAACTTTCCCTGATCGGGTGGTCTTTAAGACCCAAAGGGAGTACCTACTAGTCCCTGTTTCTCGTGGACAAATCCCACATGTGGGCACTTAATTATGTCGGTAGTAGTGACCTCGTTTGACAATGCTTTATCTTCAAGATGGCTTTGTCAGCCTGCCCCTCATCTATTATCGGTTCTAATGGTACATTTCTAACTTAAGGACTTATAAATCTCCGACATATACTATACAAGGTGATTCACGTAACTGTTACATTAGAAACTTTTGTACTTGTAACTAATCTAAATTTTTCATATTTGGGAGTTAAACTAATATAGATAGACTCTACTTTTTAAAAATATTTTGAAGGTCATATCACTTCTGGTTATACCGGAAGTCAAGGTCAACTTTCTTATTTCAAATGGAACACCCAGTATATTTTTGCATTTTTGGAATCTAGGGATTAAGCTGATTAAATTCTTATTAGGTACTCCTATACCTAAACCTAACCGTTTCAAAGATATTTTGGTTTAAAAGAAAAATCTGTCTAAAACACCATTTCTATAAAATTTAAAATTCTCAGCTATTATTGAAGCTGGCTTTACGAAAATTTGCTGACATGTTAACTAGATATGGTAGATTAAGTTAATGTGAAAAGTTTTTATAAATATCATACAGGGTGTCCAAAAAAACATGTCATATTTAAAGAACTTTGCTAGCAAAAAAGTCGCTTATTTCAAATAGAATATCCCATATATTTTTATATGTTTGGAATCTAAATTTAATTCTGAATCGATTACTATTAAGCATCTCTATACCTAAAATTAACGCTTTTGCTCTAATTTGCGATTTTTTAATATTGTACACTAATAATTCTAAGTATCTTAATTGGCTTTGAAAAGAACATGGCTGCTTCCTATAAAATGCGTTAATGTAATTGTCAATTTAATAAGTTCGCTCAACAGTTTAGAATCATGAACTTTAATAATACTTATTCAAATAATGATATTTTAAATTTATTCTTTATTCATGGAGAGTGTAACAAAGTTTTGGAAAGAACTTGCCGTACATTTAACGAAAGATATCCGCATCTTCCGAAAATCACAAAGAACAAATTTAGGATATTGGAATCAAATTTTTTAAGACATGGAAAAGTCGAAACTAAAAAGTCTTATTCTAGACCCATAATAAATAAAAAAATAATAAATTAAAACAAAGAAAATTAAATTAAAATAAATGTTCAATATGACCTCCATTAACTTCTAAACATTTCAAAATTCTTTTTTTAACTTCATGTTGTGTCACTTTATTAATTGTAATGGGGCGAAGGTCTTCAAAAGCTTGTCGAATTCTATCACAAAGATGTTGTTTGCTTTCTATGGAAACTTCATAAACCCGAAATTTTATATGACTCCATAAAAAGAAATCTAGTCAAGTCGGGTGACGTTGGTGGCCATTTCCATGGCCCGTTACATCCGATCCACCGGTCTTCAAATGTCCGATTCATCTCTTCATAAACTTCATGGGAAGAGTGAGCCGGTGCACCGTCCATTTGGTACCAAACAGTCTGTACCATATTAAGAGGTAAAGTGTCTAAAAAATCGGAGATAATATCTCTCAATATATCTAAATATTTTGAAGTGTTTAAATTTTCATTGTAAATAAAATATCTTGCTTCATTATTCATAATCATGGCAAATACGTTAACACTAAAACTATCTTGATGACGGGCCTCTTTGAATATTTGAGGATTTTTTCTGCCCAATAATGAAGATTTCTTCTGTTTATAAGCCCCCCTTTTGTGAATTTTGCTTCATCTGTCCATATAATATTTGACAAAAATGATGGATCTTCCTGAATATGAACGAGCATAAATTCACAAAATTTACTTCTTCTAACTTGGTCTCCCGGTTTAAATGACTGTACAATTTTATAAGAATAAGAATGCATTCTATGTTTCTTTAGAATCATCTGAATTGATGAATATGATAAATCTGTAAAAATCATTAGTTGAAGATAAACAATTGCCATCATTAATAACAATAAAAATACAAACTTAAATCATTAGAAGCAGTTCGAATAGAAAAATTCGGATTTGCATTAAAATATCCTAAAACGGTGATTTCATTGTCTTCGCTATTTATTATGGGTCTAGAATAAGACTTTTTAGTTTCGACTTTTCCATGTCTAAAAAAATTTGATTCCAATATCCTAAATTTGTTCTTTGTGATTTTCGGAAGATGCGGATATCTTTCGTTAAATGTACGGCAAGTTCTTTCCAAAACTTTGTTACACTCTCCATGAATAAAGAATAAATTTAAAATATCATTATTTGAATAAGTATTATTAAAGTTCATGATTCTAAACTGTTGAGCGAACTTATTAAATTGACAATTACATTAACGCATTTTATAGGAAGCAGCCATGTTCTTTTCAAAGCCAATTAAGATACTTAGAATTATTAGTGTACAATATTAAAAAATCGCAAATTAGAGCAAAAGCGTTAATTTTAGGTATAGGGATGCTTAATAGTAATCGATTCAGAATTAAATTTAGATTCCAAACATATAAAAATATATGGGATATTTGAAATAAGCGACTTTTTTGCTATCAAAGTTCTTTAAATATGACATGTTTTTTGGACACCCTGTATGATATTTATAAAAACTTTTCACATTAACTTAATCTACCATATCTAGTTAACATGTCAGCAAATTTTCGTAAAGCCAGATTCAATAATAGCTGAGAATTTTAAATTTTATAGAAATGGTGTTTTAGACAGATTTTTCTTTTAAACCAAAATATCTTTGAAACGGTTAGGTTTAGGTATAGGAGTACCTAATAAGAATTTAATCAGCTTAATCCCTAGATTCCAAAAATGCAAAAATATACTGGGTGTTCTATTTGAAATAAGGAAGTTGACCTTAACTTCCGGTATAACCGGAAGTGATATGACCTTCAAAATATTTTAAAAAAGTAGAGTCTATCTATATTAGTTTAACTCCCAAATATGAAAAATTTAGATTAGTTACAAGTACAAAAGTTTCTAATGAAACAGTTACGTGAATCACCTTGTATACTATAGTGCGGACATTAAAAGTTCCCACCCCCCCTTCTTTTCTTTTGAACGAAACAACATATCGACTTGGAGTCTATTGCGTTCGATTTAGGGTCACATCTACTACATTCCGATGAAGAAATGACATGTGTCACGTGAACATCTTCGGAGAGAGCGCTGTCAACGCAATTTTTTTTAAGTGAAAGAGGGTCATGTGATATACCGTTTTAAAGAGAATTTTATTTCCTTTTTAGCGAACTACTTTTTATTAAAATCGGTTGAGCGGTTAGAGAGAAAATAATGAATTATTTCGACGTAAATTGTGGACATTTATATTGATAAATAAATTTCGTTATTTAGCAAAATTGAACGAGTTTCTAAGTTCTTATCAAAAATATTCATTTGGAATGCGTGATTTTTACACTAAGAAAAATAATAAAAAATTATAAAAACTAACAACAATTTGAGAACCCATGAACATGTTAAAATTCAAGAGAATAAATCAGTACATTTTTATTTTGTGCACATTTGAACAGCATTTATTTAAAATTTTCAATATTATTTTATTGCTAAAATTCTAAAATGGTTCGTAGTCGTCCTTTAGAAGAGAAATGCGAAGCTATTTTGATTTTTGGAGAAGTTGGTCATAACTTTCATGAAGCAGAGAGGATTTCTCATGGAAGGTTTCCAAATAATCCTACCTGTCGAAAATACTATCAAGAATTGGTTTCAAAGTTTCAAAGAACTGGTTGTGTTATGAGATAAAGAGGATCGGGGCACAAAGCACTCTGCGAAGACCAGCAGCTGGATATTATTTAATCAGTAGTGAATGAACCCCAGCAATTAACAGTGAGTATAGCATTGAATTGTGGTGTATCTACAATGACTGTTAAAAAGTACCTAAAGAAATCAAAATTCCATCCATACAAACTAATCATTTTCCATCAATTGACCGAAAATGATCCCGATAGACGTTTGCAATTTTCGGAAACACTCGCCAACTGAATAACTGAAAATCCAGGGTATGTTAAATCAATTTACTTCAGCGACGAAAGCACTTTTTTTTTAAATGGCATCGTAAACAGACCAAATGTTAAATATTGGTCCGATGTAAATCCGCACGTCTTTCGTGAAGGTCACACGCAATATTCCCAGAAAGTTAATGTTTGGGCTGGTATATTTAGTGACCACATCATTGGTCCAATATTTTTGTGGGAAAATTTGACCAGTCCTCTGTATCTGGATATGCTGTGGATGAAAATTAATCCAATCATTCTGCAAATAGTTCAAGACAATCCTGATGAATTTCAAATAGAAACGACCTTCCAACACGATGGTGCTCCTTCACATTTGTGCAGACAGGTCAGAGAATGGCTGGATGATAATTATCCCGGAAGATGGATTAGCAGATGCGGACCTTTAGAATAGCCTGCCCGTTCTCCAGATTTAACACCAATGGATTTCTTTCTGTGGGGTTACCTCAAGTCCAAGGTTTACTTGACTAAACCACAAAATATCGATGAACTTATTGATAGAATTAGAGACGTGCCAATGTTTCTCCATAAATTTTCCAGAATGTGAGGGCTGAATTTGAGAATAGATTGTTTTATTGCCAGGGAGTACAAGGTGAACATTTCGAACACTTATTGAAATAATCTGTACTTTTTTCAATAAAAGTTTTTCATTAGTAAGTTTTTGTATTTTATTTTTAAACTGCTGAACCGATTTTAATAAAAAAGTAGTCTGCTGAAAAGGAAATAAAATTCCCTTTAAAACGGTATGTCACATGACTCCCTTTTCCGTTTAAAAAATATTGCGTTAACAGCGTGCTCTCCGAGTGTGTTTACATGACACATATCATTTGTTCATCGGAATGTAGTAGATGTGACTCTAAATCGAACGCAATTGACCCCAAGTTGATATCTTGTTACGTTCAAAAAAAAGTAAGGGGGGGGGGGACTTTTAACGTCCGCACTGGATATAGATGCTCAAATTAATTCTCTACAGAATATAATAAATGTCCAAAAAGATAACATTAAAAACAAGTTAATATTCACACTTCATTCAATAAAAGGCAAGTATATACACCTAAAGCCTGAAGATAAAGCAGCAGCCGATAAATCTCCTTTTATATTTGTGATCAAATATTTAGACAGTGAAGTAAATGACGCACGAAATAAATGGAACGCACAAGAAATCGAGTTAATTCAACTTCGAGAAGTGATAGCAAGTTTACGGAGAAGAGTCTAAGGTTGTCGTCGACATGTCTAAAAAAAAATTCAAATTGTTAATGAGTTATATAAACCTATTAGGAACAAATTTCCAAGACGACGTACTATCTTTAAGGGAATAAATGATTTGTGGAAAGCTGATTTTACACAAACGAATATGCACATAAAGGAAAAGAAGAAATTTAAATATTTTCTTATTATTGATTGTTTCTCGAAGTATGTTTGGATTGAAGCTCTCAAATCAAAATCTAATGATGTTACTCAAGCCTTTTCTAAAGTTCTGAAAGATACAAATAGGTCACCAAAAAATTTTAATACCGACCAAGAAAAAGAGTTTTATGGATACCATTTTCAAAATCTGATGAAAAAATATGGTATTAATCATTGTAGTACTTTCAGTCCTACGAAAGCAATCATTGCTGAATGTTGTATTCGTACAATAAAAGAAAAATTGTTCAAATATTTTAGTTTAAGTGGCAGTTATAAATGGATTGATGTATTGTCAGAAATTGTAAAAAGGTACAATGAGAAAAAATATTCAACAACTAAAATGAGACCGATTGATGTTAATAAAGGAAACGAGAAAGAAATATTATCGACATCGTATAATCATATTAAACTTCATACGACTCCAAAAAAATTGGCTATTAAAGATTTCGTGCGCATAAGCAAGATAAAACATGCGTTTGAAAAAGACTATTTGCCAAATTGGATTACTGAATTATTTAAGATTATTAAAGTGCAATTAACCAACCCTATAACCTATTTATTAGAGGATTAGAGCGATAGGCCAATTAAAAGTGCATTCTATGAATATGATCTGCAAAAAACCAAACATCCCGACATTTATCTAGTGGAAAAAGTATTACGTAGAAAAGGGAGAAAAGTGTATGTAAAATGGCTAGGATTTGATAAGACTCATAACAGCTGGATTGATATTAATAACAAATTGTAATTGTTTTATAATACTCCCCCTCTGGAAAATACTCGTGTACGATATATGTACGTATAAAATAGTACGTGATTAGTATGATTTTTAACTTCATTTGAGCAATATGTGTAGTGCAGTGGAAGAAAATTCTGACATTCAGTTTAATGAATTGTTTACAATGTATGAAGAAACAGTGCCGAAAAATAAAGCCAACTCCAACTTATCGAAAGGAAAAGAGAAAGATTATTACATAATTAATACAGTATTTACATGTTCAACCGATAAAATTGATGTTCACGTAAGCTTAAGCATGGTGGAAAACTTCTAACCTTCCATACAGATATTTGTGAAAAACACGATATTATGTTTCAATGAAACTGAGTGGGAAAGTTTTATGTCCAATTTCTTGTGGCTTTTAGATGTCTATTTTAGAATCAACATAGAAGTTACTTGTTTCCAATTTATGTCGGGTGACAGTGTGATAACTAGTTACCAAGGACAAGAGCAGCATACGAAACTACTTGCAGTGACTAAACAAGAGACTCTTATACTTGTCAGAGGGTAATGTGCATGATCTATGTGTGATCCATAATTATTTTATTGCAGTCAAATTATGTGTATTACGTAATTTGAATTTTTCTACTTTATATCATGAAGTTTTGAAAAGTTTTCGTAAAATATTAAAATAATATAATCTTCCCTCTGTAGAGGCACAGTTAATATCATTTTGTAATTTTTTAATGAGTATAGGCTGACTTGCATTAAAAGAGTGTTTGTATTACAATAAAAATAAAGTGTTAAGAGATTTACGTGAATAAAGACAATTGTTATTATTTTGTACTTCTTTATTAAAAATGGCTTTCACAGTGTTACAAAATCAATTATTTAGAAACATTTTTCAATGATTGTCGTTGTCGTCGGCTACGTTGTTTGTTTGAACCACATTCCGAATTAGAACTACGAATTGTATTTTTTGTATCTCTTCGGTAGTAAGATTTGATTCCCATTGATTTGATGATTTTTTTAATCCACTGAATATTGGAAGTCACTTTCCATTTTTCGTCACTATTTTGACGTCTCTGTAACACATCTTCAAATGACAATGGGGGCAGAGTCCGCAGTAACTTTGGAATGTTCTCGTCTAGAACAGAAATTATTCAATATCATCTCTATTAAGCAAAATGAATTTGTCAATTGTTACAGCAACCACAGAATACAGCACCTCGAGCTACAATATTCACTAATTCGGGGTCCGATAACATTTTTATAATTTTATATCAAAGAAGAAACTGATACTGACGATAACTGCAGTTTCTTCCCTGTTTGACTCCAATTTTTTGTTGCTGAGTTAAGTGCATTTCTCTCTACACGACCCATTCAGGATCAACGTAAAAACCTTGAATGTTTATGACAATGCTCTTCATTATTTTGCTTAGTACTATTATCTTTTGATATAATAGGATAACTATTTAACTATTCACCCAACTTTTCTTACCATCACATGCATTAATAATAATTACTTTTGCAACAGTTAGATATAGCATGCTTCTTTGGTCTAAAATAATCTCACGGGAATCTATCACGATAGGTCATAAACAAATGTCTGTGTCACCACATGCAGCCACTTTAATCATATGAAAAAGCTTAGTGAATCTTCAATAGTTTCATTAACTAGTGCTACCGTATGTTACTCATATCGTTTTCATCACGTTGTGTTTATTAAAGTGTGGATTTATCAATGTATGTAAGTCTTATTATACAGGGTGGTGAATATTTCGATGCTCACCATTGGTATCTTGGAAACCGCAAAAGATACGTAATTAGAGAAAATGTGTCAAACTTAGAGCTTAGTCAATATTCGGAAAGAGTGTTGTTACTTTATTCTTATTTTCCGAGACATTGGGAAAAATCTGAAAAAGGACAAAATTTAATTTTCATAATAAATTTACAACTAAAGATTTTTCGAAAAAATGTTTCATACAAAAATTTTATGCTTTTATGGGCTCTTGACGTGTGTTATTTTCTAAATTGTATACTTGGAATAGTTTCCGAAATAATAACTCCAATTTAATTTCTTTAAATACGGACCTGAATATGTTTTGGCATATTTCGACAGTACTCATTAAGAGCTTTTCAATGATATATCACATGATAACATTTTCTAGCGTTGTTTGGTTTAAAAGAGTCCATTATCAGAGATTTTTATAAATATGAATAGAATTTTATGAGAAATGTGAACATTATCGAATAAATGACAAATTTAAAGCCTTAAAATATTAATAAATTTATAAGTTTAACATGTGTTCAAAAAGTTCACCATTTTCCCCAATACAAAGATTTGCTCGTAAATTAATTTCAACCACTGCTTTTTGTATAGTAGGCCTTGGAATGGTTTCGAAAGCATTTTCAATTTTTTGACGCAAATGATTTGCATTTTCGGTTGGGGTTACATAGACAACGTTTTTCACATAGTCCTACCAAAAATAATCCAAAGGTGTCAGGCAAGGCAATCTTGGTGGCCAACAAACAGTATACGAAGTACCCAGTCACCAATTTGAGAAGCGTTTATCTAAATACTCCTGTACAATGTGAGTGTTATGCGGGGGAGCACCATCTTGATGATACCATTCAAGATTTAAAAGCTTTTGCAAAGGCAACTCATCTAGAATTTCCTCTAAATTCGTTTCCAAAAAAGTCAAATATCCAGGCGTTTATATGCCCTTCAAAGAAAAATGGTCTCAGAACTACATATATCGTCCAAAAGACCAGCCCATACATTTAAAGAATGTCGAATTTGAGGCCTGGTTTCACTTAAAATGTGGAGGTTCTCAGTTGCATAATAATAGCAATTCCTTCTATTAAACATTCCTACGTTAGTGAAAGAAGACCCGTCCGTTCATAAAATTTTTCGGGCAAAATATTGATCTTGCTGAACTTTTTGACGAAATCAACTGCGAAATCTTCTATCATTATCACCTCGATGAAGCATTTGAACGAGTTGGAATTTATAATCACGGTACTTGCGTTTTTTAATAATTTTTCTCACAGTGGAATCATGAATACCGCATTCTTTGGCAATTTGTCGACTGGAAGTTTCTCGATTGATTGCGATTAATGCCAACACATAGATTTAATTTATATTAGCTTGTTTTCGATACGGTCCTCGTAATGTTCTGAATCCATCAGTAAAAGTTAAATTCCTTGAAACTCTAGCAGACATGGTCCGGTGAGGTAGCTGTCTTTCCGGATAGAGATTTTCATAATTTTAAGATGCCAAAACAGAATTTCTACGATTACGAATGTAAACGTCGTACATGCCTTGTTTTTTTTTCAATTAAAAACATGTTTACAAAATATGATAAAGAGGGTACGTAGGTTTCTTTTATGTTTAAAACACAAATGATATAATATCAATATTAACATAGTGCCTGTAATTTATAACAACAACAATAAAAAAAAGAATGTAAATCATTTGCGTCAAAAAATTGAAAATGCTTTCGAAACCATTCCAAGGCCTACTATACAAAAAGCAGTGGTTGAAATTAATTTACGAGCAAATCTTTGTATTGGGGAAAATGGTGGACTTTTTGAACACATGTTAAACTTATACATTTACTAATATTTTAAGGCTTTAAATTTGTCATTTATTCGATAATGTTCACATTTCTCATAAAATTCTATTCATATTTATAAAAAAAACTCTGATTATGGACTCTTTTAAACCAAACAACGCTAGAAAATGTTATCATGTGATATATCGTTGAAAAGTCCTTAATAAGTACTTTCAGAATATGCGAAAATTTATTTAGGTCCGTATAAAAAAAATAAGTTGGGGCCATTATCTCAAAAACTAGGCCAAGTATAAAATTGACACGTCAGGAGCCCATAAAATTGTAAAATTTTTTTTGAAAAATCTTTAGTTTTCTATTTATTACGAGAATTAATTTTTCGCATTTTTCAGATTTTTCCCAATATCTTGAAAAATAAGAACAAATTAGCAACACTGTTTCAGAATATTGACGAAGCCATAAGTTTCACACATTTTTTCTTATTTAACCAACCTCGTATCTTTTGCATTTTCCAAGATACCAATGGTGAGTATCGAAATTTTCACCAGCCTGTATAGTAATATGTTCAAACTGTTTTTCTTACATAGAATAATTTTTAACAATTTTTAGATGGATCTTTCCAAAATCAACAAGTTTGCAAATTTTGTTGAGAAACCTTTAGTGAAAATAAACGAATTAACTCCAAAAAATATATATATATCGAAATTCTGGGGTTAGTTCTAGTAACCTTTAAAGGGTACAGCAGGATAAGCATGGCGAATCGGCCTATGAAAGGGATTTCAAATTTTTTGTATAGAATAGATGTATTCGGTTATAAAAACAATATCTACTTTGACTTTGGGTCGATTTTTTAAAGTGACCTTGAAATATGTCAAAAAGATCGCCTAAGTACCTTTATTAATTTAAACTCAAATATCTCAGGAATCAAAAGAGATACAAAAATGAATCAAAAACCAGTTTATAACTAAGACTCTGAAGAATATTTGTGTATTTTTTTAATAATTTTTAGAAGGTTGCAATATTTTCAAAAATAAAAAAAAAAATTTTAATTGCTATTTTTTCATTTTTTTTTTTTGAGTGACAATCACAAATTTAATATATGTTATAATATGATCCAAACTCTATCTTCTGTAAAAATTTCAATTTTTAAAAAGTGTCGCAACACATTCAAATATATAAAAAACGAAGAGCGCGTCACCAATTATTTGTATTCGTTAATGTTTCGAGTATGAAATAGAAACTAATACAAAATATTACTCTATTTAATAATTTAATCAACTATAGACATTTAGTCTTCATCTGTATTTTCATTAATAACCAACAGAGTCTCAGTTTTTTTTTTAAATGCGATATTTAAAATACGTATTAAAATTATTATTATCCTTCCTATCCGGTTTTTTTATTGTATGACTTTAGTCCGGTGATATAGTATTAAATAGGGAACCGTTTTGTGCAAAATAAACAAAATGATTAAAAATTGAAGTTAGAGATTTTATATTATTAACCGACAATATGCTAAAATAAGTAAACCTTTGTCTTGAATTAGTTTCATTATTTTGAGTTTGGTACGGCTTTGATTTTATTAGACCAACGTTTTTAGCCCTATTATTATTTTGTTTAACTTAGTTTTTTCTGTTAGCTATTAGACCCATGTTCTGCGCTTGTGTATATCCTTCAATCTAGCGATGTGAATAATCATAGCTAACACCACCGAAACCGCAAAAAAACTGTTCAATTTAGGCGAAAATCAGCTGATACTAATTATTGATGGTACCCTCCCTATATTCGGCATCAAAAAAATAGAAATAATTATTATCAAAGAAAATCGTATTCCGGACAAAAAAAACTCATTTATATAAGCCCTTTACTATACGTACAACAAACGGTTTAATAGTGGATTTTGCTGGACCATTTTATGGCACTGAAAACGATGTTTTAATAATGAAAGTGGTTTTAGAAGATCCAGCAGGCATAAGTTCCATTCTGTTACCAGATGATATATTTATTGCTGATTGTGGATTTCAGTATGTCATATAGAATTTAACTTAAAAAGATTTCAAAGTGTTTATACCAACAATGAAAGGTAACCGAACTCAACTAACAACGGAGGAAGCTAATATGTCACGTAAAATCACTAAAGTCAGATGGGTAATCGAAGCTGTGCACGGTATTACTGGTATACCATATAGACCTCTACATCAACAAGTTCACAATGCACTTTTGCCTAAAATGGAAAGATTATGCAAAATTGTTGGTTTTCTGCATAATAAATATAATCAAAGATTAGGTTCAGACGGTGAATTGAATGACATTATAGTGAAATATATAGATAATAGATTAAACATACCTAATACATTGAGTCAAGAAATTTCAGTAGAAAAATGGAATCGCAGAAAATCTAAAGTCAAACAGCTCAATACAAATGACCTTCTTAATTTTCCTCGCTTAAGTGAAGACCAGTTGAAAGTGTTTTTTACTGGCTCATATCAATTTACTGTAGCTGTTTCTTATTTGGCCGAATTAATGGATAATGATAATTTATCAATAAAGTACGTAAAAGAAGCACCTAATATACTAAAAGCAGAAGTTAAATCACGACACATAAGCAGAAAAATTTATCGTATTTACATTGATTATGTTCTAGATGGAACATACTATGAAAATATAAAACGTTATTGCTGCGATTGTCCTAATGGCAACCGTACTGTAGGATGTTGTTCCCATGTGGCGGCCATTATATACTATTTGTCTTATGGACGATATTTATCTCGTATTTTAAGACCAGCCGCAATTTTATCTTCAATTTTTGAAAAAACTAAGACACCAGTGATTATTAATGAGGATGGTGATGAAGACTAATAGTTAATTAAATTACAGAATATAACAATATCCTGTATTAGTTATTAGTTATAATTTATTATTTTTTATTTGTATTTATATAAGTTATTATTAGTTTCTATTTCATACTCGAAACATTAACGAATACAAATAATTGGTGACGCGCTCTTCGTTTTTTATTTATATAAGAATGTGTTGCGACACTTTTTAAAAATTGAAATTTTTACAGAAGATAGAGTTTGGATCATATTATAACATATATTAAATTTGTGATTGTCACTCAAAAAAAAAAATGAAAAAATAGCAATTAAAATTTTTTTTTAATTTTTGAAAATATTGCGACCTTCTAAAAATTATTAAAAAAATACACAAATATTCTTCAGAGTCTTAGTTATAAACTGGTTTATGATCCATTTTTGTATCTCTTTTGATTCCTGAAATATTTGAGTTTAAAGTAATAAAGGTACTTAGGCGATCTTTTTGACATATTTCAAGGTCACTTTGAAAAATCGACCCAAAGTCAAAGTAGATATTGTTTTTATAACCGAATACATCTATTCTACACAAAAAATTTGAAATCCCTTTCATAGGCCGATTCGCCATGCTTATCCTGCTGTACCCTTTGGACCTGTAGTGAAAATGTAACTTGAGGAAAATATAGTATTTTTACCAAAACGAATGACTGAGCCGATGAAAGAAAATTATTAAAAAATTTGAACCAGACCAATATGTTTTTATCTTCAGGAAAATGTAGTCCGTCGAAGGATTAACTCCAACTCCAATATTTAACATTGAATTCGTTTAACTGTAGGTAGTGTAAATACATTAAATTTTCTTTGTGGAAAATTTTCATGTAATTTTCTTATTCACATTTTTAGTTGTTAAACTGTTAAGACCACTCTGAAAACTGTCTCGTTCATAATGAGTGAAACTTCACGGGTTAGTGATGAAACTCTACGCTTATTCCAGCAAATATACTCTATTTTAACTAGGAAGAAGAGCAAAAAAATCAAGTGAATTGGAAAAGCGAAGATGGCTTAAGAACCTCAACAGATCAATTAGATCGCAAACGAAGGTTCTGAAAGAAGCATCCAACGTGGGAGCTTTAAAAAAGATGCATACAAATTTAGAACATTTAAAGCGCATTAGGTTATTATTATTGGGTTGTTCGGAAAGTCGCCACCGATTTTTAGTGAACTTTGAAAATTAAAAGTGGTATAATAATAATCTGGTTTAATTAGTGATATATAAACTATTTTGTTGAATAACGGTTTGCCATCTTTTGGATAGTTGCATAATCCCATTTTCAAAGAAGAATCCCATCTTAGAGTTGAAAAAGTGGTGCAGGTGCTGTATGCAGTCTTCCAAAGGATTAAATGCTTTTCCGTTCAATGAATTTTGCAAAAAGTGGAATAGATGATAGTCCGAAGGTGCCAAGTCGGGACTATATGGTGGGTGCGGTAACATATCCCATCCGAACTCCAACAATTTTTGCCGGGTTACCAAAGACACATGTGGTCTAGCGTTATCCTGGTGAAAAACCACCTCTTTACGATTAGCCAATTCTGGGCGTAATTATTCAATAGCTTACTTTAAGTTATCGAGCTGAGTATAATATCTACCAGAATTGATTGTTTGATTATTCGGCAACAGTTCATAATAAACAATTCCTTTCCAATCCCACTAACAACAAAGCATAACTTTTTTTGAGTGAATATTGATCTTTGGGATGGTGCAAATTAATGACCCCACGAACGTTTTCGCTCTAGTATATTATTGTACAGAACCTATTTATCATCCCCCGTTATAATCCTTTTCAAAAAGGGGTTATTTTCATTGCGTTTTAGCAACAAATCGCCCGTCGAAATACGGTACATCAAATTGCGTTCGCTTAATTCGTGAGGTATCTAAATATCAAGTCGACTAATGAAATTAAACCGCATCAAATGGTTGTGAATAGTGGAATTTGATACTTTGAGTCTCTGTGTTATGGCACGAGTGGTACTACGTGGGTTCTCCGTGATTAACACTTGGATTTGGTCGTCATCAACTGAGGATGGCCTGCCGGAGCGTTGTCAGTCTGCAAGGTTAAATTCACCCCCTCTACATTTCACAAACCATTCACGAACCGTTTGTTCACTTACAGCATCGTATATATACATAAACTACCCATATCTTTTTTGTAGCTTGAACAGCATTCTTTCTTTTGCGGTAGTAGTAAAGCATTAAATGTTGAAAATGTACTTTTTGGATCTCCATTCTCTCACCAATCTCAAATAAACGCAAAAAAAATAAGGTTGATGCAAAATATGTCTACATTTAGTGAATAAAGTTTACTTTTAGAAAATATATAATTTCAAATAATTATAACGGTTAATTAAGCTTAAAGTTTTCATCATTGACAGATGTATCGAAAATTGAATGCGACTTTCCAAAGGCCCCAATATAGTATATTATACATAGAAACCACTTATTTGGAGCAGTTCATACGGATGGTATTAACATTTCCTAAATACTTAAACGTAGACGTGGCGCTAGAGTAAAATGGGAGAATATTAAATTAGCATTTAAAAGTGGGATTATAACAGATATAATTATTAATTTAGTGCATAAAAATGTAAAAACAATTTCATGGATGCGGTTCACATATTTAAATCTCGAATTCCCAATATTTTGAAAAAACATCATTTATTAATTACTTTTTTTTGTGGAGAGTTCGTAATAAAAAAAATGACGAGGAAAAAACAGAATATAAATATTTTAATACGAAAAATTTTGTGATTGACTTTACTACAGATTTATTGTAGTGGTTTCAGGATAATGTATTTACTGAAATTTGAATAAAAATTGAAGACTTTCAAGAAAGAGATAGTGGGTAGACTCTCCGTTAAATAATTAGTCTAGAAATTAACATTAGCAAGTATGAAATAGGTAATAATAGTTCATCATTTATAACTCTTCCGGAAACAATTGCCAAAAAACATACATGTGTCAATACAGGGTTATTCACCCAACCCGTTCATTAGAAATTTACTAGGATCTAAAAGTGATACGAATTTGAAAATTTGGAGTTAAGTTAATTTCGACATATACTTTTTTTTAAATATTTTCAACTTGTTGTCACTTCCGGTTTAACCGGAAATAGCTGTAACTTGCTTATTTCAAATGGAACCCCCAGTATATTATTTTATTTTTAAATTCTACATAATATTTTAAATACATGTTCTGTATAATATTCTATACTTAGTTTTTACCGTTTTTGAGATATTTGACCTTGAATTAAAAACATACCTCTGTAATGACCAACTTTAAAATGCATATCTCCGCAGTTATTAAAGACATAATCTCCATATTTTGCAGAATGTCAATATATAGTCTTAGGTTTACACTTTCACTATTTATATGGCTTAGTATTATATAGGGTGTCAAAAATTCAGCTCCTAACATTTCTATTTTTGAAGTTGCAAAAGTCGGTTTTTTTAAATGGGACTCCCTATAACTTTAAGCAATATCAAGTAGAAAATATAATTCTCTATCGAAATGTATTAGGATTACCTATACCTATTCCAAACCATTTTCAAAATAATTAAGTTTATGTGAAACTAATAGTACATATTCATTCTGGTAAATTTTTGTTCTTCGCGTAGTTGGCCATGGAAAAGAAATAATGACAGTTATTACTTGCATTGTACGTTTTTGTTTTTCGGTGCTGTTAGTAGCAAAATTGAAGTGAAATTTTGAATCAGTTATTATATATAGAATGTTATTATATTCTACAATTTAATCAACTATTAGTCTTCAGCACTATCTTCATTAATAATCACTGGAGTCTTAGTGTTTTCAAAAATTGAAGATAAAATTGCGGTTGGTCTTAAAATACGAGATAAATATCGTCCATAAGACAAATAGTAAAAAATGGCCACCACATGGGAACAACATCTTACAGTACGGTTGTCATTAGGACAATCACAGCAATAACGTCTTATACTTTCATAACATGTTCCATCTGGCACATAATCAATGTAAATACGATAAATTTTTCTGTTTATGTGTCGTGATTTAACTTTTGCTTTTAGTATGTTAGGTGCTTCTTTTACGTAGTTTATTAATAAATTATCATTACCCATCAACTCGGCCAAAATCAAGAAGGTCATTTGTATTGAGCTGGTTGAATTTAGATTTTCTGCGATTCCATTTTTTTACTGAAACTTCTTGACTCAATGTATTAGGCATATTTAATCTATTATCTATATGTATATTGCACTATAATGTCATTCAATTCACCGTCTGAACCTAATCTTTGATTATATTTATTATGCAGAAAACCAACAATTTTGCATAATCTTTCCATTTTAGGCAAAAGTGCATTGTGAACTTGATGATGTAGAAGTCTATATTGTTGACCAATAATACCATGCACAGTTTCGATTACCCATTTGGCTTTAGTGATTTTACGTGACATATTAGCTTCCTCCGTTGTTCCTTCCCGAGGTGTCTCCACCTTGACGTGGTGGGAGGGCTTGAGGGTCCCTGCGACCCCAGGAGCCATGCCGGTGAGTGCAACCGTGTCGGACGGGTCCTAGGAGAGGGACCGGACAAAGAGGAACACAACACGAGGGATGATGAGTGAGCCAAAATGTAATGTACCCCAGGCGGGTGATAGTCCCGCCGCCGGCTCCGACGGGGTGAGAGCCCCGGTGGCCGGCGCTGGCCCCATGGATTCTAGGGGGAGCCAAGCACAGTCAAGATTTGGAATGCTGATGGAAAGGAGACAGTCGGAGCCCTCTATAGGTATAACGGATATACAATGGAGAGGCGGAAAAAAACACAAACACAAACAACTACGGACAAAACAACACAAGACGAACAGACACAAAGAAAGGAAGGAACAGTTATGGAAGGAAAGGAACTTGGGAATAGGGCTGAACCAAAAAAATCAATGCTTCAAAATTTAAGTTATTTTAATACGGATATGAGATGAAATTCGGAAAATGATGTGTGGGCAAAAAAAAGAAAAATTCTGGATACTTCAGTTGGAAAAAATGATGGTGACGCGTACAAAAAAGAGAAAACACGGAAGCATTCATTTTAATGGAAGCCCTAGAGAGGATAAAAACACTTATAGGGGAATTGGGAAACAAGATAGAGAAGAATACACAAAGAGACATCAAAGAAATAAGCAAAAAACTGACGAGACAAGGGGAAGTACTAAACAAAAACATAATAACTAATTGGTTGAGACGACATAAATACGAAAAGACGGACAAAATGATGTTTGACGCGGACGTACAGACGGAAAGGGAAATAGTAAGAGTGGGTACTAGGGATCAGGGAAGTCAAACGGATGGAGAGGAAGAGGTAACTACAGTGACAGGGATACAAAACTACAGGGATTTTAAAAGGGTGGAAGATAAATACTGGCAGAAGGAGACGTACAGGAATACGGAGATTAAGGTGGAAAATCCTCTAGAAACAAAAATGAGAACAGTGAAGGTGGTGCTGGTAGAAAAAGAGGATAAAGAGATGGAAAAGAGTGTGCAGGTTATGTACAGAAAGAGATATCCGGAGTTGATGGAATGTGTGGAGGGATTTGAAGTGATTGAACAAACATATAGTTTTAAGTCGTGGGAAATAGAAGACAAATGGGACAAAAAATAGTTAGGGTTCTACTAACGGAGGACGAGGAGGATCTGTGGGAGAATATGGTGGGACTGAGGAAGGAGACGGAAGGGGAGGAATGGGTGGCCATGCACCATATAGAGGGAATGAAAACGGAAAAACTAAGGAAGATGGCGGAGGCCGTTTTTAGGGAAGGGGAAACGAAGGTGATGATATACACAACAAAACAAAGGGAAGAAAAAGAAAAACGAATGGAAGAAAAGGAGGAAAATAAAGAGGTGAAGGAGGAAAAAATAAAAAATTATACGCTTTAATAGTGGATCAGAGGCCAGGAATTCATTTGGAGGATACAATATTCAAAATTAAAGAATCAATAAGAAATAAAACAGCAAATAAAGAAATACAAGGAATAAGAACAACTATAGATAGAAAAATTCTGGTGACAATGGGAAGGGAAGAGGAAGGAGCCAGGGAAATAAAAAATGCGATACAAAATGGAGTAATAACAAAAGTGAAAATAGTGGGACCGAATGTTAAAAGGGAAATAATACATATAAGGGGCACGAAGGCGACTACGACAAGAAGTGAGGTACAGTAGGCGATAAAGGAAAGAATTGAGGGACCGAGGGAAGAGGAATATTCACTGGGAGACATGAGAAGTAACAGGAATAACACACAGGCGATTACTGTAGTAATGAAAGAAAAAAAGACACAAATATTTGTTAGGGCTTGTGTAGAGGACAGAATATCCGATAATTAATTTAATTTATTAGTTCGATAAGTTGTGTTCTTCATAAGCCTAGTATTAAATCTGTGACTAGTATGTAAGGAACCCATGTGCTACACCTATGAACATTACTCGTTTCTCGTGCCACTTTGCCCGTATGACCAGATGTTGGTCCGTATTTCGTTTGATCTTAGACTAACTATGTAATAAAACTCCTCGCCGACCTTTTGTGCGTACTAGAATTTAGACACGTTCTCGATTCTGGTCATAACCGCCCTCCAATAAAACCCAATTATATTGTTAAAGTTAGGCAAGTTACAAGGACAAATCTAGAAGAAGTGCCGATGATGACCTCTTAGTGTCTGGTACGCCTATGTACGCTTACCATTAACTTTAATATTTAAGATTTTGCAAGAAGAAAAATCGCTTTCTTCTTGTGCGTCTCCGTCGACTCTTAACTCCGTACTTTGCACGTTACTCGTACGCGATTACTTTTCTCACGGTTCCTATACACGGTTAATTAGTACACTAGTTAACTTGTCACGAAAAGTTGTTATTTCTTTGCTAAATTACTCGAAATTTTTGGTGAACAATAAACCTTCGTTATTGTTGAAAAGGGTTTTTGTTTTCTTCATTTGCACGAACACGGTGTCTCTGAGACCGCGAACTCAGGGTGGTCCTTCGCAAGCATCCAGTCCATTGCTTACTAGACGTATCAAGAATTAGGCCATATTTAATCAACATCTTGGTACCACGATTCACGAATAAACAATATTAATGAGGGATCCATACTTGAGGGTGGGATATGTCAGGTGCAGAATGGAAAAGAGACTGGAGGTTGAGAGGTGTTTTAGGTGTTGGGGCCTCGACCGTGTAGCTAAAAATTGTAAGGGGAAGGACCGATCAAAATGCTGCTTTACATGCGGGGAAGAGGGGTACAAACAGCAGGATTGTAGGGAGGAAGAAAAGTGCACTATTTGTAATGTAAGGGGACATAGGACTGGGAGAGGGAAATGTGAGGTGTTTAGGAAGGCCCTCTCGGTGGCACGAGGGAAGGAAAGGAGAGGAGGATGGGAGAGGACGCAATCCCAAGAGGGAAAAGCGTTAAGAAAGGAGTAAGGATCCCCCCCTGAAGTAATGCCGGGAGGTGGTTCCGGGGGGGATTAAGGGTGAAGAGGGGAGGTTTTTAGTGGGTAAGCGCCCTCCCTTCAGGGGGGTGAATCCCACATAACCCGGTCGCCAGAACACCAGGCCGGGTACCTATGAAGGTTTTCCTTCCCTATACAAAAAAAAAGAAGCTTTCTCCGTTGTTAGTTGAGTTCGGTTACCTTTCATGGCTGGTATAAATACTTTGAAATCTTTTTAAGTTAAATTCTATATGACATACCGAAATCCACGATCAGCAATAAATATATCATCTGGTAACAGAATGGAACTTATGCCTGCTGGATTTTCTAAAACCACTTTCATTATTGAAACATCGTTTTCAGTGCCATAGAATGGTCCAGCAAAATCTACTACTAAACCGTTTGTTGTACGTATAGTAAAGGGCTTACATAAATTAGTTTTTTTTTGTCCGGAATACGATTTTCTTTGATAATAATTATTTCTACTTTTTTGATACCGAATATATGTATCGTCAATAATTAGTATCAGCTGATTTTCGTCTAAATTGAACAGTTTTTTTGCGGTTTCGGTGGTGTTAGCCATGATCATTCACATCGCCAGATTGAAGGATATACACAAACGCGGAACATGGGTCTAATAGGTAACAAAAAAACTAAGTTAAACTGAATAATAATAGGACTAAAAAGTTGGTCTAATAAAACCCAAGCCGTATCAAACTCAAACTAATGAAACTAATTCCAGACAAAGGTTTGCTTATTTTAGCATATCGTTGGTTAATAATATAAAATCTCTAACTTAAATTTTTAATCATTTTGTTTATTTTGCATCAAACGGTTCCCTATTTAATACTATATCACCGGAACAAAGTCATACAATACAAAAAATTGAATAGGAAGGATAATAATAATTTAACACGTATTTTAAATATTACATTAAAAAAAAAACTAAGACTCCGGTGGTTATTAATGAAAATAGTGATGAAGACTAAATGTCTATAGTTGATTAAATTGTTAAATAGAATTATATTTTGTATTAGTTTCTATTTTATACTCGAAACATTAACGAATACAAATAATTAGTGACGCGCTCTTCGTTTTTTATATATTTGAATGCGTTGCGACACTTTTTAAAAATTAAAATTTTTGCAGGAGATAGAATTTAAACAATATTATAACATGTTAAATTTGTGATTATCACTCAAAAACCAAAATGAAAAAATAGCATTTAAAAAGTTTTTTTTAAGTTTTTAAAAATATTGCGACTGTTGGAATTTCCCAACATAAAACGGTTGGAAACCATTGGGCCTCCAATCATTGTTGCGCCCTAATAAAATAGACATCCTCGAGCCACCGTTACGTGCCGAATTAAGATGGGAGCTATGGTATACGTTTCGCCCATCTGGTTCTTTGCGGCTTGGGGTTGTAGCCCAGAATTGGAACCACATAGACCTCCAATAAATCTACCCGGAATTCCCTGTAATAACCATTAGGAATTCCCTGGTATAAATATTGCACGAATCGGCACCCAGATTAGAGGGTGGCGGCATTGGTATAATTTCGAATAGGTTTTAAAGTAGCATTTCTCTCACCTGTTCTTGCAGCCTTAAGAAGTGGGAAAGTTGGCAGACTCCTCCAGGGCGAGAATTGGTAGTTAGTACGATCAAAGACCTCAAAGAGTGCAATTGGACTCCCGATTGAGAAAAGTATTTCAAGCTTTCTATCTCTCTTTCTCTCTCTCGCTACTTAGTAGTTACTCTCATAACTCAGGGTCTATTGGTCACTGCTCAATCACTCCAAACTCTATACGCGTACACTAAAGCAAACAGCTCTAGCAATATTTCGCGTATCCTCAATCTAGTCCTCAGATCTCGCGTACACGGTGCCTTCGACTGTATCCGCGATTGTGAATTTATACAAAGTAGTAGTGTATTAAGTGATTAATTGTGCGGCAGTGTTTTTGTGAACTGGAAAACCCATAAACTTTACTTCCTTTAAATGACGGCAGACCGTCTAGTCCTTCGAAAAAACCCAACCAGCATAAATGGATTACTCCGTGGGTATCGATTGAGGTACTCACTACTGTTAGACAGACTTTAAGAAGCCCTGGCCTAAACAGCGACTCTCTAAAAATTATAAAAAAATACATCAATATTTTTTAGAGTATCAGCCATAAACTGGTTTTTTAATCATTTTTGTATCTCTTTTAGTTCCTGAGATATTTGAGTTTAAAGTAATAAAGGTACTTAAGCAATCTTTTTGGCATATTTCAAGGTCACTTTGAAAAATCGACCCAAAGTCAAAGTAAATGTTGTTTTTATAACCAAATACATCTATTTTACACAAAAAATTTGAATCCCTTTTATAGGCCGATTTGCCATACTTATCCTGCTGTACCCTTTGAAAAACTTAATAACATATCTATAAATATTTATATGCTTGAATTGCATGAGACTGGATTAATAACAGTTCCTGCAAAATTGACACAAAAAAACTGAATAGGCATGTTAATTTATTATTAATTCACAATTTTTACTCACCAAAAATTAACGATTGTAAACTAGTTCCTGAAAATAACGTTAATATTGAAACTAAATATCACTTTTGTTGAATAAAAAATCTTTCGCGTCTCATATCTAACCAAGTGAGCAAACGCAATGGTAAAATTTATGTATGTGACACATGTTTAAATTATTTTTTAAACGAACAATTGCTAAATCAACATTCTAGTTTATGTGAAAAGAAAAATATTTGCCATATGTTATTTTCCACTAATTACACTCATGTTGAATTTAAAAATTATGTTTTCAAACAGAGAGCTCCTTTTATAATATATGCAGGTTTTGAGTCAATTTTAGAAAAAATTTCTACTGCGGAAAATAATAAAACTGGACCTTATCAAGATCTTAGAGAGAGAAAGCTAAATGGGACGTAAAACAATATGCGACCAACTGATGATGACAATATCACAATTCATTCAAATATATCAAGTCTCATTGTAGGAATTCCTATATCTGATAGTGCAGTAATTTCCGACGAAATCAAATTATTATTTCTTCAGTTCTGCACTCCTCAGTGAATCCAAAAATCACTATTTTATTTGGAAGGAAAAGACGTATCAAAATACAAATATCAGAAAATAATTTTGAAAAGGATATAATAAAATTTATCAACGATTATATCATACCAGACACCCAATTTCATATTTATTTCGAAAATTCAGACATATATGAATCATTTTCTATGAGCATTCAATTCAATATTTCAAATGGCCATCAATAAAATTTATTAGATGTATGAAAAGGTTAATCAATGTAACCGATAAAAATAGTATTAAGGAAATTATTCAAAATTACCATGAAGATGATGAAACCTATCAATGAATCAAACAAAAATATTATTGGATAAATTGCTAAAATTCAATTCAACCATTTATCAACGAATGTGAGAGAGAGACTTTTAACATTCGCACTGTATGTACAAATTTTTAAATATAGAAAACATTTTAAAAGTTCATTGACATCAAGTTACTTTATACTTTTTCATAACAATTAAAGTAACATCAATAAATACAAAATCTGTACCTTGGTAGTTTTGTGGTGGGGGATATCCTTGCTTGGGTATAATGTGGTGGTACATGCGATAGTGAACCATTAAGAGGAGCATGACTAGGGTATCCACCATATTATTGTTAATAACAATATATAATTTCATAAGTTAATTATGATATTGTGGACCTTCCAGAATCGGCCGAATTGCTGGAAATATTGCTACATAACGAACAAAACATAAGCATACTTACATAAATATATGTGAGCTTTCATAAAGAAAGCCATATGGGGTTACTTATCAACTTGTTTAATGTAAATGCAAAAAACATGTTGTCCCATAATATTGTAACTTATCCTTGGACATGTGCGGAATGTCACAGGCACCTACTGGTGCCCCATTGTAAATTAGAAATGGACTAAACTTGTACTAGTCAAAATGGATCATTCGTGGTAAAGATAAAGGTCTATCATCTCGCCTAAAAACATATGGAGGTGCGAATAAGACGATTAAGGGATGTAAGCATGGGAAGAATGTGGAAGGTATGGTGACAGGCTTTTTGGAAGAAAAGCAGATGCACCCGGAGTGACCCTTACGCATCAAAAAGGGATTCATTCGATTCCCGATTCTAGAGAAATAAAGAAGTACCGCCTAAACTTGTGTTTTTGTTTCTCTACGAGTTAGGGAACTTCTGACATATATATGTATTTTCTCACCTAAACTGTAAAAATGCTTCTAATACTGCCACGAAATTCTATTTTTCTACCTGACTTACAAACTGTAATGTTATGGTCTCCTGTCCATCATAGAATGAATAGTTCTACAATCAGTGTGGTTTCATTTTCATCATCTGGTTCACTTTTATCAAACGCCGTATCAACTACCTACTTATTGGTTTTTATCATTGGTTTAATACGTACTAACCTATTCCAAGTCTCGCCTGCTGTTTGTCACTCTGTTATCTTATCTCGTCCAAATAATAACAAGACTAGAGAGGCGCAGTTGTATGTATAAATAGTTGCATGCAGGATTATACAGGGCCTTCATTAATGATTACCCACCGCGTGGCCAAAAATTTAGGCAACCTACCATGCATTGGTTGGTTAGACTGTTCAGTTCTATAAAAATAAATCCACTAAATAAAATCAGCTGGCAAAATTTGTCACGGGTGGCGTGAAGGGTAGGAAATAAGGAAATAATTAAATCTCTAATATTATGGTTATGTTCCGGGGAAGTGTACTTTTATTGGAAAATATTTATTTACTTATGAAATTACGATTTGCCAATAAGGTCAGTGGTAAAATAAGCTATTGCCTCGTGACGTGACGCATTAAAGTTAGATTAAACAGTGGTCAAGTCAAAAAAGTGCACAATTTCATCAAAAATTAAATGGACAAAAGATGCAACGCTTCAAGACCCGTTGGAAATGAAGAGAAACTAACTGCCTTTTTAAGGTAAGTCATTTTAATATGTAATGTACTCATTTTTATTATTCAAATTAATGTGAAGTTAAACAATTTATATAGGTGATCAGATTATGTGAGCCATTAGTTTATTGTTCCTCAAGGACATTAATGGAGCTTAACAGTGAATTATCCGAGTAATAGAAGATCATTTTCTGTGGGTCTTAAATTTTCCAATAATTTATTTCTCTCTTCAACTCTTAATTTAGCCTTTTCTTTATGTTTTGTCCATAATCTGTTTTAACAGAACAGCCACATATTTTTCTTAACTTTTTTAGCCAACTTTAGAGTTGCACTTGTCGCGGATGTAACTCATGTCACAGGTAATAGTTCAGGAAGTTTTTGTGGTTACAATTCATCCTCTATGTTTTCATTTTGCTCCTGCATATTGAATTCTAAAATATCTTTATCTATGTCTACAGATCTGACATTATTTTTTCAAATTTCCATACTTTGATACTTTGAGCCGGCATTCTATTTTTAACAAATATTTGTTTTCTTCTGATTGCATCTGTTAATGAATGGCAATTTTTGAGTCTTTATTAAGTCATAAAATCACATAGAAAATGATTTGATCGACCTTGTAAGTGAAAAGAAAATGTATAAAAGTATTACTTTTTCATTCTTACAGAATCGTCCACAAAATATCATAATCATTATTAACCACGAATGATCGTTTATTACAGATTCTTGGCTACAGGAGACACTTACAGAAGTATTGCATACAGCTATAGAATGGTATGGTCCATTACAATCAAACTAAAGCTGACCTAAAACAAAATGTTGTTTTCCTGAAATAAGGAATGAAGTGAATGAAACATCTAATACGTTAAATCTACATTATAATAAATGCTGAAAATATCTACCGTTGTTATTTAAACACACATTTACTTGTCTTTTTAAATTTTCAAACATGTCTTTGAGTTGTTCCTGTGACACGTTATTTCTTTTCCTAGTGATTGCCTCTTTCAATTCATCAAGAGTATAGAGTCTTTTTTTGAAAATTTTGTTTTTTAAATACCAGAACAAAAAACAATCAAGTGGAGTCAAATCGGGGGACTTTGGGAGCCACAGTTCTCAACTATTGACTCTTTTGCTATAAAACTCTTCAATAAACATTAAATTTTTTTTTTACAGAATGAACAGTAGCTTCGTCCTATTGGAAATATCCAGTTTGTACTTTGTCATCATAGACTTCATTTAAGAAAGTCTGTAAAATATTCTCTTAGTATCTTTCAGCATTTAAAGGGTCTTAAAAAAAATTGGGCCAATAATACGCCCCCTGAACATGGCTACCCAAACACCAATTTTTAATGGGTGCAAACTTGTTTCCAGAAATTGATGAGGATTTTCTGTTGTTCAAGTCCTATAATTTTTGCTATTCACATATCTTGATAAGTGAAACCATGCTACATCAGAGAAAAACATCAATTTGAGAAGTTCAGGTTATTAAAAATTATTAAAAGTTCCATTGAACTGCTTGCAATACCTAACTCATTAGTCATAATTAATTGGGAATAATTGTTGGACAACTATTACTTTATACAGGTGCATCTTTAGTTTTTTTTAGTGCTTTATGGTAAGTTTCGACTGAAAGGCCTACAGAACAATGTTACGTTTGATTAAGCTCGAAACTAACTTTAAATTTAACAAATGTACCAGTTTGATTGGATAATCTTGATACTGATTTGTTGGGGCTTTAGTTCATTCTTTCCTGAACTTCATCCAAAACTACACCTGTAAGACTTAGTTTGCCAATAGATTTTCCTTTGTAAATGCAGCCTTTTGTTTTAAATCGTTCAACAACCCTTGTTTTATGTTTCACAAAACTATAATAATCGCAAATCTGCTTCGAGAAACTTCATAACATATTGTTGTAAGCAGAATTGCAAAGAATTGGTCCATGATCCGTCATCATTGAGATTCTCACTACAAAAATATGTTATTAAAATGAACGTATCTGGTTCCAAAGTGAAGCCTATTTTTTTAAGTCTTTACAAAAACTGTTTCTGATAAATAAGAGAAAACAATAGGAAGAAAATATTTCGAAAAAGCAAAAAAACCGGGAAATTGCAGAAATCCAGTCAATGAACGAACTTCGCTGTACTCGTTTATGTTTAAATTTAAAGGTTCCACTACACTATCACAGACTTGGCGTAAATTATTGCGCATAATTTCCGTCGAACCAATTAGGGGATCAGCGCGTAACGCGATTGTTGTGTATTCAACTCAAAACATCATAGATGTAAACCGCATCTTAAATCATAGTAACCAATAGCTGATTAGAAAAATTGCTAAAAATCAATGCAACAAACTCAAAATAATAAAATTTGACCTTGAAAGATACGTGGCGAATAATAATTTATGAAGGCTCTATATAAAATGTACTTTTTTGGTACAGCAATTTATAAAAACATCCAATAAACAAGTCAAATAGCTCATTTCGGAGCACCTGTAAAATAATTTATCTTTATACATTTTACGAGTTTCGATGCGAGCAATTTAGTGAATCTGCACAGTTTGCCATCTAAATTGTTACCTAAGTACCAAGTAGGACTGGCCGTGCCGATTAAATAGTCCCCTACGCATGTCACATAATATCATGTGAAAGATAAAACTATATCTGTGCGACCTTTTCTAGAAATTGGCCTGTCAGCTTTGCGCAGAGGAATCTTTTATCACCACTTTGACGATCACATTCACACAATTAATTTCGGAGGTTCTTTTCGTTTCGTCTTCGGAAGGAGAGGGTGGTGAGTATTAAATATTTTTAATAATTAGTAGTTAAACTTGTTATTAAAAAAGTAGTAGTACTTTAATAGTTAAAGTGTTTTCATAAATATTTATTGCAATGAATTGAGAAAATATCGTAATTAATATTCTTACATTAATTTCTAAGGACGATCAAGGTTTTTTGGATATTTCAAGATACAAGTTAAGAAAAAACTTGTAAGTGTTGACTAACATAAGTATGGCATGATATAATATCTCTATAAAACCTACAAGTACTCACTGTAGACGGCAGAATTCAACTGCATTTCTGAAAGTTACGGGTTTAAATGGAATCCTACACATGGATGATTTTTTTAGTTGCAGCACCTTGTCTTCGCAATGGAACCTTAAAACCTTCCATGATTCCTTAAATTCTCTCTTATTTGGATATAAATTAGCAAGAAATATTATATTTTAAGTACGTTTAATTTTTATCTTTCAGAATTCTTTGGCAATATTTTAGTTTAATATGGGTAAATTCTTTCCTCAAAATAAAGTAAAAATAGATAAACTTTCCCGATCCAAATAACAACTTGTTTTTGTCCCAGAAGCGAAATCTGATCTTCATCTTTAGTGGAATCAATAATTTTTTTTCCATTCAGAATTTATAAAGGTGAAAATCGTGATTTTAAGAAATTTATTAATTGATAGTTGAAAGTTATTTTATTATTAGCTGGGATCATCTACCTGTTTCAGCGATATAAATACATCTTAACGAACTACAAAACTTTTTAAATATAAAATTTGATGGTGACAGATTATACTCACTAATCATTGCCAGTTTAGGGATTAATAATGGTAAGTTAGGGGAAATCTTTAAAATCGAAAAAAAAAACAATTTGTCAAATTGTATGTTAATTGTGATTAGAATCTCTATATACCGTCACTGTAGGCAATTTAAACTGTCAAATCAAATCGAGGGTTGTTTGGTGTTTTCTGTTTACTCTTTTCCAAATGCCTTTTCCTGAAATTTATGGCTGATTTTTGGATGTTTTTATACTTCGTGATTAGTTTGTATTGAGCACAAGTCAAGTAAGTAATTAAAAAATATCCGACATTTGTTTTTCCACCCAATACTGAGTTACTAGTAATAGACAGAGTTTATACCGTGTGTCCTAAAAAATTTCAGATCAAGTGGCGACGGAATTATTTGACAGCGAATTGCGTATGTCTTTGATATGTTCTGCATAATCTCGAAAATACATGAAGAAATATAAACCTACTTAAAATCGCACTAAAATACTACTCTATTTACTATTATTGAATTATTAGTTGGTTTTTATTAAAAATAGTCTTTTCCAAGAGTCCACGGACTTGTGTGTTGCTTAATTATAGTGTTCTGGGTGCTAAAAATGATTACGCAGAACATATTAAAGACATACAGATTCGCTGTCAAATAATTCTATGGCCTACTTGATCTGAAATTTTTTAAGACACACGGTACTATATTAGTTCATGCTGTAGTTAAACTATGCAGCTGGATGCTGGATACTGTTACAAAACTTTTTGGCTTGAATATAGAAATTTCTTTTACCACTCGAAATAAACTATTTCCATTTGTATAAAACTTCTTGTGGCAAAAGTATTACGCTTTATCGGTCTTCCTTCTACGATGAGTAATTCCTAAATTATTATTTAAGCAAGAAAAATCTAAATTGAAATATGTAACTTGAACTGTAGAAAAAATATGCTGAAATTCCTTATGGAGTAAATTTAGTCAGAGACAAAACATGGCAGAAGCAGAATGTCTTACGGATGTTAAGAGATTTTATGAAATTTTATTAGATAACAAACTTTATAATATACACATAAATGAATCAAATGAAAATATGTTATAAACTGATTATAAGTATAAAGATTGCTATGTAGAAAATGATTTTAATACCAATACATTCATAGCTGTTTTTACAACTGCAAGTGCAAGACTAAGATTGTATGAAATGTTAGACATATTAGGAGAAAGTGTAGCATATTATGATATAAGTATATAAATAGCATTGCGTACATAGATAATGATAAAAACACTGTTAAAACAGGATGTCTATTGGGTGATTGACCCGATGAATTAGGTAAGGAAATATGGGGTGTTGACTGGATATCAATAGGTACAAAGAGTTATTGTTAAGACTAATACAGGTGAAATTGTTTGTAAACTAAAAGGGTTTACATTAAACTATGAAACGTTCAAAAAGATTAATTCCGATACAATAAATAATATTTTAGAAAACCAAAATAATAAAATCAATACACCATATCATCGAGTTACCAGTAATACTAATATTTATTTAAGAACTTTTAAATAAAATAGAAACAAAAGAATTTGGTTTTGTTTATGACAAGAGAGTTATTTTCGAAAACTTTGATACATTACCGTTTGGATATTAATTAGATGAAAATGAGTATGATATAAATTGGAAAATCAAAAATATTCAGGAAAGTGTGCGAGACATTAGTCCAAGAGATTTCAATCGAGTAGTCCAGAAATTTGTCACATTATCATTTTATATTTTTTCTGTTCGTTTTTTCACATTGACATCTGTTTGTTCTTTCTTTAAACTCTAAATCGATAAGGAATGAACCCGGCAATGCGAAAAAGTCGCAATGCCTTGAAATTCAGCCCAGTTTCATAAGGCAAATTTTAGCTTTTTTAAAAATACATTAAAAATGGACCGAAATGCCTGAATCAAATAATAAAACTAATTAATCATTTTTAAATATCCATTTGATTTTAGTACTTTCAATATTTACTGTCCGAATTTAAGTACAGTAAGACCTCGTTTAGTGCGGTAGATGTGTTCCTGAAAATAGGAGCGCTAAACGACAGCGTTATATGAAGTCATTTTAACACATTGTAAACAAGAAAACGGGAATATACGACCAAAAATAAACAAATTTTACTTTAATTTTAAACTTTAATACTAGTAATTTGCATTTTATATAATGTTTTATATAACACAAACATTTGCACAAATATATGATAAAGTTTATATTTGCAATGAAGGTCCTGGCGCGTTTGTTATTGTTGATTTTTTGGCGAAGAAATCGTCTAGAGTCATTTGTCGCTTTCTTTTTCTTTCATTAAGCAAATGTCGGTAGCAGGCGATCGTATCCAAAACTCCTCTTCTTGCTTTTGCACTCCTGTCAAAATTTAGGTCATTCGCTACAATTTTATCTACTATTTCGGTTATCGTTTCCAAACTTTTTTTAAGAAAATCTGTAGTAATTTCTTTTGGTTCATCGTTTTCAGAACCACTGTTTTCGCCTTCTTCAATTCCTTGTTCTGCCAGTTTCTGAAGGTCATCGTTGGTAAGGCCTACACCAGAAACCTGCAGTAGCTCCTTAATATCTTGCTCATCTACATCTCCTAGTCTTGCTATTTTGACTAGATTGACAATTTGACCAACCATAGGCTCTTCTCGTTGATAATCCTGGGATATCTCCGACCATATCTTCTTCCACATTCCATTCATGCACTTCTTAGTTAATTCTTACCAAGTTACGTCGATATTGCCTATGGCATCCAGGATGTTATATTTTTCCCAAAATTGCAAAATTGTTTCTTTATCTCCATCTTCTGTTTTATCAATAAGTTGTTGAAATGTACGACGAAGATAATGCAGCTTAAAATTTGCAATAACTCCCTGGGCCATTGGCTGAATTAACGATGTAGTGTTGGGTGATAGGAAAATTATTTCCACCGAGACACGAGTTTTTAAGTCCGATAGGTTGATGGGATGACTTGGTGCGTTATCTAGAAGTAATAAAGCTTTTGGTTCAAAATTATTTAGTTCACAGTAACGTTTTACAAATGGACAAAAATGTGTGGTAAACCAATTTTGAAAAATGTCTCTTGTGATCCAAGATTTTTTATTGAATTCCCAAATGATAGGTAGACTATATTTTAGAACTCCTTTCATGGCCCTTGCGGTTTGGGCATAATACACAAGTAGAGGTTTTAATTTTAAATCGCTATTGGCGTTACCACCCAGAAAAAAGGTGAAACGGTCTTTTGCAGCTTTGAAACCCGGTGCTCGTTTTTCTTCTCGCGATATAAATGTGCGCTTTGGCATTCTCTTCCAAAAAAGTCCTGTTTCATCCACGTTAAAAACCAATTATGGTGAATAATTTCCCCTTTCAATTATGAATTTTAACGATGCAGGAAAAATTGAAGTGGCAGTAGTATCTGCACTCGCTGCTTCTCCGGTGATTCGAATGTTGTGGAGGTTTCTTCTTTTTTTTAAATTATCGAACCAACCTCGGATAGCTGTAAAATTTTCACTTGTATCTTCTCTTTCATTTTGAATGTGATTAAAAATATTTATGGCCTTTTGCATGATTATTTTTTGACTTAACGGCATGTTGCGTTCCATTTCATCATCAATCCAAATGCAAAGACGTTTTTCCATTTCTTCTAAAATATTGCTTCTTGATCGAGTTATCTTTGCTGCACTAGACGATGTGTGGGCAGTTGCTGACAACTTAATTTTGTCTTTGTTTTTTAAAATGTTTCTTATTGTAGAAGTAGACTTTAGTTGTTGGACAGGCTCTCCAATAATTGAAAAGTAAATACTTTTAAGCTCAGTTATTAGATATGAATCATGCCGTTTTATTGAGGCTAAATCCGATAAAACTTATACAATTGAGTAATATTTAATGTGTACACTTTCAGAATTGAGCAATATAAAGTTCTATATTAATAAAAAAATATGTGTTATTGTTATTAAACAATGTAAGGTTTCTAAACAACTACTTATCGGTAATTAAGGAATTTTTACATGGCAAAAATATACTGACTAATACGCATTACTAATGAGAATTTAGCGGGAAATCTTGAATCGGTATGAAAGATGATACAACGACGGTGACATTTGTCAACGAAAAACCGCATCGACTTCTAAACTATTCTTGTAATAACGTATTTTATTCAGTCTCTCCAATAACTGTATGATGTCCAATTACGATATGGTTTACCTAGCTCTAGCAGGTTTCTTTCGTTTTCGCTGACAAGTATTTGACGGTACATCTTTGTTAAGTCGCCAATTAAAACAAAATTATGTTTTCTGAAGCGTAACAATATCGAAAATAGATCGTCTTGTATGGTAAGTCCAACCTTTAAAACATCATTCAGTGATAAGTTTGTGGTCAATTTACACGCGGCGTCGAAGACTACTCGTAACTTCGTAATAGTGCTCTCGGGTTTTTCGACGCAATGATGTGGGATGTAGTAAATAGGACCTTTGGTGGCGGGTATTTCACGTGATATCTCTGTCATATGCCCGAGGTCTTGATAATCGCGCATGAAAGCCCTGTAAGATGTCCCGAGTTTGACGTTTTTTGATAATCGCCTTTCGACAGCGTACAATCTGCTAAGTGCTGATTGTTCAGTTTCCTCTAACTCCACGAAATTATCCTTTAAAGGAAGTCTCATTACGAACCGGCCGTCTTTATTACGAGTCATTGTTTCCGTGAAATGGCCTTTGCATTCCAGCTCCTCACTGGTCATTTTGGCTCGTGGATTCGGAGCGACTTCCTCAATTAACCAAAACCTTTCCAAAGTTTGATTTGACGAATTTTGGGTGAGAAAATAATTTGATAGCATGGCATCTACCTTACCAACCTTACCCTGACCACATGGAACCTGTTCAGCTACTATTCAGCGAAGTAGAGTCTTTTGCAATATCGGCAAGTACTTGTCCAATTTTATTTGCCCTATACAGAGGAGATCAAAAAAGACTTCGCAGCCTAAGAACTTATCAATCTCAGCGGGAACATTAAAATTTGAATCAGCTAAGATCAATTCGTGAGGGATATTTAATTTTGATTCGTCGAAGTATCTTTGTGGGGAGACTTCGGTTATCGTAAGTAAAATAAAGAAATTCAGCCTTGTTTTAAAGTTTGTGGTTCGAGAGGCTAACGGTATTTCAGTACTATGCGAAATTTTCGTTTTTACTTGGTTTATCCCTATAACCGGCACATCAATTTTCGAGGGCCACAAATTTAATTTTTTGGCCATAGACGAACTGACGAAATTCGATTGACTTCCTGAATCTAACAAAGCTCTGCATGGTATTCGGGTTTTATCTTTATGATAGACATCTACGATGGCTATTAATAATAGGATGAAACCGTTCTTGGAATTTTGACATGTGTTTTTCATTATCGCGCTCATTGAAGGATGCGCGTGGTTATCCTCAGGAGTATTTGACCGATTGTCGTTGAAATTCTGAGGATTACCGCTGGGGTCGTGACTTGTGTTTAAACTGGCGTTCTGCGAGTGCCCTTGCGACTTGTGCAGTAACGTTGCATGCTTCTGGCGGCATATTCTGCTGCCAGTTAATCGGCATTCGGAAACTTTATGCCCATATCGTAGGCAATTGGTGCATAGTTTTATTTTTCACACCTTGTCAGAGCGATCCGAGACTGACAGCTTTTTGAAGTCATCACAAAGGTATATAAAATGCCCCTCCCTACAGAAGGGGCACCTTGGACGATAGATATTGCTAGCTGCGACAAACGATTTTGATTCATTATGTTGTTTGGACGCTCAACAATCCTTTATGTCCAGTGCCTCTAACTTTTGGCACCTTTGGACTATAAATTCGTCAAAGTCATTGCTCTTTGGCGAATCTATACTCTCGCAATGGTCTTCCCACTTATGCCTTGTATTAATGTTGAGTTTAGACACCAATATGTGAATCAAAATTATATTCCATTCACTTACCTTTTCGTTTAAGGTTTCGAGAGGACGATCATTTTTGAAAAAATTCGAAAAATTTCTCAACGAGGCAAGGGATTCTTTGGTTATCGTGAGCAAACTCATTATTTCCTTTAGATGGGAGTTTATGATGATTTTTTGTTCTCGTAACGCCTTTTTCCCACACGGTGGCGTAATTTGCGTCGGTTGGAGCCAAAGAGGCTACTACATTTTTTACCTCCCCTTGTAAGGATGCGGTCAAATACGCTGCGCGTCGGATAGCGTGCTATTGTTATGTACTATTGCGACAAACATGTTCCGAAATCCTTGCCAGTCCGCGTATTTCCCATTAAATTCCGGAAGGGTTAATGGTGGCAAATTGATGGAAGTATTTGGTAACACACTTGTGCGGAATTGACTGACGCTGCTTTGGGCACCGACGCTTGCTGACGTTCCTCCCGTGGTTTGATATATCGCGGCCGCCGCCAATGGTTGCTGTTTATCCGAAATTTTATTCAAGAACTGATGCGCCGTGGCCAAGGCTTCAAAATGTAGAGTTTCAAATATATCGCGCTCTTCTGCAAGCTCTTCTTCAATATAATCGGCGGGGAAGTCACTAATCAATAATTCTTCATATTCTGTTTGAATTAATTTGAATTTGTCTAAGTCCGTTTTGCCGTTAAGCTCACAAATCGCGTTAATTCCCCTTAATTTGGGCCTTGCTGTTTTTTATTTTTTTTAAATCGAGATCTGAGGTAATCTGTTCATCACCAGAGAACGACATCGTGTTAATGCTATGAGCCTTGTCTTAATTTTAGCGAGATAATGAAATGTTTGTTTCGATACTCGAAGAGGTCCAATCTAGAAATTCACTACGTGATTTTTCGTGACTTTTTAATCCTTTGCCTACAAATTGTAATTTATAACCAAATTACCGAGAAGTCATGGATTAACGTGCCCAAATGACTGTTGCTTTTCGAGACGATACCGTGGCGATTTATGAACACAGTACCAGATGGGTAATAGGCAAATGATTTGGAGTAGAGGTTGCAGTAATGGAAAAGATTGACCTTTTGACGTCTGATTCCTCAATTGCTGCTATGCTGCTGCTGCAAAGCTGCTCCAACAATTTCCGTGATGATGCTGGGAATATCCGACTCGAAGGACCATATGTTCGGGAATAGGGGGTTCATTCCTTGATTGGCGCGAGTGACTACCCTCGTGAATATTGTACATGATTGCGGGACTCGCGGGTAGTAAAACTCGTGAATACTTTGACTAAGCATTTACTGCACTAATTACGTTAACATAATACGAGATAAAGCATTAAGGAAATGAATATACGTTTACGCCCGGAATATTACAATAGTTACAAGTCGGAAGCAGGACGCGCTATCGTTGACAGCAATGAGGTACCGATGCGGAGGATGATGTAAAGAGAGTGAAATCCTCACTCCGAAGCTCTTAAGTACTACCCCTAAGAGTCCACCCTCATAGGCGTACCCCTGGTTAGAAGGGCAATTGTCGGCTTCTTGGCTATCTATCACGTTAACGCGTAACGTCTCGATGAATAGCCGATGGAACCTTTATTAGTGATGCCAATTGAGCGTTGTGTTAAATAGACCTAAGTTCTGGGTCCGACAAAGGTTACCGTCGAGATTCTTGGTTTTGAAGCAAGCTACATCTGGGGATAGCGAGCACAAATAGTTGAGAATTCCGATCATAAATATCCCTGATCGGAGAGTAACGGTTGAAAACCCCCAGTTGTTGCTAAACACAATACTCCCGATCACAATATACATAGGCGTAACATCAGGGCGGATAATACATCGATGCATACTACATTTGACTTAATCAGTAGACTTAACATATACTATATTAGCATCTGTCCAAATATTTGATCGCCTATATTTAATATTTTGTACAGCATGCCCCACAAGGACATCCAGCACCTCACCAGGGTATTCCACCTCAAAGCTATCCCTCTCATCCACAAGCAGCCCCTGGCCAATACCCGGGTCACCCTACCCAACATGCTGGAGCACCAGGTCATCTAGGAATGCCGCCGCAGGGACCGTATCATGGTCATCCCAGATATCCACTGCAGGGTAGACAGGTAAACAGATTCTTGATTTAGTTTTAGAAATTAACACAACAAAAAATTAAGATTAACTTTGTTTTTTGTTTAATCGTGTATTTTGTATGTTAATTGTCTATTAGAAGTCTTTTATATGAGAAATATATAGTAATTATATACAGGGTGATTCACGTAACGGTTTCATTAGAAACTTTTGTACTTGTAACTAATCTAAATTTTTCATATTTGGGAGTTAAACTAATATAGATAGACTCTACTTTTTTAAAATATTTTGAAGGTCATATCACTTCCGGTTATACCGGAAGTCAAGGTCAACTTCCTTATTTCAAATGGGATACCCAGTATATTTTTGCATTTTTGGAATCTAGGGATTAAGCTGATTAAATTCTTATTAGGTACTCCTATACCTAAACCTAACCGTTTCAAAGATAGTTTGGTTTAAATGAAAAATCTGTCTAAAACACCATTTCTATAAAATTTAAAATTCTCAGCTATTATTGAAGCTGGCTTTACGAAAATTTGCTGACATGTTAACTAGATATGGTAGATTAGGTTAATGGGAAAAGTATTTATAAATATCATACAGGGTGTCCAAAAAAACATGTCATATTTAAAGAACTTTGATAGCAAAAAAGTCGCTTATTTCAAATAGAACACCCCATATATTTTTATATGTTTGGAATCTAAATTTAATTCTGAATCGATTACTATTAAGCATCCCTATACCTAAAATTAACGCTTTTGCTCTAATTTGCGATTTTTTAATATTGTACAATAATAATTCTAAGTATCTTAGTTGGCTTTGAAAAAAACATGGCTGCTTCCTGTAAAATGCGTTAATGTAATTGTCAATTTAATAAGTTCGCTCAGCAGTTTAGAATCCTGAACTTTAATAACACTTATTCAAATAGTGATATTTTAAATGTATTCTTTATTCATGGAGAGTGTAACAAAGTTTTGGAGAGAACTTGCCGTACATTCAACGAAAGATATCCGCATCTTCCGAAAATCACAAAGAACAAATTTAGGATATTGGAATCAAATTTTTTAAGACGTGGAAAAGTCGAAACTAAAAAGTCTTATTCTAGACCCATAATAAATAGCGAAGACAATGAAATCACCGTTTTAGGATATTTTAATGCAAATCCGAATTTTTCTATTCGAACTGCTTCTAATGATTTAAGTTTGTTTTTCCATGTCTTAAAAAATTTGATTCCAATATCCTAAATTTGTTCTTTGTGATTTTCGGAAGATGCGGATATCTTTCGTTGAATGTACGGCAAGTTCTCTCCAAAACTTTGTTACACTCTCCATGAATAAAGAATACATTTAAAATATCACTATTTGAATAAGTGTTATTAAAGTTCAGGATTCTAAACTGCTGAGCGAACTTATTAAATTGACAATTACATTAACGCATTTTACAGGAAGCAGCCATGTTCTTTTCAAAGCCAACTAAGATACTTTGAATTATTAGTGTACAATATTAAAACATCGCAAATTAGAGCAAAAGTGTTAATTTTAGGTATAGGGATGTTTAATAGTAATCGATTCAGAATTAAATTTAGATTCCAAACATATAAAAATATATGGGGTATTCCATTTGAAATAAGCGACTTTTTTGCTATCAAAGTTCTTTAAATGTGACATGTTTTTTTGGACACCCTGTATGATATTTATAAAAACTTTTTACATTAACCTAATCTACCATATCTAGTTAACATGTCAGCAAATTTTCGTAAAGCCACCTTCAATAATAGCTGAAAATTTTAAATTTTATAGAAATGGTGTTTTAGACAGATTTTTCTTTTAAACCAAAATATCTTTGAAACGGTTAGGTTTAGGTAAAGGAGTACCTAATAAGAATTTAATTAGCTTAATCCCTAGATTCCAAAAATGCAAAAATATACTGGGTGTTCCATTTGAAATAAGGAAGTTGACCTTGACTTCCGGTATAACCGGAAGTGATATGACCTTCAAAATATTTTAAAAAAGTAGAGTCTATCTATATTAGTTTAACTCCCAAATATGAAAAATTTAGATTAGTTACAAGTACAAAAGTTTCTAATGAAACAGTTACGTGAATCACCCTGTATATATAATATCTCTTGAACTGGAGTGGGAATAACCTCTACTACAATTATTTCTCAAACTGGCTTAATCGTAAAAAATTTAGCCAGAGAAATATCTTTACTTTTTTTTTAAGAACCCAACCTCTATTGGATCCCAGCAGCCCCCGCCAGATCCTCAAAGACAACTACCAAGTTCTCCAAGACCGTCGTCTGAGAAGTTAAATGTCTTGGAAAAAACAATTGATACATTGGAGGAAAAGGTATTTTCATCGATGTAATTTTATGCTCATTTTAGACTGTCCTATTTATATATTTTTGTTGAATATGTTGTACAATATTTAGACATTTTTTGACAAATAAAAGTTTTGGTACAATTTGCATTGTAAATACCAAGAACAATTTTTTAAGGTATGCAAGTCGACCAGAGGTATTCTCTACTTTTGGCTTTGTGAGCACGCACAGCACAAGTCCAAGCCAGTGCAGTATTTACTTCCTTTTAAATGAATCAACTTCGTAATCAAACTATGGCCTATAGGTAGGTATCTGGCTCGAAATCAGCCAATTCCGAGCTAAGTATTAATGGGTCTACAAGGTGAAAGGCCTGGGATGGAGCTGGGCAATTCCCCATTCTACCAATCAGTCCTTTTCAACAGGGGTGAAACGGAGACCAACCTACGCAAGGAGCATCGAAAGCTCCGGGTAAGATAGACGACTACCTGATTAAAGTCACTCAATCCGCAAATTAACACAACCGCAACAGTCTCTGAAGCCTAGCCGGGTAATCAAACACACAATGCGGTAGAAACATTTCTTTCAGTACAATTGTATCTTGGAATAAATCAATACAATCCAATGAGATCACGTTTATTTATATAACATTTTGAAACAATTAAACGTCTAAGGTCCATTATTTCCCATTAACGCTTTATACCCAATATTTGAAGAGGTTAAATGTTGTTCTTTGTCCGAATACCAAATTTTTTAATTTTAGCAGATCAAAATAAACTCGGTCCTTCTCAACGAAGACCGGGTATTCAGTTGGTAACTACCAAACAAGCAAGGATTACCACTTTGCCTAAACCAGGCGGTATTGATCCCATTATGCTGTTACAAAAGAGGGAAAATAGAGCGGCTGCTCCTCGAATATTTGCTAGAATTCAGCAGGTATAGTAATCTAATAATCATTTTGCAACAGTTACGTTAAGGTTCTTTGAACTTTGATTTTTAAAAACAACACTTGAAAAGAAACACATTTAGCTTTATTTTCGATTTGTGACGTACATGTGTTATACTTTGAAGAAGAGGACACTTAATGATTGTGTATGCTAATCGACCTGAACTTTTACAATAAAAAGATGCTGAAAGTGCTGAATCTGGAGCGTGTTATTGTTTATTGACAACATGTGGGACATGTGTTATTACCTTTATATGAATGGTCATATAATTCCTCCCTCCTTATGTTTGAAAAAATAAGAGTTTATTTTCGAGTGGTGTTAATTGCATGTCCATTTTTACATTTTCTCTAAATTTTCTATGGTTACAATAATAATATAGGTACGTATCTTACACAAATAATTAATATAATAATAATTACTGTGGTAATGGATATACTGGTATTTACTACATCAAAATCCTTTAACTGGTGCGCTGTTAATTGTTTTGCAATTTCGAGATCCTATGTAAATTACCAAGATTGACTTCTTTGAGTTTGAGTGGTTCAATTTTTTCTTTTAGGTTCTCGTTAATGTGAATTGCTGGTAATTTTAGTCGTAATTTAATTGTATCAGGTTTTTGAATTTCATAGGTTTTATTCATAACTGTTGTATTGCAGCCAGAAGGGATTATGATCGAGGTTCGAGTAATTGTTTCAATGGTTTGCTGGTTAGGACAAGGGAATTTAATAATTTCTTTGGAGGCTGGTAGTACGAGTAGGAAATTGTCTAATAATTGAGTGACTGATAATTGAGTGATGATTTATTGTAGATAATAGGAATCATGGGACAATGATCAACCAGTTTTACAGTCTCTATTATACAATGCTCATTGGTGTGTAGGAATTGTAGTTCGCAAAGGGATAGGCCTTCAATTTTTGGGTAGCTATTCTTTAGGTTAAAGAAGTTATTTGCTAACTATAGAAAATAGGAATTTGATATTGTCATGATGTGATTATTAAGGGGTATTGGGTATAGGTGATAGAGAACATAGGGTTCGCTTAGTATTAAAGGAATTGATATGTGAAATATTACGAGGTCATTTTTTTATAATTACATCAGAGGAAGCTATTTCATAATAACTGATAATATTGGTAAAGGGAATTTTGCTTCCGGGCTTAAGGCGTTTTAGAAGTGACTTTAATTCCTTATATTTGAGGATACTATGGTGTAAGATTTTTATTTTAGCAAAGTCTATTGCGGTTTATACATTTTCACAGATGTTACTAATAATTTGAATGTTATTGTCTAGGTTATCAAGAAGGATAATAAAAGAAATAGCGTTTGACGAGGACTGTGTCAATTGTATAAGGTTATTTAGTCAAGACTGCAGTTCTTGCTGGTTCTCCTTGATAATGCTGAGTTGAAATGTCCTGTTGTAAGGTTTTTTGATTTGTTTGAAGGGTCTTTATGTAATTATCGTATCTTTCTCCATCATCTGAGTCGAGGATTCCATATAGATATTTTTGTATTTTCCCTGCTAAGTTTATAAGTCCTCTTTTTGTTCTGTTGGTTGGCATTGAGTAATGTGCGACAAATAATTTTATGGATTTGATTTGAGTTAATAAATTATTAGATCTTGTTATTAAAAGTGTATTAGGCTTATACTTGATTCGCTTAGAGTTTCGTTAAGCTGAAAAAGGGTTTGCTGAAATGATTTTAAGCACTTATGGATAATGGTTAAGTTTACATGATAATAGATATGATGATGGTCGTCAATGATATAGCTTGGTCCTTCGTTGATTGGTAACAGTGGGTTAGACACTTCTTCAATTTGATACTGGGCACTAATGAGCACCGGTAGAAGTACTAGGATATTCTTAATTTTTCTGAAAATGTGGTCGTTTAATATCCTTTGGATGTCTTTGGTTTTTAAAATTGATTAAGTTGTATAATATTTAGGTTGTAACTTATTTGCTAATTTTTTGGGTGTTCCTATTAACTGTTTGGTGCCTTCTGGTATCTCGGGATCATTTTCACGTTTTTCATTGAGTTTAACTAAGACATTGGCCTTTTTTGCACTTAGTTTTGTGTTAATAATGTTATACAATGTTTTAAAGATGTCAGACAGTTCGTGAATATAATTTGTTTGGAGTTGATTAAAATTTTTCTCAAAATTAAGTTGGTAATTTAGATTGCCTTTCATAATTTGAAAAGGGGTGTAATCGTGAGATGAGTGAATACTGTTATTGTAATTTAAAACGGCGATATCTATTAACTCAGTAATAGTTTTAGCTCGATGAGTATCTCGGAGGGCGATGAGGTTTTCTTTCAGGGTTGAATGAAATCTTTCTATTGGAGAGTTCGAATTTGGGTTGTATGGTGTGGTATAATGCAGTTCAATTTTATATGTTTTACAAAGATCTTAGATTAAGAAGCTCCTGAACGTTTTTGCATTGTCCGTAGTTATCTTAGAGGGTGTGCCATGATGAGAGAAGAATTTGATTAAATTTTGACAAATTTCGATCGACGTTTCACTCAGAGGGTAGGCCGATGCAAACTTTGAAAAGTTATCTATTATGGTCAAGTATTTTTGACGCGAGATAGAATATATATCCATATAGAGGTGCTCGAAGGGCTCATTTCCAGTTGGTGTGAGTTTATATATAACCTGGTAAGGATGTTTGTCATATTTTGTTTTCTGACAGATTTCGCAAATATTGACCTAGTTTATGATATCTCGTTCTAAGTTTGGCCAATAGTAATCTTGCTTGATATTTTTAATATTTTCACTAATTCCTCTGTGTGATGTTTTAGTCGTATGATTACTTCCCATGGGTCATTAGGGTCAGTAACGTCCTCTAATAAGGTGTTGGATATTACGAGGGTGTATGCGTTGTTTTGAAAGGTTTCCTGAAAAATCCTTAGTATTACGGGTTCTAGTTCCTTTTGGAGGAAATAAAGACAATAAGTCTTTGGAGGTAATTGCTTTACAAGGATTTTTTGCACATCTTCTGTTGTTGGATTTTCATTGATACATATAGTTTTTCTAAATTTTGTGTCAAATAGTTTCTGGGTTGTGGCATATGGTTTTTCTTTAGTGGACCATTTGAATATAGTTTGGTTTTTGTATATATTAATGCACTTGTTAACGTAGGATGCTCCAAGAATGAGGTTTTCGAGGGACGTGTGAACTGTTTCCGTATTTTCTACTCTTCCTTCTTCTTCTGCAGTGACTGTGCTTGAACTTGTTTTGATGTCTTCCTCTAAGGGTTGTTGTGTTGAAAGATTTTTCTTCGGGGGTTTAATCTGTATATCTGATAAGATTTTAATTTTGAGCTTGGATTGGGTATCTACCTTTTTGGTTTGTCAAATAAATTTTCATGCGTGTCGAAGAAATGTTTAATTCGTTGATGCCATAAATACTGATCTTCATTTTTTTTTGTTTCTTTCCACTACTGCCAATGTATGCATCTGGAAGGTTTCTATTTCTACTGGGATTATTTCTTTAGGTGGGCGAGAGAGAGCATCTACGTTTGAATTTTTTACACCTTTTTTATACTGAATAACATAATCATATTCCTGTAGTTTTAATTTCCATCTGACTAGTTTCGAGTTGGGTTCCTTTATTGAAAATAACCATTGAAGAGGTTTATGGTCCGTTACTATGGTGGATTTTCTGCCGAACAAATACGGTCTAAAGTATTTGGTTGCCCAAACGATGACTAAAAGTTCCTTCTCAATCGTTGAATAGTTACATTCAGCGGGATTGAGCGTCGGACTGGCAAATGAGATAGGGAGGTCTCTACCTATGATTCCTTGAGAAAGGATGACACCAATTGCATAGTCTGAAGCATCTGTGGTTAAAATAAATGGTTTATTGAAATCAGGATACTGGAGTGTGGGATCATTTATAAGGAGGTTTTTACAAAGATTAAAGGCTTCCATAAATAGCTTATCGTGTATAATTTTGGCACCTTTTTTCAAACCCTAAGTTAAGGGTTTGGTTATTTTTGCAAAGTTTTGTATACATTTTCTGTAATAGCCAATGAGTCTAAGGAATGACTTAACATCTTTGGAAGTTTTTGGGATTTGAAAATTTGTAATTGCTTCACTTTTTTTGAATTTGGTTTTATACCTTTAGGGGTAACAATATGACCTAGAAATTCGACTGTTTTTTTAAGAAATTCTGATTTATCTAATTGGATCTTCATGTTATAGGAATTGAGTCGATCAAAGACAAATTTCGATAAATTTATGTATTTTTGACGACTGGTCGAATGGATTATTATATCATCCATGTAGACTAGACAGATTTTTCCTTGTAGTCCTTGTAAAATGTTGTCCATAGCACGTTGGAATGTTAAAGGGGTATTCTTGAGTCCAAAGGGCATACGGGTATATTTGTAATGCCCGTTTTCGACATTAAAGGCTGTTTTAGGGATGCTTTTTAGATCCATCTCTATTTGATGAAAACCGCTGGCAAGGTCTAAGGTGGTGAAGCATTAACTTCTTCCTAACTTGTCCAATATTTCGGTAATGTTTGGTAAGGAATATTGATCATCTATCGTCTTTTCATTTACTTTCCGATAGTCAATCACTATTCGCCATTTTTTTTCCTGAAGCGTCCTGGAGTTCCAAAGAAAATAACTATTCAAACTGGAGAGCTCCAAGGGGAATAGGAAGGTTGAATAATTCCGTTCTCCAGCATAGTGTTAATTTGCCTGTTGATTTCTTCTTTGTGTACATACGGGTAGCGATAATTTTTTGTGTGTACTGGTATTTCATCTGTAGTATTGATGGTATGTTTTACCTGATTAGAGAAGATTAATGGGTCGTCTGGTTTATAGAGAATTTGTGGGTACGAATTTACCAATTTGAAGAGTTGGGCTCGTTCTTCCATGTATAAATGTTCGTTTCTAATTAGAGGTTCTAAATTTATATATCCTTGTTTTTGCGCCTTAGAATTTTGACGGCTGATTTTTTGTTTTAGATTGAAAATTTCATAATTGTTAATTTCAATACGTTCCAATAGTAAGGTTTCACTTATATCATATTCCAGTACGACAGAGTTGTTAAGATGATTAAGTATATTTATTGTATATGTTTGATCGCGAATTGTTATCAACGTGGGTTGTATTTCTATTTGCTCGTCTCAATAGTGGTTTACCAACCACGTGGTATCATTTGGTAGTATTCTTCTAACCGTGATTTTTTGTAAAGTTTGAGGTAGAATTTCGATCTTGTATTGTTCGAAATTTTGCCTATACTGAAAGGGGATTTCTAAATAGTTATTCTTCAATACTTTTTGTTCCTAAGATCAATGGTCAATTTTAATTTATGAAGGTCTTTGATTCCTAATATGCCATCGTAATACTCGTGGAAGGGGTAAAGAACAAAATCGATGGGCTTTGATATTCCATAGGATGAAAATAATGGAATGTTAGCCCTATGGGTGGCTTTTTTGGTTCCTGTACAAGTTTGCAAGGTACTTGTATAGGGCACTATTTTGTCAGGGAATAGATTTTCTGCTAATGAAGGTCTGAGGAGAGATGCGTGAGAGCCTGTATCGATTAGTAATTTAATCTGAGAATTAGGGATTTCGATATAAGGCAACTGGTTGGTTTAAAAACTATTTATAGTTTATACCTTTGGAGATTTGGAGAGGATTGGAGGCTGGGTACTGAAAATTTTCCAGATAATCAAGCAGATCATCGGGATTTCCATGAGGGTCTTCTTCTTTGGGATCTTCATAATCCGGGAAATTACTATAATCCGGGGTCGGATCAGGGTCAGAGAGTTTAGTTTCTGGATTATCTTCTAGATGCGTTACTTCTTGAAATCTGTATTTTGGTTACGATTCCTGCGGATATTGACGTTGACATAGATTTCGTTGGGGTCTGTTTTGTATGAAACTTCTGTGAGTCTGATATTGCAGTACTGACTCTAGACATTGGTTGAGGGTATTATTTATTAGGATATACATTTCTTTGGTTTGGGAATTGGTTTCGTGGGATGAATTGATTTCGAGGAGTGAATTTAGGGTGCTGATTTGTATTACGTTGGTGAATAGGTGGGGACGGCCGATTTATTGAATGAAAATTCGTTGGCCTTAACAAGTTCTGAAAACCTTAAGCATTATTTGAATTTGATTTGTTTTAATTTGAAGATCGGTTTTGACTCAAACCATTGCTCTTGAAATTATTCTGACTCATTAATATTTCATAGTTTTTGTTCATTAAAAAAATAGTTTAAACACATGTCACATACATAAATTTTACCATTATGTTTACTTATTTGGGTAGATATGAGACGTGAAAGATTTTTTATCCAACAAAAATGATATTTAGGTTCTATATCATCATTATCATCGTCTTCAGGAATCGGTTCACATTCGTGAATTGTTAGCCAGTAAAAATTTTGAATCAATAATAAATTAATATGTCTGTTCAGTTTTTTGTTTGTCAATTTCGCAGGAACTACTACTAATCCAATCTCATCAAATTCAAGCTTAATTTCTAAGCTAATTATTTGGTGCAGAGCCCACCCACTATCTTGTTTTTGAAAATCCTCAATTTTTGTTAAAATTTTAGCGACTACATTATCCTGAAACCACTGCAATAGATCTGTAGTTAAGTCGATCATAAAATTTTTCGTATTAAAATATTTATATTTAGTTTTTTCCTCATTATTTTTTCTTATTATGAACTCTCCACAAAAATAAGTATTCACTTTTAATAAGTGATGTTCTTTCAAAATATTAGAAATTCTAGATTTAAATATATAAGCTGTATCCATTAAAAATATGTTTACATCTTTATATACTAAATTAATAATTATACCTGTTCTAATTCTGCCTTTAAAAGCTAATTTAACATCCTCCCATTTGACTCTATTACTACGTTTATGTTGTAAGTACTTACTACTATCATCACCACTACCACCTGTATGAACCGGATCCAATAATTGTTTAATAAGTGTTACCTTAATACGTTTTAAATGACTTAAATTTGTATGCATCTTTTTTAAAGTCTCCACGTTGGATTCTGGTTTCAGAACTTTGATTTGTAATCGGATTGATTTGTTAAGTTTTTGAAGCCATCTGCGTTTTTCCTGTTCGCTCGCATTTTTCCTTAAAATAGAATATTATTAGAATATATATAAAATAGAGATTAACCAAAAAGTGTCACCACTATTCCTAGATATGTTCGATGATGATGATGATGTTGCTATACTGTCAGCTTCACTCATTATGAAGAATTATAATAACTAAATGAAAAAGCTGTTTTCTAGTAATTTTTATTTCCACATCAAAATGACTAACATACCTACACATATATTATATATTCAATGTCAAAAATTGCTGTTGGATGTAAAGAGTCAGTAGACTGTATTTTCTTGAAAATCAGCACATATTTATTAGATTTAAAATTGTTAATGTGTCCTTTAAGCAGATTAGTCATTCGTCGTGGTAGGAATACTATACTCTCTTCGAGTTCTGCTTTCACATCACCAAATTTAGTGTTTGTAATATATACCTTCTTAATTATATACTTTTTTCTGGTATTAATTCATGTAGTTTTATTAATGGTTTCTGAATGAAATTCGCACAATCATTAATTTTCGAAAGATTCATCTAAAAAATAAAAAAAGGATGAAACTATTTATTATAATATAATAATAAAAACTTTCATACTTTGACAAATTTTTGATAGATTACATAGCGCAGTATGAGACACTAAAACAAACTGGTTAGGATGAAAAATTACAATTACATTTTATAACTTACTTTTTTGTAGGCAAATGTTAAACTGATTACATGTTCGCGGTGTGTGGTCACCTTATCAATTACAATAAGTGTCACCACAATCAAAATGTATTACCTATTTGATATTAAAACTTAAAGAAGAAGAAAAATAATGTGTAATACTTTTTTCTCGTGACAGTTGTAAAAATTTTTAAAAATGCTATCAGACCCAGAGTTAGCGTGAATTGCTGCTCGAGGAGCTTTATATTGCGGTCATTGTATTTGGCCTAAATTTATTTTATTCAATAAAAAAGACATTGAACAATGTGTACCCTGGATGATGGCATTCCAGAATTATTGTGGACGTTGCCCCCGCTGCCATTTGAGGATCGCTTACAAAAGTGTGGAGATGATGACGATGAGTGGACGGTGGTTTCCAATATATGGAGGATTAGCAAAACCGACAAATCAACGAGGAGAACCAAATCTTACTCAACAAGAAATAGCGACAATAGAGCAATTCCAGCAATGAATAAAAAATGTGATTGGAGTAGGACGACGATCAGAACGGCAACCGCAGCAACGAGTGAAAAGAAACAATTTTTTTAAATCATTGATTTGTTACGAAGATTTAAATGAAATTTATTTCTGTGGGTATTGTAACAATGTTATTTATATAAAACGGGAATATATTAATAGTTCTATATGTAATGGGTATAAAAAATATACAGCATATGAATAAAAGTTTTATTATTATAGTAACAAATATTGTAGTACCATTATCAATATTTTCTTAAAAAACTATTTTTAGCTGCGTTTCTTAATTGAGCAAGTATTCATTTCAATTATTCATGCAACGTGAGATTTGGACAGCTTATTCCAAATATATTCAAATTTCGTTTTCGAAAGTTGACTAAATTATTTGACAACTCATTATATTGAAAATAACTATTTTTTTGGAAAAAATATTAGGTGTACAACTTTGCTTCCGCCGTTTTTGAATAGATGTATGTAGCGGTAAGTAATGATCGAAATAAATAACCCCATGTGGGCATGCAGGAGCCTTGGGCACCTGTTAACATAACCTCATAAAAATATTAGTCTATTTGTGTCTTCATCATAAAGTTATTCGCAATTGAAAATGTCAGTGTACGAGCCAAATTCTCGTCATTTGCGGGAGGTTTTACTTTTCTGCTTCAATATGAAGAAATCTGCTGCTGAGGCTCATCGAATGCTCTCAGATACTTATGGGGAAGCCACTATTAGTGAAAGGACATGTCGTGAGTGGTTTCAGCGCTTCAAGAACGGTGATTTTCACGTCGAAGACCAACATAGCGGTGGAAGAAAGAAGGTTTTCCAAGATGCGAACTTGGAAGCATTACTTGACGAAGACTCGTGTCAAAGTCAACAAGAATTGGCACAATCATTGGGAGTGACTCAACAAACAATCTCAAAATGCCTCAAAGACATGGGAATGATTCAGAAGCAAGGATATTGGGTGCCGTACGAGTTGAAACCAAGAGATATTGACAGGCGTCTGTTCGCTTGTGAACAGTTGCTTGCAAGGCAAAGACGGAAGGGATTTCTGCATCGTATTGTGACTGGGGACGAGAAATGGGTTCATTACGATAATCCCAAACGCAAAAAGACTTGGGGATATCCCGGCCATGCTTCCACGTCGACGGCCAAACCGTCTATTCATGGTTCCAAAATCATGCTCTGTATTTGGTGGGATCAACTCGGCGTAATATATTATGAGCTGTTACAACCAACTGAAACAATCACAGGTGCTCTTTATCGAACCCAATTAATGCGTTTGAGCCGAGCATTGAAAAAGAAACGGCTGCAATACAACGAGAGACATGATAAAGTGATTTTGCAGCACGATAATGCTCGACCCCATGTTGCGCAAGTGGTCAAGAAATACTTGGAAACATTGAAATGGGAAGTCCTACCCCACCCGCCATATTCTCCTGACCTAGCTCCTTCTGATTATCACTTGTTTCGATCCATGGCACATGGGCTAGCTGACCAACACTTCCGGTCTTATGAAGAAGTAAGAAATTGGATAGAATCGTGGATCGCTTCAAAAGATGTCCAATTTTTTCAACACGGGATTCGTATGCTGCCCGAAAGATGGGAGAAAGTAGTGGCCAGCGATGGACAATACTTTGGATCCTAAAGGTATAATTAGTTTTTTACAATAAAATCGCGAAATTCGGAAAAAAAACGGCGGAAGCAAAGTTGTACACCTAATATATTAAACCGTTAGTATAACGAAACATATTATTAACGAAGCAATACCATTGAAGTCTTTAGATGTATAACCAAAGCGCTCAACATTAAAATTGCACTCATTAATTATGCAATAATTTTCTTCAAAAAAATTAATGGTTTTCCCGGTGTAAGTATTAACAGCTCCTAATATTTTCTTCCCGGTAAAAGGTAATGAAATTATGGAAATATTGACTTTCTTCAACAGTTGATAATTTTTGTCATTAATAACACACATAGTGTCATTAATAATTAGCACAAGTTCTTCAGTGGGTCGTTGATATGCAGCTGTGATTCGTTGAAAAGTAGGTAAAAATGGAAATACAGAATAAATTGATATACTACTGGCAACCATTTTCTTCGTTTCTAAATTCATTATCCATATATTATTGAAATGGAGAATATATAGGTTGTTAGGTATTACTAAAAACAGTAATTCCTCAAGTTTTGCATCACATATATCAAGTGAACTTTTTTTTTATTTCTTACATAAGACTTTGTCCAATTCGCCTCAGGTTTAGTTGGAGGTTTTAAAGTTGTGGTTGTAGTTCTATAAATGTTATTTTTTGTCCATACATTGTATATTCAACTGCAGTAATGTCATCTGCATCTAATTTCATCTTGCCTTTATACAGGGTGTCCCGGTTTGATTCAGACAAATTGATATGGGAGACAGGACTCATTATTTTAAGCAAAAAAGTTCATATGAACATGGGTCCAATCTCGATCGGTAGCGAAGTTACAAGGTGTTTAAATTTAAGAAAAAAATAGGTTTTTATTTTATTGTGCTGGACCTATCACAGATAGACCCTTTAAATTTTATATGTATATTAGGTAATAGATGTTATTTCAAACGAGAGTTTTCCTCCAATTACTAGACAGTGTGGGATCCGCTTGTCAGACCGCTTAGTGTACATAGTTTGTAAATATTATGCTATAAGTTAGGATTAAGGATGAAGGCACGAGGACGATTTACCCTTAAGGTGCGCCCATGGTTGACGTTACTCGGTACCCTGGGTTTTTTCCACGACGCTCTGTTGGCATGGGAAGTACAATGCTGGTTCCCTTTGGCGAGATCTTCGCCAAGGGCTGGGTGCCAGATGTGGACGCAGCGGCTCCATGCGGAGGGCTGTCCCAATGACTTTAAGTATTGTTTAGATGGTACGCCCATGGTTTACTACCATGGATGTTTATACTTAAAGCTAGGGAGAAAGCGGATCGTTCTCTTTTTTCTGGCTTCCTGGTGGACTGAAAACTCAGGGGTCGTGCCCGCGCTTTTTACTCAGTTTTATCTAATATATTCATATCGTTAAGTTAACGTGGCTATCATTGAAAAGTCCCTAACTATTCCTGAAACACAATTGCCGAAGCTCCAATTAATAAACCCCTAGACAACGAAGAAAAACCTACAACAGGATATTGTATTTTCCGAGGTCTTGGTGCATAGAATCCTTTAAAAAAATTTGCTCGTACACCACTGATGAATTTTTTATATATTTTTTAACTTCTCCCATTTATTACCTAAATTTTGACTCTCTTAGTTTTGATCGAATTCTGTTCCATTTTTTCATAAAATAATGAATTTATAAATTCAGTGAAATCTACAAACGTCAAGAAGCTCATACTATTTTGACATTTCATATTAATTTAACTATCAAAATAATTTTTTTCACATTACCTTTGAAAACATTTGATTCCTTTGAACTTTATTCTTTAAAATTTAAATTATCTCTATTATTCTTTTTTTTTAAGCAATTACAAACATATATAGAAAAAATAACAAATTTGTATTTAATTATTTTAAATATTATATTTAAATATTTGTGGTGAAGAAACATTATTTTGATAGTTAAACTAATATGAAATGTCAAAATGGTATGAGTTTCTTGACGTTTGTAGATTTGACTGAATTTATAAATTAATTATTTTATGAGGAAATGGAACAGAATTCGATCAAAAACGAAAAGAGTCAAAATTTAGGTAATAGATAGGAGAAGTTAAAAAATATATAAAAATTCATCAGTGGTGTACGAGCAAATTTTTTTAAAAGGATTTTATGCACCAAGACTTCGGAAAATACAATGCCCTGTATAGTAATTGGAGAAAATTTACTCTCTTTTAAAGCAGCTCCTATTACCTAATATGCATATAAAATTTGAAGGGTCTATCTATGATAGGTCCAGCACAATAAAATAAAAACCTATTTTTTTCTTAAATTTTAATTCCCTGTAACTCCGCTACCGATCGAGATCGGTCCCATGTTCATATAAACTTTTTTATTTAAAATAATGAGATTTATCTCCCATATCAATTTGTCCGAAACAAACCGGGACACCCTGTATACATATAGGATACATAATAGAAGTTTTCTCACCTGAATGACCCAAACCTAAAACGTGACCTATTTCATGAACCAAAATCCACAACAGGCTCACTTGATCCTGAGGTACATTATTATCCAATCCAAAGTATAATTTCTTCGATTTATTTATGTAAATCTCAGTGCAAGCATTATCTTTTGTAGGAGGGAATGCATGTGCTAAATCTCCTCTAAATCCATCAAATACAGATTTACAATATCCTTTTATACATCTATAATTCATAGGGTGGTTGTAGGAGTAAAAGAATATAAATATGTCAAAATGTTTTATGTTGTTTTCAAACTTCAAATCGGTAACTTAAGTCCAAATATCGAAAGCCTTCTCAATAATATCTTTTACGGTATTTGATGAATAACTATGATGTGCAACATGCCAAGTTATTTTTTTCTTATACCACTTATTTTGATCAGTGGAAAAGTCTAAGAGTTTTTCTAAATCAGACATACCACAACGTAATGGCTCCATAATTTCCATAGTTTCTTTATTCAATTCTCCATCAAACATTTAAGTGATAATAATCTTGAAATGTTGCTATAGCATCTGACTCAGATACAGTATCAGTCATAAGTAAAGCAACAAATAAAAATTATAGGTCCCTAGAAAATCAGCAGTCTTTTTAGGAATGATATACATATATTTTGATTCTGCACTTGTAAATATACTAAATAATGTATAAAAACCCAGTTGATTTTACTTATCTGTCCGATAATTTTTTACATTTCTTTTAAGACGTTCCAAAAGTAAAGCAACAAAATCGTATTTTAACACTTTATTAGTGACAAGTACATTTCTGAATCTGCATACTGGTTATTTTTGTTTAATTTAGTGGTACATAATGCCTTCTGGTCGCAGTTTGTCAATAGATATCCGAAATTTGATTATTTCAAAGTGGCGGTCGGATATGAAACAAATAATCATTGCAAACCAATTGAAATTGAATCGAAGTATTGTTTCTCGTACAATAAAACATTTTTCAATTCGAGAAACTGTTGCCAATAGACTAAAATCTGGACGGCCAAGAAAAACCAGCCAAAAAGTGGACCAAAAAATTGAAAGTGTGTCCCGTGATCCGTTTCGCTCTGCAATGGATATAAAAAAGAAGTTGGAGCTGGTTGATGTTTTTGTTAGTACTGTTCGAAGACGTCTGACAGAACGCAAACTATTTGGAAGAAAACCGGCCAAAACATCATTTATTTCTCCGAAAAATAGACAACTTCGGCTGAAATTCGCTGAAGAGCATATTAATTGGACAGTAGAAAAATGGAAAACAGTGCTTTTTTCGGACGAAAACAAATTTAACTTGCATTCAAGTGATGGTACTTGCTGGGTACGTAATCCTGTTAACAAGAAGTTTGATCCAAAATACACTCGTGGCACCATAAAACATGGAGGAGGAAAGGTGATGGTGTGGGGACGTTTTTTGGGAACTGGCGTGGGTCCACTGATTAAAATTGATGGGACAATGGACCGATTTCAATATTTACGAATTATAAGAGACACAATGGTCCCATTCACTAAAGAAAATTTGCCATTGTCGTGGGAATTTCAACACGACAACGACCCTAAGCATACTACTAAGGTGATAAAATAATTTTTTGCGGACCGTAGCATTCGTGTAATGAAATGGCCTGCTCAGAGCCCAGATTTAAACCCCATAGAGATTCTCTGGGAAATCATTGGCTGTAAAGTAAGACAGGAAAACACACAAAAATATCAAAATTGTGACCAGTTCTTTGACGTCATTGTTCGAGTTTGGAATTCCATATCAGAATCAACCTTTATCACATTATTGGAATCTATGAGTCGTAGATGTGCTGAAGTGATAAAAAATAAAGGCTATGCTACAAAATATTAAATATAAATGCATTTTGTAATATGTTGCTCTACTTTTGAAACCTTTGTAAGAAATATTTTGTAATTTAAACTAGAACTGTTACTTTTATTTTAAACATTGTTGATTATTATTATTGGTTAATAAATTCATTCAACTTAGTAATAAAATTTTGAGAACCATTTAACCTCTTTTAAGGATATTAATATAATTTAATTTGTTGCTTTACTTTTGATTGATACTGTATATCTGTAAATGAAATTTTCTTCCATCGATATATTTTTGAGGTAACCATATTTTATTATATAGTTTGCAACATTTACTTTTGATTTAGTGTAGCTGATAAGTCATAGTAATAAAAACGTAAATGCTGAATACTTGCACATTATGGTGCTGTCATCTGTTAACTAATAGTAAGAGTAATAAAAAATTAGTTATATTCCTTGAAAGATTACAAAATTGAGGAATTTTTTTTTTAAATAAAAGGTTATAAGCATTATCAATTATTACTTTTTATTTAATTGCGTAAATCTTTTAACACTTTAGTTTCATTATTGTTAAGACTTGCGACGTATTGTTATATCATGGATTATGGTTGTGTTATTTATTAGTTTAAATGTTCAAAGTGAGTTTAAGAAACTGATGTTACGCCCATGGACAACCCCAGCCATTGGGTAATACTGTTGGAATTCCCAACGCTTAACACCCATCTTCGGCTGGGGGAAGTTATTTTATGATTGGGATTTTCAGCACTATTCTTTGTCGGACTAACATTGCGAATCTAAATTAAAGGTACCGCCAAACGAATACAATGGCTGGGCTCCAATAAAAGCCCAACGATCATGCCTTTAAGTGCTACGCTTTAACGCGACAAGATAGCCTAGAAGCCGCTAATGGGGCCTTATCGGGACTACATCTATGAGTGTTACACCTCCGTATCAGTACTTAAGGAGGGTGCGAAACTGAAGAGGCTCTTTTTTCTCGCTATTTCATCACGGACTCGTAAGCGTTAGACTCTCGTCAACATTCTTTAAATAACGCATTTCTCGATATTGTATAGTTGTTAATGTTACCAATAAACCTTTGTTAAGTTAAGAAGGTTTAGTTTCTTTTATACGCAAAAACAGTGTCTCTGAGACTGCGAACTCAGGGTGGTCCTACATAATCGATCAATCCAGTCCACGATCTACGTAGTTCACGGTTATCGTATCGAAAGGGGTGAATCAACCCAACCACGTACACGCGCCAAATTTTGGACCAAACAATTATAATTTAAACATTCTTTTAAGGCATAACCCTGTATGCTTATTACACTATTATAAAATGGTATTAGCTGAGCCTCTACATAAGGAAGACTATTCTCTTTTAACAATTCACGATGATTTTTCAAAACTTCTTAATAAAAAAAATTAAAATTTACATTATGTAATGCATGTAACTTATGTACAATAAAATGATCGTTGATCACACATAGATCATGCACGTTATTCTCCGACAAATATAAAACAGTTTCTTGTTTAGAGACGGAAATTAATTTCATATTATCTTGTCCTAGACAGCTACTTACTATGTAATTGTCTGACATAAGTTGTAAATAAGAAACTTTCGTGTTAACACCGAAATAGACATCTAATAGTTAGAAGAAATTTGAAATAAGATTTATCCATTTACTTTCATCAAAGCATAACATCTTCCCATTTGCAGGTATCCGTATGATGGGTTGAAATTCTTTTGACATATTTAGGTTGACGTGAACATCAATTCCAGTAGTTAGAGATGTGAATATTTAATTAATTATGTAATAGTCTTTTTCTTTCTTCTTGGGTACCTGGAGCATGACATTGTCTTTTGTTACCCCTTTTTCGTACATTGTAAGTACTTCATTCGTCGGAACCACATACTTTTCTTCCACTGTATTACACATATTGCTCTAATGAATTTCAAAATAATACTTTTAACCACATAAAACAACTTTATACAGGGTGTTTCAGAGTTAACTGTACATACGCCATCGGGGGCTAGAATACTTCACCGTGATTCAAATTCCCCAAATATCATAGGTAAATCTCGATTCATTCTCGAGATACAGAGCGTTTTCCTTTTTTTACTCAATGACTTGATAGTCATAACTTTTGACCAACTCGTTATAACTAATTCAAATTTCGTGAGTAGTCACGTCTCAATATACACTATACGATACCATTAACGGAGTTTGTAAATTGCAGGTCAGAACTACGAAAAAAAAAATTTAGAATCTTTTTGGAATTTGAACACCCTGTATATTATTTTCTTTAAAACTCTATGGAGCCTTCAATACAGCGTTAGAAGCTATCTTTACCACATTAATTTCATAATTCCCACACGTAGCATTCTATCTCAATAACAAGACATTTTTTGAAAAAAAAATTAATATTTAATAATTGTTCGAATTAGCCGACATCTTTGTATTGTAATAACGAAGAATTAAATTAAATAATAACAATTGCAACACAACAAAACAAAAAACAGTTACAAGAACTGTTCAAAGTGACTGCCATTTGCTCGTATACATTTTCTTGCTCTTAACGAAAGTTGCCTTATTGCCTTTCGTATGAGTTGGTCAAAAGTTATGACTATCAAGTTATTGAGTAAAAAAAGGAAAACGCCCTGTATTTCGAGAATTAATCGAGATTTACCTATGATATTTGGGAGAATTTGAATCACGGTGAAGTATTTTAGCCCCCGATGGCGTATGTACAGTTAACTCTGAAACATCCTGTATATTGGAAATAAAATTTAGATGGGGGGAGGGGGAGGGTAAGAATATTCTGGAATAATCATAATTTATTATTAATGTCAATCCAACTATTATGACTTTTATGAAATCCGAGCCATTTTACATATACGCGTCTTTCTTTTTTACGTAATACTTTTTCTACTAGATGAACATTTGGATGTTTCATTTTCTGAAGTTCATATTCATAAAATGCTTCTTTAATGGGTCTGTCATCCTGATCTTCGAGCAAATATGTTGGAGGATTGGTCAATCGTACCTTAATAATTTTAAATAATTCTGTAGTCCAATTCAATTCCAATTCCAATCAAAAACGTGTTTTATTTTGCTTATGCGGACCACATCCCCAATATTATATTTCTTAGGGTTAATGTCAAATTTAATGTGGTTATATGATGAGACTAATATTTTATTTTCATTACTTTTATTGACATTAATAGGTCGCATTTTTGTGGTTGAATGTTTTTCCTCATTATAATTTTTCACAATTTGTGATAATATATCAATCCATTTGTAAGTACCACTTAGGCTAAAATATTTGTAAAGTTTTTCTTTTATTGTACGAATACATCGTTCGACAATGGCAACTTTCGTATGACTGAAAGTGCTATAATGATTGATGTCATATTTTTTTGATCAGAGTTTGAAAATGGTGCCCATTAAATTCTTTTCCTTGGTCTGTATGAAGATTTTTTAATAACCTGTGTGAGTGTTTCAGAATTTTAGGAAAAGCTTGGACAACTTCATCATTAGTTTTTTATTTGAGTGGTTCAGCCCAAATATATTTCGAAAAACAGTCAATAATAATAAGAAAATATTTAAACTTTTTGTTGTATTTTACATGCATATCCATTTGGGCAAGATCAGCTTGCCACAAATAATCTATTTCCTTAATAATGATACGTCGTCTTGGAAAATTTTTTCTAGTAGATTTATGTAGCTCATTAATAAGTTGAACTTTTTCTTTCGCCATATCGATAACTTTTGGACTGTTTTCTGTAAACTTGATATTAAGCCCCGAAGTTCAATTAGTTCATCTTTTTGGCTGTTCATTCCTTTCTGTAGAAAACTAATTTGAGCATTAATATATGTTTTATTTGCAGCGCTGTTATTATCTTGAGGTACTTTTAAGTTACAAATTCTTTTATTTTCTATTTACTTATATTATATTTACATCACCATCTGACGTATAGACTAATGATGGTTTCGGCTTTAATATGAGATGAGAATATCTTTCTTTAAGATTATTTCGACTGAACTTGTCTAAACTCATTTTAATAATGATCAATATATAACGTTTGCTTCTTTAAGTTCCTCAATAATAGAAATAATTTCATTACCATGAGATGTATTCCCCGCCTTTTTTGAAGCAAAAAATAATCGTAATCTGATTACTAATTCATTTACGTTATCCCAATAAGCATATTCCACTGGGTTAGTATTATATCTAAGATCTAAATTGCCACTCCCTCTTTTAACTTGCAACTTTCGAGGGGTGTCTAAATTTTTTAATAATCTGCAGATTATATGCACATATTTATATCCTGTATTTCCTTTCACTCTTTCATCAAGTCTCCATCCTATTCGATGAACATTACTTTTTTCTAAAATGTTTTTGTAATGCAATTAATCATTTTTTGAGACATTGTCAAGTTCTTTGTAAAAAATTAGCTTATATAATCCCTCTGGAAATCGATCATTATCTAATATTATATCTCCAATAGCCTTATCGAAATTGAGATTAGAATTCCCTAAACTCCATTTAGATACATCTTTATTATATCTTGGACCATACGTCATATCTAAATCAGGTGAAGATTCCAAATATTGATAAATATATTTTTTTACTATTTCTGGATACTGTTCAAGATATTGGTCAAGGATTTCTCTAGACATACTGTTATTATCAGACATAGCATCATCGAAATCATATTCTTCGTGTAATGAATCATCATTGGGGTCTTCTGAGGTTGTTGCTATTTGCCTCAGTGGTAAAAATTGTAAAGTCTGCAAGACTGTTTCTGACTTTTCTTGTTTATCTTTTGTTTGGTCCAAATTTGGCGCGTGTACGTGGTTGGGTCGATTCACCCCTTTCGATACGATAACCGTGAACTACGTAGATCGTGGACTGGATTGATCGATTATGAAGGACCACCCTGAGTTCGCAGTCTCAGAGACACTGTTTTCGCATATAAAAGAAACTAAACCTTCTTAACTTAACAAAGGTTTATTGGTAACATTAACAACTATACAATATCGAGAAATGCGTTATTTAAAGAATGTTGACAAGAGTCTAACGCGTACGAGTCCGTGATGAAGTAGCGAGAAAAGAGAGCTTCTTCCGTTTCGCACCCTCCTTAAGTATTGATACGGAGGTGTAACACCCATAGACGTACCCCCGATAAGGCTCCATTAGCGGCTTCTAGGCTGCCTTGTCGCGTTAAAGCGTAGCACTTAGAGGCACGATCGCTGGGTTTTTATTGGAGCCCAGCCATTGTATTCGTTTGGCGGTACCTTTAACTTAGATTCGCAATGTTAGTCCGACAAAGAATAGTGCTGGAAATCTCAATCATAAAATAACTTCCCTCAACCGAAGATGGGTGTTAAGCACTGGGAATTCCAACAGTATTACCCGATGGCTGGGGTTGTCCATGGGCGTAACATCAGTTTCTTACTCACTTTGAACATTTAAACTAATAAATAACCCAACCATAATCGGTGATAAAACAATACGTCGTAAGTCCTACCAAATGTCTCTATGTCTACCCATTGAAAAATATGTACGAATTTTCTCTTGTTTCTCACAAGCAATATCATCAAATATGCATATAGAATTTTTTTTTACTTCTTGGGGGTCCACCAATTTATCGTTATTAGTATATGGAAAATACCCAATTCCCTTTACTTGTTTGAAAACATTATCCAATAAAATATATTTAAGTCGAAATAGAGATTTTGAATAAACATAAACATTTTCAAAACGTAGTCCATTCACATTAAATAATAAACTTAAAATGACATTCGTTTTTCCGCTACCACTTGGACCGCAAATTATTCCCCGAAAATAATTTGGAAGTAATTTACTATGTTTCACATTTGTACATGTATCACTAATATCTAAATATATTATTGACAAATCTAAGTCTTGTGCAACTACTTCCATGTTTTATGAATTGAAAACTAATACTATGATATATTATATACAAGGCGTAAAAAAAAAATTTTTTAAAACAGTAAAATGTTACTAATATTGAAATTGGTGTATCAAAATTCTCTGCTAAGAGAATACTAAATAAAATTTAGACCATATCGTTGCCGAAAAGTCCACCATTTAAGGCTGGAAGACTATCGAAAGAGAAGAATTTGTTGCAGATGGCTTCTTAGAAATTGCAGAATGGATCTACATTTTTGCAGCAAAACTTTATGGCCTGAAGAAAGTCGGTTTTCCAATAATGGGTGGTTTAATCGAAATATACATTATCATTGGCAATAAACAAATCAACATATTCATCGTGAAACGAGCTTTCAAGAAAGGTTTGGAATCAATGTGTGTGTCCCAAAAAAGTTACTTTGTAATCATATGATGAATATGAGGAAAACGTTTAGGTGCATCTTTTGTTAGAAAAGTTTTAATCTAATATAGGCAGCGCGAACCTGCGAAATCCTGTGAAAACACACGAGAAAAAACATTCCGGTTTTATTCTGCGATTCGCAATTGATATCGAAAACTTATAAATGAATTTCATTTTGCAAACTCGATTCGACCTTGGGTGCCGGAACAGTTTTGCTTCGTGTATCTTCGTTTCCATGCTGTTTAAATTGGTGCCACAAAATTCTGTCCACCGACGTGGACTTTGATCACCACTTGTATAATGTATTGTAAATGGCAGGGACAGAAAATGTGTCCCTTTTAGCTGCCTCGGCTTTGTTCGGCTTGGTTTGGTTACATTAAAAGTATTGCTTATTACTTCATTATAGTTTTTGCGTTCGTAAACAGCACACCAAAATGAGTAATAGCAGTGAACGCGTGTCTCTATTTTTAGATTCCATATCTAATGAAAATGAAAACACTTCAATTGATTTAAAAATTGCGCAGCTGCAAATAAAACAACGGAAAATTAAAGAAAGTGTTAAAAAAACTAAACTTCAAATTAAAGAGCAAATGAAAAAGTTACATGTATTAGAACAAGAATTAGATAATGTAAATTTAAATATTAGTAATTTGGAAAATATGCGAAATATGGAATCAAATGACTAAATTTACAAATACTTTTTAATTATTTTGAAAGGTATACGGACTCGAAGAGTCCTATTAGGGCGCTTTGTGTCCGTATATTTAATACCTTTTAATGCAACCAATGCTAGTTTCAAGTCTAAAAAAATACAGAGAGGAAGGTATTATAAATAATTAATACAATACAACAAAACACTGACTCACACATGTTAAAGGTTATCAATAATCAAATAATTATTTATTATCTTAATATCGTTTTTCCATAGTCAATTTTGTTGTTAAATGGTTTTTAGAAATAAAAATAAAATCAGGATCTTTAAGATTTTTTAAAGTAAGAAAATACTTTAAAAAATAAGGAAAACTTTACAGTTATGGGTTCGAAGAACCTTATTAGGACGCTTCGCATCCATATAAAATGATGAAGACAGTATTATTTATTTCTTATGCCGCAACATACTTAATTTATTTTGTTTACTTTCAAGTAATTCAAGTTGTCTAGGCATCGTAGCCAAATTTAATAAAGGTAAAACCCATTTATCTTTTATGTCAATAAACAATTCAATGGGCAAAGCATCTTGCCCGTTCTGCCCCGTTTAATCATAATATCCGTAGCTATACCAGATAATGGAAAACATAATCGTTGATCAGTTCCGTATTTTTTGTTTCTACTAACTATTATTGTTGGTGATACTTGTTCGTCATCTTCATATTCATGTATTGAATTTTATTCACGAAATGTCTTATATCGAATTTTTCCCATTGCCTGTTTATTCAAACAATTAAAATTTAATAACCCAATTTTATCGATTTTAATAGTTTCATTGTATGGCATCATATCATAGCTTAAACATTATAAGAAATATTATTTATTGTATATACATTTTTTAAATTCAACTTGCACTTTTATTTCCAATTCATTCTTTTTAACTTAAAATAAATACGATAAGTTTATTATTATTTTATTTAATTTTACCACTTACAGATTATTGACACTACAAACAGTTTAAAGTTAAACAGTAAAAGTTCATTAGTCATATTTATACTTTTTATTTAGTCTTCAATTTAAAGTTTAGAAAATCCATCCACCTGTCGGGGATGATTGCTACTCAACTTCTCCAAGACACTGATGTAACTTAATGGTATCTGCTTCCGCGGGTGGTTTTGGGTTTTGTGTATTACCGAAAGACCACTCTCGTTTTTGTCAGACCGAGAGGAACTGAATTGAAGCACCTTTGATTTGTTTAACTAAAATATATTTATTTGATAACTAGAGTATATAGTGGTTGCAAGACTGAAACGCAGTGCGAATTTATGTGTAAGGTTCTTGTGTGTCCGTTCTTGATAACAGTTTGATGAAGACTCTCTGTTCAGATCCTGATGTAAATTTCTCCTGGTTCCTTCACTCCCATTGGTTCGGCTTCATCCCTGTGTGGGGGGGATTAGCCGTCTCAGCCAACAAAGGAAGATGAAAGGACAATACACCAATTGACGGTAAATCTAATCTCTTCCTTGCCGCATTGTCGATGCAATGGAGTGCGTCTAATGAGTTTATTACCGTCACATAATCTTGAAACTAACCTTTGTTGGTCTTTCATTTTGCTTTCCGATTTCCAACATCTTGCAAACACCAGATAAGTTTTAAACTAAAGCCCAATTCCGATCAACCATAAAGATAAAAGACTCATTGGGAATTCCAGGTTGTAAACCATTCTGGGATGGTCGCCCCGGTTTATGATCGGCCTTCAGGCCTAACTTTTTGCTGAATTTAGGAATTCTCAAAAAGTCTGAATTATTTTCAGACATCACCAATTCGGGTTCGTCATTTTTATGAAAATTTAACTTTGCGCATTGGAATCTTATAGAATACATAATTACGAAGTTAGCTTCATCTTCTGCCATGAAGTTACGTAACTTGATGTTTGTATTTTTTGGTTTCCACGTGTCCAACGTGTCAAAGATTCACCGATGTAGGCCATCTTGTATTAATTCAAAATATTGAAATTTTACAAGCCATACACATTTCGATTTACGTGAGTTATATCTTCCTGATCAGAAGATACGTTTTTAGAAAAAAATTACTTAAATGAGAGAACACTTGTTTACTGAAGAAATAATAAAACTTACATTTTAACTTAAAGAATAACAACCTACTGACTGACTAAATTACGATTAACATTTGTATTTATGATAAAATAAATGCTGAGGTTAACATTTTAGTTCATTGTTGGATAATCCGAGTCCCCATGTAACTCCTCCCCCAATAAGTTCAACTTCCAAATTCTTAAGGGAGTTTAATCGAGTCTTCTTGTTGGATTGGTGTTTTTCCTTTTGACCTTTGTTGAGCTAGTTTTTTTCCAAATCAATTCGGTTCCCACTATGGCGATGCTTCCATACATAATTATAGTCTATATACTTGGTGTTACAATGTCATCTCCGGTTTTTAAGGGTTGGTCCAGTAACTCTCTTATCATATTTTTCCACGTATGTAATTCATCGAAATTGACGGATGGTAAATGTATACTGGTGGTTGGCTGAAGTTCCAGTTTAGTTTCCTTTGTTAGTTTTGGAAACCATATAGGTTGAGCTTTAGTTTCAGTCTGGTCCTCTTCATTGCTTATCGTTTGATTCCCGATAACTAGTTGGCACATTGCTGGTAGTTTCACTGCAAATGTTCCTCTTAAATTTTGGGTTTCGGTTCCTTCATTGGGACATTTTGTCGTCACTGAGTTCTTATTGGGTAACACTACTATCCACTGGAATAATGTTTCTAGCTTATTGATAATCGTATCTTTAATTACTACTAAGTTGTGTTGACATGTTATACTAGTATCCTTATGATCTAACAAACTCATCTCACATGAGCTATTATTGTCTATTTCTAAGAGTTCCTTATTACTACACATGTATATACCTGTCTTAACTAATTTACAATTATCATTATAATAAACTTAGTGCATTTGGGATTTTGCTAAATATTTTCCTTGTGGAATTACTACCCTGAACTAATTTCCATCATAAATGGGAATTGCATAAAGATGAAAATATTCAAAGACTTGTTTATGAACAATTGGTATGTGTAATATATACACCATTTTATTATTATAAACAAAGCTTTCCAAGTTAATAAGTTTTTCGAAAGTTAGCATATTTTCTAATGTCACCGACGTGGGTAATTTATCTGTGCCAATATGTTTTTCCAATTTACGTAATTCAGTGAATAAGTCACTTGTCCTAATTATACTGGGATGCATTAACCCTATTCGTGCAAAGACTAAAAAATTTTCGATGTCTTGAAGCATAGCATAGATTATCTCATACATACTTATTATCTCATTCACTACTTCTTTTAGAAAAATACAAGTATTACTATTCCCGACTTCTTGTACTATCGGCCACAAAAGTGGTCAACCACGCTAAGGTCCAAAATCGCGAATTCCGAGCGAAGGTGCTTTAATTATATTTCTGATCGTGGAATGAATGTTTTAAAAAATTAAAATTTTATTCATTAGAGCGATACAAGATTCTTTTAAACAACTACATCTAGTTTGAATGTCAACTTATAACTTTTCATTTCACCTTACATTGTAAGATATAGATATGATTCATCATCTATTGTACGTGTCAAAATGACGAATACTAAGTTTAACCATATCAGCAACTAATTACTATAAAAGGCGAAACCATGTAAACCAATAGATAGTTATAAGTTGACATTCAAACTAGATGTAGTTATCTAAAAGAATCTTGTATCGCTCTAATGAATAAAGTTTTAATATTTTTTAAAAACGTTCAATTCACGATCAGAAGTATAATTGGCGCAGTCGTTCGGATTCTTTCGGAAGTATCTCATTAAGTGATCATTCGAGATAGTGAAGTCGAATCGTTCATTCTTCCACTCTTCGACACTATGACGACCTTCTTCTGTGTTAACAGTTAGGAAAGAAGTGATAACTACAGCAACTTGTAACCTCCTGGATTCAATCGCTGAGTTCCAGTATCGGACGAATTGGCATAGCTAGCGTCCACTACAAGCAGCTATTGGTGCTTTGGATAGTTTATCTCTCCTTCATCACAGTTACTTGATACAGGCACGAGACTAGAGATAGAATTTACTGTAAGTTTCGATCTATTCTCTTATAGTTAGATGACCTGTTAGTTAAGCAAACATAACATTGTTTATGAAAAAGTTCAAAAAGGAATTACTAGGTGATATTACATATCCCAAATCAGTAACACTCAAAAAAAGTGAGATAAATAAAGAAGATCAAGAAGAACTTCAAGGAAACTTAGATAATAAACGAAAAATGGCTGATGCATTAAGGTCAACAGTCAGTCTATTAAAAACTTTTGACGGAACACCCGCAAAGTTAGAAACATATATAAATCAAATAAATATTTTTCATGCTAGATATTATAACGCGGATCTTTCGCAACAGGAATATGTAAATTTAGCTATTAAATCAAAAATAATTGGAGAAGCTGAAGATTTCCTCTTAACGAGACCAGACTTAATACATTGGAATGAAATTAAGATAGCTTTCAAACAAAAATTCAAAGATCCATTCACAAGAGCAAATCTCCAACAACAACTAATATTTTTAACGCGAAAGAATGAGTCAACACAAGACTACATTTTGAAGTTAAAAGCATTAGTAACTCAGATTAACACAAAAATATGTACAGAGGTTAATAACATTGAAGCAAGTGCAATATTAATTTCACAAAATGAGTTAACTGCTACTCAAAATCTATTATCAAACATTTCAAATGAATTGCGAACATTGCTAATCGTTCAAAATCCTCAAGATTTGGATCATGCAATCGACATAATCAATAACTATGAAATATTAACAAGTCAAAATAATTTCAAAAATCATTATTTACAGAATACACAGAATAAGTTTAAAACTGTACAATCTGAACAATCATATGTAAGACAAAGACCTAAACCACCACCATTCATATTATAACATAACGTAAAACCACAATATAAACCTCAATACCAAACCCCACAATTTCGATCCCAGTATCAATCACCTAATCCACCCAACAAGCAATTTCATCAACCATACTTCCAAAAAACGTTTCCAACCCAGATAAGAAATTCGCAACCTCAACCTATGTCCGCAGTAAGCACTATACCCCCAACGTAAAATATTCCATTAAATAGACCGCAAAACAGGCAATTCCAAAAACAATCTTTTCAAAACCAATCTCGAAACCCCAAACTTACTTTTCAAGAATTAACTCATATAGAAGATAATCAAGAAAGTAATTCTTATCCTGACGAAATAGATTTTTTGCCAGATGACGACGCAGGATTTGAAGAAAACATAGAAATCGCAGGAAATCAAAATGAAAATTTTTATATGATAGCCTTTCAGTCAAAATCTCACACTTAAAAACGAAACCGGCAAATCAACTACCATATATTGAACTACCACACCAAATACGTCTATTAATTGACACAGGTTCACACTCATCAATATTACGCCCTTCAATTGTTGAAACATTCTATCCTGAAACCATAATTCCTTATACCATTTATATTAATATATTATATAATTATAGCTAGAAAAAAAAAGAAGTTGGATAGCCTCTCTCAATTCCTTCATAGTCTGGGTTGGTCTTCTGTCTTTCTTTCGCTTCAACCATTTGCATGTAATTATAAAGCAGCTACTTGCTATGAGCACATATATCAAAATTGTCCATAGGCTCGGGTAGGTGGCTATGTTCCCGAACGTTAAGGGTTGTTGATGATTCGTCTGCAGTATTTTTTCTTTTAGTCTATAAAGGTCGTCCAGTTTTATGCTGGGCAGGTGCAGGCTCAGGTTTAGAACAGTTAGGGTGATGTCTTCTTCAGCTAAATCTGGGAAGAGCACAGGTTCCGATGTTGGTTTTATTATCTTCATTTCATTCATGGCTGTTTGGGATTTTACTACTATACGGCATTCTGGTGGGATGTGACATATGAATGACCCAATAAGGTTTCTTTTTTCATTCTGTATTTCAGGGCAGGACATCTGGATGGCCTCTTTCCTTGGAAGTATCATGATCCATTGGTCTGTGTAGTCCAATTGGTTTAACATGGGCTCCACGATCTTGACCTCAACTTGGCGGCAGGTCGATGTGTCCTTTTCTTGATGTATTAGCTTGACTTCACAGGGGGCATCTTCTTCAATAGCTTGTAAATCATTCTTTGGGTATAAGTATAGGTCTACTGTGATTTTCTGACAACCTTCCTCGTTATACATGTAGTGCAATTGATTTATTGCAAGGAATTTACTCTGTGGTACTATAACTTTCAACAGACTTCGTTTTTGGATGGGAATCGAATACAAATGGAAATAATCAAAGGATTGGGCGTGAACTATGGGCGTATGTAGGATATGCGTGATTTTATTGCTTAATATAAAGCATTCTAGCTTTATGATTTTCTCAAATAAGGGTATATTATTTTTAGTTACCGGTAGAGGTAATTGACCTTCCCCTAGCTGTTCCTGAAGGGCTTTCAATTCTGTGTATAATTCGCCATTAGTAATTATACTTGGATGCATAATCCCTAATCGAGAAAATACTAATGAGTTTTCGATATCTTGGAGAATAGAGTCGATTATCACATATAGGTTTATAAATTCGTCGCATAATTCCATGAACATCGCAAAATTCCTGCCATGCGCTACTTCTTCTAGATATGGCTGTATTTGGTTAATTTTCTCTTCGATCAACCTATCGTTTCTGTATAATTGTTGAACTGTGTTCTTGAATCTTTCTACTACCGAGTTGGATAGAGAACCTTGATTTATTATTTCCGTCTGCAATGTCTGTTGGTTCATCTCTAGTTGTTTAATAAGGTTATCGTACTTTTCTCCGTCTGATGCGTCCAAGTTTCCCGGTATTGCCTTAAATATTGACCCTAATGCGTTTACTAGTCCGCGCTTCTTTCTTGGTGTGTGAGAAATGTTTTCGCTCAACTTTCTTTCAACTCTCTCTTGGATAAATCTTAGCATTTCTAAGGAATTTCTGATTCTAACAGAGTATTTTTCATACTGTGTAGTCACATTTAAGTATGTTGAGATGTTTATCGTTCGTTCGCGCAATGTTTTTATTTGCTTTATTATAGGGTCTAGAACGTAGTAATGAATCAAGATGTAAGTGTGGTGTATAACCTTGGTTTTCCCTATTTTAATAGGCATTATACCTGGGCTGTCTGCTAATTCTCGGATTTTGATGAATTCTGACGCTCCCAGCACATATGTACAGATAAATAATACAGCGATGCTTGTCTGGTTATCAAGGAGTACTGGTGTCTGTAGAACTGCTCCAACTAGTTATATCTTGATATTGCGATAGAGCCTTTTTAAAAAAACACAAATTTTCACAGACCGAATTTATTACAAAAACTTCTTAATGACCTTCTATACTAACAACCAGAATAATAATAATAATCCTTTCTCTTAATTAACTACTTTATATAAAATAAATGCTTAGCTTAGGAAAAATACATTATGCGTTCTAGTTAGGACAATATATCGAGAAACTTCCCTATGGTGTCTGTTGTTTATGTCTACAAAATAATACTGACGCGTCTATCTGGCGCAGGTGCATCTAGTAAGTTCCATTAGGTATCCCATGATATAACTAACCCAAATCGGACGATTTGAGCAAATTCCGTGATGAAACGATCGTTTCTGACCGATTTCGCTCGTTTCTGCCTGTTTTATTATTTTGGCACGTTTTCATTAATTTGGTTCAATTTGAATCCAGTTTTACCAGATTTGGCCGAAATTCGTCAAAATCGGCGATTTGAGCAAATTCCGCGATGAAACGGTCGTTTCTGACCGATTTTGCTCGTTTCTGCCTATTTTATCATTTTGGCACGTTTTCATCAATTTGTTTCAATTTGAAGCCAAAATAGACAGATTTGGTAGAAATCGACCCAAATGGGACGATTTGAGCAAATTCCGTGATGAAACGATGGCTTCTGATCGATTTCGCTCTTTTCTTCCTATTTTATCATTTTGCCACGTTTTCATCAATTTGGTTCAAATTGAATCCAGTTTTACCAGATTTGGCCGAAATTCGTCAAAATCGGACGAATTGAGCAAATTCCGTGATGAAACGATGGCTTCTGACCGAATTCGCTCGTTTCTGCCTATTTTATCATTTTGCCCCGTTTTCATCAATTTGGTTCAATTTGAAGCCAAAATAGACAGATTTGGCCGAAATCGACCCAAATCAGACGATTTGAGCAAATTCCGTGATGAAACGATGGCTTCTGATCGATTTCGCTCTTTTCTTCCTATTTTATCATTTTGCCACGTTTTCATCAATTTGTTTCAATTTGAAGCCAAAATAGACAGATTTGGCCGAAATTTGTCAAAATCGGACGATTTGAGCAAATTCCGTGATGAAATGGTAGTTTCTGACCGATTTTGCTCGTTACTGCCAATTTTATCATTTTGCCACGTTTTCATCTATTCGGTTCTGTTTCGAGCCAAAATAGACAGATTTGGCCGAAATTGTTCAAAATCGGACGATTTGAGCAAATTCCGCGATGAAACGGTCGTTTCTGACCGATTTTGCTCGTTTCTGCCTATTTTAACATTTTGGTACGTTTTCATCAATTTGTTTCAATTTGAAGCCAAAATAGACAGATTTGGCCGAAATTGGTCAAAATCGGACGATTTGAGCAAATTCCGCGATGAAACGGTCGTTTCTGACCGATTTTGCTCGTTTCTGCCTATTTTATCATTTTGCCACGTTTTCATCAATTTGGTTCAAGTTGAAGCCAAAATAGACAGATTTGGCCGAAATTGGTCAAAATCGGACGAATTGAGCAAATTCGGTGATGAAACGATGGTTTCTGATCGAATTCGCTCGTTTCTTCCTATTTTATCATTTTGGTACGTTTTCATCAATTTGTTTCAATTTGAAGCCAAAATAGACAGATTTCGCCGAAATTCGTCAAAATCGGACGATTTGAGTAAATTCCGTGATGAAACGGTCGTTACTGACCGATTTTGCTCGTTTCTACCTATTTTATCATTTTGCCACGTTTTCATCTATTCGGTTCTGTTTCGAGCCAAAATAGACAGATTTGGCCGAAATTTGTCAAAATCGGACGATTTGAGCAAATTCCGTGATGAAATGGTCGTTTCTGACCGATTTTGCTCGTTACTGCCAATTTTATCATTTTGCCACGTTTTCATCTATTCGGTTCTGTTTCGAGCCAAAATAGACAGATTTGGCCGAAATTGGTCAAAATCGGACGATTTGAGCAAATTCCGTGATGAAACGATGGTTTCTGACCGAATTCGTTTGTTTCTTCCTATTTTATCATTTTGCCCCGTTAGTTAACTTCGCGACCTCGCGGTGAGCGTTTTAAAAAAAAACTATTTTTACTAACACTAATTTATTTAACAGAAAATTACTACAAAACTACCCTTAACACGAACTTCACGTACATAACTTCGAACTGCTACCGAACTCAACTACTGACTAACTGCTAAAGATTAAAATCCCTATTTAAATTGGAATAAATGTTGGCTCAGCACTAAAGTCTCTGGGTATGCGTTTAGTCACAATGTAACTCCTTCCCCCTGAGTTCCAAGTTCCGAGTTATCCTGGAAGTTGGATGGCCTCCCTTTGGTTTGGTGCTTGCGTTTTTGTCTTCTTATGCCGAAGTGTCCACAGAATGGCACAACATCCTCCTACTATTGCAACGTAAACTAATATTGTCCAGATGCTAGGTACTGTTGAAACTTCTCCAAAAGGCATTAGGGATGAACCTTGCGTGTGTTCTATCTCTTGTCTCAATTGGTGGAGTTCATCTAGTTTGATTGCTGGTAGGTGTAAACTTAAGTTCAACAATGTTGGGGGTGCACTGTGTTCCTCCTTTAGGTCAGGGAACAGCATTGGTTGGGGATGGTCCTTGTTGGTTATGATTTCATTGTTTATGGTTTTCCCGTCGATATCGATGCGGCATCCTTGGGGAAAGTCTAACATGTATGTTCCCAACAGCTTCCTTGTTTCGGTAGTTGCTCCCGGGCACGATGTGTGTATTAAAGTTTCGTTTGGGCATACCACTATCCATTTGTTAGTCTGATCCAATTGTTCCACTACTAGTTTAGGTATTTCTATTCTAGTTTGCTTACATACTAATGTCTTTCTGTCCATGTTTAAAAGTCTTATCTCACAAGGGGCACTTTCACTTACTATTTCTATGCTATTCTTATTACATAAATACAAGTTTGGTAACATCATTTTACAAATTTTGTCATAATGAGCAAAGTGCAACTGGTTTGCTACCACGAATTTATTTTGAGGAATAACCACCTTGAACTGACTTCCTGTATACATCGGGACTGAGTATAGGTGGTAGTAATCGAATACTTCTTCACGAACTATCGGTACATGCAATATGTACATTATCTTATTGTTAACGATGAAGCATTCTATCTCAATGATTTTTTCGAATATAGGCATATTTTCCATTGTTACCTGTATCGGCGATTGATTAATATTTATTTCTTTTTGAAGAGTCTTTAATTCTGAGTATAGGTCCTTCAATTCGATTACACTAGGGTGCATCATCCCTGTTCTAGCAAACACTAACGAGTTGACTGCATCTTGCAGTATGGCATTAATAATTTCATACATGTTTATTATTTCAATAATTATTTCTTTCAGGAATGTGCAGCTCCTACCATTTCCTATTTCCATAATGTGTGGTAATACCTGATTGAACTTTGCCTCAATTAATTTGTCGTTTTCGTACAATTGCCTAATAGTGTTATTGAATTTTTCAATAGCTGAAACAATTATAGTTTTGTGAGCTGAAGTGGATTTCTGTAGGTTTCGTTGGTTAGTTTGGAGCTCCTTAATGAGTCTGTCGTATCTATCACCGTCAGATGCATCTAGGTTCCCTGTTATTCCTTTGAATATCGAGCCTATTCCATTAATTAGCCCACGTTTTGCCCTGTGAGGATGGGGTATAATTTGTTTAAGGTTAGTTTCTACTCGTCTTTGTATAAGATAAAGTATGGCTAAGAAATTCTTTAATTCGTTTAAGTACAGTTTGTAATCTTTTGCTTGGTTTATAGCTATGGTTAGGTTTGTGGTCCTGGTATGTAATATGTTCATCTGGTCGATGATGGGGTTGAAGTCGTGATAGTGTATTATTGTATAAGTCTGGTGTATCATCTTTGCTTTTCCTAGTTTTAGTGGTACCAGTCCGAGATTGTCATTTAGTTTTTGTATCTGGACATTCCCAAATACGTTCGTAAGTAGTCTGAAACAATGATTGGTCCTTATACCTATATCTATTTTAATGTATATTAACTAAACTACTTTTACGCTAACTTGTTCCGGGCGTATTATCGAAACTAAATCGTTGTCTAAATGGCCTTTTAATATTGTCCATATGGACTTTTCCATGGTTTGTGGTTGTTACTGTCTTTCGTTCAGGGTTTACCGTTAGTATTTTAGTGGGTTCTTTAAAAGGGTCCTTTAATTTCTGTCGAGCGTGTTGCCTAACGTATGTTTTGTCGCCGGGCTGAAATATGAGGGGTTTATCTCGGGCTTCGTTTCTTTTCTCGATTATTTCCTTTTTATTCTCGCTAAGTATCTCGTTTATCCTTTTGTACATTATTTTTGTCCTATCTTTATGGTCCGTCACGTAATTAGTCATCAAAGTTTTGTTTAACTCTATGTTGAAGGGGTCCTCGCATTCCATATGTCCATTAATAATTTCCATAGGTTTGAAATGTGTCGCCGAATGAATGGTGTGGTTATATGCTAGGATTGCGTGTTTTAATTTCTTTTTCGTCGATGTCTTACCCTGTCCCTGATTATTTAGTAGACGTACGTGCTCGATTAATGTTGAATGTAACCTTTCTATCATGCCGTTTGATTGTGGGTGTTCAGGAGAGCAGAAATGAATTTTTGTCTTATGTAGTTCTAATAGCTCCGTCAGCACCGTATTTTTGAATTCACTGCCATTGTCCGTTATTATTTTTCGTGGTATCCCGTGATGCGTAAAAAATGTCATTAACCCGTCAGCCACCTCCGTCGCTTCCAATGAGTTTAGGGGGTATGCCTGTGCGTATTTGGAGAAACTATCAATTAACGTCAAGAATTTTAGTTTGTCCATCGTGAAGGTATCTATGTGAATTATTTCAAAGGGTTTGGTTGCCGTCGGTGTAACGTTGAATTCCATTTTCACTGGGTTCCTGGCATATTTACTTTTCTGACATATTTCGCATAGATTTATGTACTCTTGAATGGTTAATTTTAAATTTGGCCAATAATATTTTGTCTTAATTCTTTGTTCCGTTTCCTCTATTCCTCTGTGATTGGTTTTACCTTCATGGTATGCCTGTATTACTTCCTTTATTTCGTCTTCTTCTACTACATCTACAAGTTTAGTTGCGTATCTTTTAAATTTTAACGATGGCCATTTGAAGTTTCTCCTTAGGATTTCACAGAATTTGGGGTACAATTCCGCGTTCTCAAAATATAGCGAGTATAGCTTTTGAAAGTTAACATGCTCTTTTATAAATTTCATGATGTCACGTTCAAAGTTTTCCTCTGATAGTTGTAACATATATCTTCTTTTTTTGCCAAATAATGTCACTAGTTTTGTTTTTGCTGGGGAATGTAAAACCGATGAGATTATCACTTGATTGGCCCCGTAATTTACTGCCGAATCTATTATTGGTACTCCTACTATAGGGTCTTGTTCGTCATTGGTATGTACGGTTTGCCCGTCTGTTTCTTCCTGAGGGTTTTCTGCTTTTTCTTCTTGCTGGTCTAGGTCGGGATTGGCCATAACTGATATCGTATCCAGTTCCTGATTATTTGTCATACTTGTCGTTGCTTCATTTTTTTTTATCTCTTCTAATTCTTTATTAAAATCTTCCATGTATTCTAAAAGGCTGTTGAATCCTTCCGTGTCCTTTGTGTGTAATTCAATCCGGCTAAGGGCATCGGCATTTGTGTTCAACTTTCCTTTTTTATAAATCACCGTATAGTTGTATTCGTCTAATTTAATTCTCCATCTGAGTAATTTGGAAGAGGGGTCCTTTGTATTGAATAGCCATTGCAAGGGTTTATGATCTGTGATTATGTTAAACTTATTCCCGAATAAATATGGTCTAAAATGTTTTGTGGCCCATACTAGACAGAGGCATTCTTTCTCCGTGGTAGAGTACTTTTGTTCAGTTTCGTTAAGAGTTCGGGACGCATAGGCTACAGGGAGATCTTGTCCTATGGGTCCTTGTGAAAGTACGGCTCCCAATGCCACATTACTTGCGTCGCACGTGAGATTGAATGTCTTAGTCATATCTGGGTACTGCAGAATGGGTTCATTAATTAACAAATTTTTACAAGTTTCGAAGCAGTCCATAAATTCTTGATTATGCACGATCTTAGCCCCTTTTTTTAGGCACTTGGTTAAGGGTTTAGTTAGTTTTGCAAAATTATTTACGAATCTTCGGTAGTATCCGAGTAGTCCTAAAAATCCTTTGATCTGTTTGGTAGTTTCCGGTAGAGGATAGTTTTTTATTGCAACAATTTTTTCGGGATTGGGCTTTACTCCCTCTGCTGTTATCACATGACCTAAGTACGCTACTTCTTTCCTAAGGAATTCACTCTTGTCTAATTGTATTTTAAAATTCGACTCTCGTAGTCGGTTGAATACAGCCCTTAATCTTTCCATGTGTTCTTGTAAGGAGCTGGAAAATATAATAATGTCGTCCAGGTACACCAGGCATTTTTCATTTTGTATTCCCCTTAAAATGTTGTCCATTACTCGTTGGAAAGTGGCTGGGACGTTTTTTAATCCGAATGGCATCCTGGTAAACTCGAAATGTCCCTGTTCTGTGCTGAAAGCCGTTTTCTGAATATCCTTTTCTTCCATCTCTATTTGGTGGAAGCCACTAGCGAGATCCAAGGTAGTAAAATATTGGCATCTCCCTAGCTTGTCCAGCAGGTCCGTGATATTCGGAAGAGGATATTTGTCGTCGATCGTTTTTTCGTTGAGTTTCCTGAAATCTATGCAAACTCTCCATTTCTGTTTTCCCGATGCATCTAATTTTTTCGGCACGACCCAAATTGGGGCAGACCATGGAGAGTTGCTGGGTCTGATTATTCTTTGGCTCAACATTTTGTTTATCTGTGTTTCTACTTCCTTTTTGTGTACATAAGGATAGCGGTACGTTTTAGCATAGATTGGGGATTCATCCGTAGTCCTTATTTCGTGCTTTATTCTATTCGTAAAAGTAAGCGGCATTCCTTCGTAATAAAATACATCTGCGAATTCTTTACATAATTTAAGTACCTTTTCTTTTTCTTCACTATTGAGATGATCGGTTCTTATCTGAGTTGGGTCGAATTTTTGATTATGATCGTAGTTTATCGTCATATTATTAACGTCTATTCGATCACCTTCTTCAAAATTCTCAACTGTAAAAGTGTTTGAAACGTCTAAGATTATCGGTTCATTTGTCATATTTAGTGCGGTCGTTATAGCTCTACCTTCCTTTGCTACCGATATGCAATTCGGTATTTCGCATCCGTTCAGTTTTTGGTACGGTATAATTATTTGTCCATTTAAAATATCCGTTTTTATTTCTATTATTTTTTCGCTTCTCGGTTCTATGGTTACATTGTTAAAGTTTCTTTTCGTTTTCCTAAATTGTAGATTTATTTTAGCGTAAGGTGTTATTAAATGCCCTGTACTATAGTCTAACTTAGCCTGTAGGAATTTTAAATTATCCATCCCTATCAATCCATCGAACACATTATGAAACTTGAATAGATAAAATTTCATAAGAGCGGGTTTTGGAAGGTTAAATAATTTTGACACAGGAATTTCTGCACTGAATTGGTGGGTTGATTCCTGAAATACCGTAGAAACTATGAACGGTTCTCTCTTAATAGAGCCCGGATAAAGTTTCTTAACTAGGTCGGGGTCCAAGAATGATTTACTAGCTCCGCTATCGATTAATAATTTCATGCCGTGTTCGGGAAGTATTACATATGAGAGTTCACTACCATTATTATTGTTTAAAAATATTAATTCGGGTCTTACGTTCGACCGTTGACCTGGCTGGCTACGATAAAATCCGCGTCAGCGTCTGTTGGTTCGTTAAAGTAATAAGTATCAGATTGAGTCTGGTGAGTCTCATGTTTCATCGGGTGTTCGGTTCCCGGGCAGTTACTCTGTGTTTTGTCTATGGTGTCTGAGGTGTAGAGTTCCTCAATGATAAAATTGGGTCGTTGGTTATTACTTTGTTGTAACGTATTTCGTGGACGTGGGTTATTTTGAAAATTAGGTCTATATGTGTTATTGGTTTGTCTGGTAGACATGCTCATGGGTGTAGGGTTAGGTAGGGGTTTATTCTGGTTGGGTCGAAAAACGTTGGTGGATGGCCTTTGTCCAAATTCTCTTGAATTGTTTGAGAATTGAGGTCTTTGGCTGAAAGGGGGTGGTGAATACGTTTGTCCAAAATTGGGTCTGTTAAAATTTGGTTTTTGAAATTGAGTATTATGATTGTTATAATTACTGTGCGAATGGGATTGGAATCTAGGTGAGGGCGAAAATGGTTTAGTTGGGGGTTTTGGTCTAGTACTCGATTTCAGATAGTGAATATTATCTTCTTCAGTTACGAACTGAAGAGCTTCGGGCAGGTCCCTTGGACGCATGTATCTGATAGTGGTGCCTAAAGGTTCCTTTAATCCCGATAGGAAAGTTTTTAATGCTAACTCGTTGTATAGATTTCTTTTTAGATTTCTTCCTTGTTCTGTGTTTTCGTGAATATTAATGTAGGAACAAAGTAAATTTAGAATATGTAAGACATTGTCATAGAATTGACTTGGACTTTCGTTTTGCTGTTGTCTCAGCATAACCAAATCTCTGTTGAGACAAACCTCATCCCTCTGGTCCGCGAAATGTCTACTTAGGGTGGCTTTTAATTCCTCCCAAGTAGTCACATTCTGCGTTCCTAGGATTAGTTTGGCATTACCTTTTAATTTTCCTATTATACAGTTTAATAAATATACGTTTCTAAAATGGTTAGGTTGTTGCACATCATAAAAGGTATCAATTACTGATTGACACACGCTTAAATATCTACCCAAATCGTTTGGATTGCCATCGAACTCAGGAATGCAATTCAAATATTCTGGTCTAAATTCTGCCATTTTATTCTTATTATTATTTTGATTACTATTATTAATTTTATTACTGTTACTATCCCTAAACACTCCCGATTTTTGTGAAGTGGAGTCAGTAGAAGGTTTTAATCGAAGGGCAGCTAATCTATTTAATAATTCCTCGTCTTCGCTCATAAAATATTAATCAGTTGCACTTACCCCAATAAAATTATGAACTTCAGATTCATACTCTAGAACAGGTGGTGCTTCTCTTGATCCTCTTTTCTTGGTTGTGGTGGTTCTTTTCGTCGTGGTTATTTCGTCCCGTAAATTCAGTACAAGCCCAAAACGAATCCGTACGACTGCGCCAGTTAACTTCGCGACCTCGCGGTGAGCGTTTTAAAAAAAAACTATTTTTACTAACACTAATTTATTTAACAGAAAATTACTACAAAACTACCCTTAACACGAACTTCACGTACATAACTTCGAACTGCTACCGAACTCAACTACTGACTAACTGCTAAAGATTAAAATCCCTATTTAAATTGGAATAAATGTTGGCTCAGCACTAAAGTCTCTGGGTATGCGTTTAGTCACAATGTAACTAACGTGCCAAAATGATAAAATGGGCAGAAACGAGCGAAATCGGTCAGGAACGATAGATTCATCACGGAATTTGCTCAAATCGTCTGATTTTGACGAATTTCGGCCAAATCTGTCTATTTTGGATTCAAATTGAACCAAATTGATGAATACGTGCCAAAATGATAAAATAGGCAGAAACGAGCGAAATCGGTCATGAACGATAGTTTCATCACGGAATTTGCTCAAATCGTCCGATTTTGACGAATTTCGGCCAAATCTGTCTATTTTGGCTTCAAATTGAACCAAATTGAAGAAAACGTGCCAAAATGATAAAATAGGCAGAAACGAGTGAAATTGGTCAGGAACGATAGTTTCATCACGGGATTTGCTCAAACCGTCCGATTTGGGTTGATTTTGGCCAAATCTGTATATTTTGGCCTCAAATTGAACCAAATTGATGAAAACGTGCCAAAATGATAAAATAGGCAGAAACGAATGAAATCGGTCATGAACGATTGTTTCATCACGGGATTTGCTCAAATCGTCCGATTTGGGTTGATTTAGGCCAAATCTGTATATTTTGGCCTCAAATTGAACCAAATTGATGAAAACGTGCCAAAATGATAAAATAGGCAAAAACGAGCGAAATCGGTAAGGAACGATAGTTTCATCACGGAATTTGCTCAAATGGTCCGATTTTGACGAATTTCGGCCAAATCATATAAAATTGGATTCAAAATAAACAAAATTGAAGAAAACGTGCCAAAATGATAAAATGGGCAGAAACGAGCGAAATCGGTCAGGAACGATAGTTTCATCACGGGATTTGTTCAAATCGTCCGATTTTGACGAATTTCGGCCAAATCATGAAAAATTGGATTCAAAATAAACCAATTTGAAGAAAACGTGCCAAAATGATAAAATAGGCAGAAATGAGTGAAATCGGTCAGGAACGATAGTTTCATCACGGGATTTGTCCAAATCGTCCGATTTTGACGAATTTCGGCCAAATCTGTCTATTTTGGCTTCAAATTGAACCAAATAGTTGAAAACGTACCAAAATGATAAAATAGGCAGAAACGAGTGAAATCGGTCATGAACGATTGTTTCATCACGGGATTTGCTCAAATCGTCCGATTTGGGTTGATTTTGGCCAAATCTGTATATTTTGGCCTCAAATTGAACCAAATTGATGAAAACGTGCCAAAATGATAAAATAGGCAGAAACGAGTGAAATCGGTCATGAACGATTGTTTCATCACGGGATTTGCTCAAATCGTCCGATTTTGACGAATTTCGGCCAAATCTGTCTATTTTGGCTTCAAATTGAACCAAATTGATGAAAACGTGCCAAAATGATAAAATAGGCAAAAACGAGTGAAATCGGTCATGAACGATAGTTTCATCACGGAATTTGCTCAAATCGTCCGATTTTGACGAATTTCGGCCAAATCTGTCTATTTTGGCTTCAAATTGAACCAAATTGATGAAAACGTGCCAAAATGATAAAATAGGCAGAAATGAGTGAAATCGGTCAGGAACGATAGTTTCATCACGGGATTTGTTCAAATCGTCCGATTTTGACGAATTTCGGCCAAATCATGTAAAATTGGATTCAAAATAAACCAAATTGAAGAAAACGTGCCAAAATGATAAAATAAGCAGAAACGAGTGAAATCGGTCATGAACGATAGTTTCATCACGGAATTTGCTCAAATCGTCCGATTTTGACGAATTTCGGCCAAATATGTCTATTTTGGCTTCAAATTGAACCAAATTGATGAAAACGTGCCAAAATGATAAAATAGGCAAAAACGAGTGAAATCGGTCATGAACGATAGTTTCATCACGGAATTTGCTCAAATCGTCCGATTTTGACGAATTTCGGCCAAATCTGTCTATTTTGGCTTCAAATTGAACCAAATTGAAGAAAACGTTCCAAAATGATAAAATAAGCAGAAACGAGTGAAATCGGGCAGGAACGATAGATTCATCACGGAATTTGCTCAAATCGTCTGATTTTGACGAAGTTCGGCCAAATCTGTCTATTTTGGATTCAAATTGAACCAAATTGATGAATACGTGCCAAAATGATAAAATGGGCAGAAACGAGCGAAATCGGTCAGGAACGATCGTTTCATCTCTGAATTTGCTCAAATCGACCGATTTGGCTTATTTCGGCCAAATCTGTCTATTTTGGATTCAAATTGCACCAAATTGATGAAAACGTGCCAAAATGACTAAAACAGGCAGAAACGAGTGAAATCGGTCAGAAACGATCGTTTCATCTCTGAATTTGCTCAAATCGACTGATTTGGCTTATTTCGGCCAAATCTGTCTATTTTGGATTCAAATTGCACTAAATTGATGAAAACGTGCCAAAATGACTAAAACAGGCAGAAACTAGAGTTATATCATGGAAATATCTAGACCAAGCCGAAGCCTGCTGCGACATTACTATATTGCTGACACGACAAGAAATTACAATAAATAGATTAAGCAGCCATTAGTCAGGATTCATTATTGTTTCAGTATTCATTCATGATTCATTAGAAGCTCGTTCCTTAAATTGTCAAGTAGTCTTTAAGTTGATTTTAATAAATTTGAAAAATAAGTTTTTAGTGTTTGTGTGTGTTTTTTAAAAAAAGCTGTTTCGGTTCCACGAAACATAACTGGCGCAGTCGACATAGGATCACTTTTGGGCTCGTTATCGAATCGACGATATCGAACTAACCTCGAGTGATTGAAACCTACAAGCAAGAAGAATAGAAGAAGAAGTTATAGAGCACAGTATCGACCAAGTGAGGACCAGCGTCTTTGGAAGGACCACAATCGCCGACCGAAATGCCCGTCTTCGTGAACAGAAGCATCGTTATACTGTGGTAAGTGCAATTGACGTATAATTTTTGTTTTTATCTTAATGACGGATGTTGACGAACTATTGGGTCAATTAGAAACCCTTCGTTTAACGCCTTCAACAGACTTGATTTCTCATAGTTCAAAAATTTTAAATAAGTTTCCCTTTAATAACACTAAAACTACAATGGCTGAATTTAAAACGGAATATCTCAGATGCATTCCTGAGTTTGACGGAAGTCCTAACGATCTTAGCAGGTATCTGAGTGTGTGTCAATCTCTTATTGATTCTTTTTATATTGTGCAACAGCCAGAGCATTTTCAAAATATATATTTAATAAATAGTATTATAGGAAAACTGACAGGGAACGCAAAATTAGTATTAGGAACGCAAAATGTTAAAACATGGGACGAGCTGAAACACATATTGAATCGACATTTCGCGGATCAAAGGGATGAAGCATGTCTAAATCGAGATTTGGTTATGCTTCGACAACAAGTTAATGAAAGCCCTAATAATTTTTATGACCGTATTTTACACATTCTGAATTTACTATGTTCGTATGTTAATGTCCATGAGAATAGCGATAATGCGAGAATTCTAAAAAGAAATTTATATAATGACCTAGCACTTAAAACGTTTTTATCAGGTCTTAAAGAACCATTAGGTACTACCATACGCTGCATGCGTCCGAAAGATCTTCCCGAGGCATTACAATTTGTATTAGAGGAAAATAACATTCATTATTTCCAAACAAATGTTAGAACTCCTAGCATGACGCAATCAAATAGAAGAAATACAAGTTCGTTTAATAATCGGTATATAAATTCACGTCAAAATAAGTTTAATTCAAGCCCTTCTTTTAATTCGTTCAGACAATTTCAACCACCATTTGGATCTAACAATTATTCACCACAAAATTTCCAATCAAACAATTTTTCGTCACAAAATTTTCAAACAAATTCCCAACCGTTTTGGCATAAACCAACAACCAATGTTTTTAGGCCAAATCAGAACAAACCATTACCCAACCCGACTCCAATGAGCGTGTCGACGAGACAAACAACGAGACTGAATAGGCCATATTTTAACAAAAATATTAATAACAGAAACAATTTTCAAAATTCAAATCGTTTCAGACAGAATAGCAATCAATCGCCGAATTTTATATCAGAAGAATTGTATAATATAAATAACGCAGGTGAAACGTTTGATTACGTTGCTAATACGGAAAATTATGCAGCAGTAAACCCATCAGTGCAAGAATACCATAAACAACCTTGGAAAAATACGTCGCAGCCAAACGTTTATTATGAAAATGATGAGTCAGCAGAATACCAAGTAAATAACTCGAAACAAAATTTTCCTCGAACCGGCCAAGTAAACAGCGACATATGACACCAGAAATTATTTCGCTGAATAATAATAACGCAAGCGAACTTTCCTATGTAATTTTCCCTGAACATAATTTAAAAATTCTGATAGATAGTGGATCGACAAAATCTTTCATAAATCCGGACATAGCTAATAAATTTTTTCCAAATCAAATTAAGTCGGACCCATTCGTAGTTTCGACGGTTTTTCAACAATCTGCTCATCAATTTAGTGCTGAAATTCCTGCTTCAAAATTATTTAAATTACCAAAACCAATTTCTATGAAATTTTATTTATTTAAGTTCCACAATACATTTGACGGATTAATCGGTATAGATAATTTAAGAAAACTACAGACTAAATTAGATTACGAGAAGGGATGTTTAATCACACCTTATACAAGTATTCAGTTAAAATATCATAAAATAAAAACGCAAATAAATAACGTTATTGTAGAACCACGAAGTGAACAGGTAATCAAAATTCGGACAAGTATCCAGCAGGGAGATATAATAATACCCTATCAGAAATTACACAACTGTGAAATCCCAAACTGTATATCTAAAGCAAATCAGGGATACGCTATAACGACAGTAATTAATAATACTTGTGAACCTATAACGCTAGATATTTCTGAACCTTTTGACGTAGAAAAGTATGAAGAGTGTCGAGATGAATCTTTAATTGATTTAAACCATATGGAAACTGATTTTAAACAATCTGTAGAATTTGACCCTTCTCAAATTAGAACGGATCACCTCAACCCAGAGGAAAAAACTAAAATTTTAAAGTTATGTAAGGAATATGCTGACATATTTTATCACGAGAATATGCCACTCACATTCACTAGTAAGATTAAGCATTCAATTAGAACATTCGATGAATTACCAGTTTATGCTAAGTCATATAGGTACCCGTTTGTGCACAAAAAAGAAGTGGAAAATCAAATAAACAAAATGCTAAGTCAAAATATTATCCGACCCAGTAATTCGCCTTGGTCTGCACCAATTTGGGTGGTGCCAAAAAAAAAGGATGCTTCCGGAAAACAAAAATGGCGTGTATGCGTGGATTATCGAAAATTAAATGAGAAAACTATCGACGATAAGTACCCACTTCCCAACATAACAGATTTATTAGATAAGCTTGACAAATGCCAGTATTTTAGCACATTAGATTTAGCGAGCGGATTCCACCAAATTGAGATGGAGGAAGCCGATGTGCAATAAACAGCATTTAATACTGAACAGGGTCATTTCGAATATACACGCATGCCATTCGGATTAAAGAATGCTCCGGCAACGTTTCAAAGGGCCATGGACAATATTTTAAGAGGAATTCAGAACGAAAAATGTTTAGTTTATTTAGACGACATAATAATTTTTTCCACGTCTTTACAAGAGCACCTAGAAAGACTTAGATCCGTGTTTAACAGACTTAGAGAATCTAATTTTAAAATACAGATGGATAAAAGTGAGTTTCTTAGAAGAGAAGTAGCTTATCTGGGACATATTATTACACCAGACGGGGTAAAACCAAACCCAGACAAAATTTTAGCAATAAAAAATTATCCAATACCTACAACCACGAAGCAAATAAAAGGATTTTTAGGGTTATTAGGATATTATAGGAAGTTCATCAATAATTTTGCTAAGTTAACTAAACCGTTAACGAGATGTTTGAAAAAGAATGTTAAAATAGAACACAATCGGGAATTTATAGAATGCTTTGAAACGTGCAAGACGTTATTGATGAACGAACCGATACTCCAATATCCAGACATGTCGAAATCTTTTAATTTAACTTGTGATGCTAGCAATGTAGCCTTAGGAGCCGTGTTATCACAGGGACCAATCGGTCAAGACCTCCCTGTAGCTTATGCATCACGAACGCTTAACGAATCTGAACAGAAATACTCCACCATTGAAAAGGAATGTCTTTGCCTTGTATGGGCTACCAAATATTTTAGGCCCTATCTTTACGGAAAACAATTCAATATCGTTACAGATCATAAACCTTTGCAATGGTTGTTTAATTTAAAAGATCCCTCGTCTAAACTTTTGCGATGGCGAATTAAGCTAGAAGAATTCGACTACAAAATTATTTACAAAAAGGGTAGACTAAACACGAATGCTGACGCCTTAAGTCGTATAGAACTGCACACTAAAGAAACGGATGGATTTACAGAATTAGTGGAATACATAAACAAATTTAATGAAAACATGGGAAATGCAAGCACTAGCAGTAATGCAAATGACGCGCAGAATAAACTAGAAAATGACGACATAGATCGTGCTTCAATGATAGTACAACCGGACGTAGATCAACAAACAATAAAGGAACCTGAGACTGAAATAGGAGCTGTTGATGAAAATGAAACCGTACACACTAACGACGAACAAAATCCTATCGTCGGTATGCCAATTGCTGAGACGGCAGTAAATTATGGTGCCAACCAGGTCATAGTCTCAAGGGTATATCATTCTCCGGCAAAATTAAAGAAATTAGAATTATTCAATAAAAAGAGAAGATTTATATTACAACTATCGGATGATAATATGGAACACGATTTAATGAAATTTATTATAGAAAACGTCATCCCAGATAAATTGTATTCGGTGTATTTTGAGGATGCAAATTTATACCCCCCGTTTTGTGAAATTATTAGGAAAAATTTTAAATGGCCTTCATTGAAATTCAAACGGTGCACAATCAAACTAGTTGATGTTACAGAAAGAGATGAAATACAAGAAGTTATACAGGCCTATCACGAAGGAAAAACAAATCACAGAGGTATTGAGGAAACAGAAAAAAGAATAAAAAATAAATACTACTGGACCAATATCAAGGAATCTATTCAGACATATATTGACCAATGTGAAATATGTCAAAGAAGCAAGTACGCAAGGCACCCAATAAGAATGGAAATGAACATTACTCCTACAGCCACCAGCCCCTTTGAAATAATACATTTAGACACATATACTCTAGACAAAATTAAGTTTTTAACAATTATTGATAGTTTTTCAAAATACGCACAAGCCTATCCATTAAATACGTTAGCAGCAACAGAAATTGCGGATAATTTAATATTCTTTTTCTCCCATCATGGAATTCCGAAAAAGATAATAACAGATAATGGTACCGAGTTCAAGAATACGGTTATCACAGAATTATTAAATTTGCATAAGATAGAAGTTCACTTTTGCTCCCCAAATCATCCACAATCGAATGGACCAATCGAAAGGTTGCATTCTACCCTTACAGAACACATACGTTTATTAAATAACCAAGGGCAATCGGAAATGCCCATCAGTCAAAAAATGAAATATGCAATTTTGACCTACAACCACTCAATTCATTCTGCAACAAAATTTAAACCGATTGACGTTGTTAATGGACATCTCGAATGCGAAGACCCTTTCAATATTGATCTGAATCAAACTCTAATGTCCAACTATGTAGCAGAACATAAAGACAAAGCAAAAATTTTATACGGAAAAATAAACGAATCGCTAATAGGTAATAAAGAAAAGGTGATAAAGAAACTTAATGAAGATAGGGACAAACCAGATATATTCGAATCACAAGAAAAGGTTTATGTAAAAAATCCCACAAGACAAAAATTAGGAGATAGTTTTAAACCCCCCATACAGATTAAAAAGATCGACACTAATAGGAAAACGGTAGTAGATATAAATCAGAAGAAGATCCATATGGATAATATAAAGAGACCGTTTAGAAATAGATACAGCTTTGATTCTGTAAAATAATTTTAGATTTATATATATATTAATACCCTTCAAAACGAAGAATTTCAAATTATTTAGTATGCTAATTAGTTAATATTATATTTCAGCTTTCTTGTCGGAATACTTGAGGCACAAGTTCAAGAAACCATCGAAATTACAGAGGTTAAAGATAATCCCGGTATCATGCCCCTCAAAATAGGGAATGCCAGAATAATTGAATATGAACATACCATGTTACATTATCATGACCTGAATCCAATTATACATCAAATAAACATTTTACAAACAAAGACGACCAACATTACAATAACATTAAATCAAACTAAGCATCTGAAACCTTATCTTGACGAATTTGGAAATTTTCTGGAGATGTTAAAATTTGCTAAAGAAAGAACGGAAGAAAGGTTTGAAAGAATTGTACCTCATTCACGGAGATTAAAAAGAGGAATAATGAATGGTATAGGTACTGTCTTTAAAGTGATTACGGGAAATCTTGATGCATCCGATGGAGATAGATACGATCAACTTATCAGTAACCTTGAAGAAAATCAAAGAAAATTGCAAACAAGAATTTTAAACCAAAGGTCATTATCAATAACCGTAATAGAAAGATTTAATCAGACATTGAAACAATTATTTCAAAATGATAAATTAATTGAAGATAAGATAAACAAAATTTTACCATATGTAAAAGACGTTATAGATGATAGAAATTGTGTATTTCTGAAAGAACTAATTGGTGAAATAATAAACATGTATGAAATAATCGCTTCAATACTGCAGGATATAGAAAACTCGCTAGTATTCGCTAAGCTCAAAACGATACATCCTAGTGTAATAAAACCAAAAGATCTTTATACAGAATTAATAAACCTGCAAAGTCAATTAGGATCAAATCAATTACCACTTGCTGTAACTTTTGAAAATATTCCTTTATTTGAAAAAATGATCGATTTAGAATGTTTCATTTTGAATAACAAAATTATATATATTTTACACATTCCCATAGTTAACAACCAGGATTTTAAATATTTTCATCTGTATGCCATTCCAATTTATATAAAAGGTCTGTTTAAGGTTGTTGTACCGCAAAATAAATTCTTGTTAATTAGTCAATTGCACTACGCGTATTACGAAAAGAGATGCCAACACATAATACCAGAACTCTACTTGTGTGCTAAAGAAAGCCCTATAGAAATTCAGGAAAATGCCCCATGTGAAGTCAAGCTGCTTAGTACAAATACAGCCCCGACGACTTGTAAGCAAACTCATGCCGAGATAGCAAACGTAGTCATCGACCGACTAGGATCAACCAACAAATGGATTTTGGTGTGTCCTAAGAAGAAATCTGTACAAATGCTTTGCCCAGGACGACAAAGTGAAACAAGGAACTTAGTGGGGACATTTTTGTGCCAAATACCTTTAGGTTGTCAAGTAACTGTTGGTGAAAAACTTGTACGTAACGAACTGATAACCTCAAAGACATATTCGCAGCCCATATTATTTCCAGACTTAAATAACAATCATAAAATTGAACAAATGTTAAATTTAAGTGTACACCTTCCCGAGCTAAAACTAGATAAACTTCACGAACTAAAAAGTGAAATTTTCCAGATGAAAGAAGAACCACTTCTGACGTTTGATGAAATCTCTGCCTCTCCGAGCATATGGACCATAATTATGTATCTAATACTAACAAGTTGTTGTCTAGCCGCATTTTGGAAAAAATGCATACAACCAAGAGTCCAAAAGGAAAAGCAGGCCCAACAAAGGAGAACATCAACAGAAGCTATTCAATTTCCTCGCTTACCCTAGAAGTTGAAACTCAAGGAGGGAGGAGTTATATCATGGAAATATCTAGACAAAGCCGAAGCCTGCTGCGACATTACTATATTGCTGACACGACAAGAAATTACAATAAATAGTTTAAGCAGCCATTAGTCAGGATTCATTATTGTTTCAGTATTCACTCATGATTCATTAGAAGCTCGTTCCTTAAATTGTCAAGTAGTCTTTAAGTTGATTTTAATAAATTTGAAAAATAAGTTTTTTAGTGTTTGTGTGTGTTTTTTAAAAAAGCTGCTTCGGTTCCACGAAACATAACTCGCTCGTTTCTGCCCGTTTTAGTCATTTTGGCATGTTTTTATCAATTTGGTGCAATTTCAAGCCAAAATAGACAGATTTGGCCGAAATAAGCCAAATCGGCAGATTTGAGCAAATTCCTTGATGAAACGATCGTTTCTGACCGATTTCGCTCGTTTCTGCCTGTTTTAGTCATTTTGGCACGTTTTCATCCATTTGGTTCTGTTTCCATCCAAAATAGACAGATTTGGCCGAAATAAGCCAAATCGGCAGATTTGAGCAAATTCCTTGATGAAACGATCGTTTCTGACCGATTTCGCTCGTTTCTGCCTGTTTTAGTCATTTTGGCATGTTTTTATCAATTTGGTGCAATTTGAAGCCAAAATAGACAGATTTGGCCGAAATAAGCCAAATCGGCAGATTTGAGCAAATTCCTTGATGAAACGATCGTTTCTGACCGATTTCGCTCGTTTCTGCCTGTTTTAGTCATTTTGGAACGTTTTCATCAATTTGGTGCAATTTGAAGCCAAAATAGACAGTTTTGGCCGAAATAAGCCAAATCGGTCGATTTGAGCAAATTCAGAGATGAAACAATCGTTTCTGACCGATTTCGCTCGTTTCTGCCTGTTTTAGTCATTTTGGCACGTTTTCATCAATTTGGTGCAATTTGAAGCCAAAATAGACAGTTTTGGCCGAAATAAGCCAAATCGGTCGATTTGAGCAAATTCAGAGATGAAACGATCGTTTCTGACCGATTTCGCTCGTTTCTGCCTGTTTTAGTCATTTTGGCACGTTTTCATCAATTTGGTGCAATTTGAAGCCAAAATAGACAGATTTGGCCGAAATAAGCCAAATCGGTCGATTTGAGCAAATTCAGAGATGAAACGATCGTTTCTGACCGATTTCGCTCGTTTCTGCCTGTTTTAGTCATTTTGGCACGTTTTCATCAATTTGGTGCAATTTGAAGCCAAAATAGACATATTTGGCCGAAATAAGCCAAATCGGTCGATTTGAGCAAATTCAGAGATGAAACGATCGTTTCTGACCGATTTCGCTCGTTTCTGCCTGTTTTAGTCATTTTGGCACGTTTTCATCAATTTGGTGCAATTTGAAGCCAAAATAGACAGATTTGGCCGAAATAAGCCAAATCGGTCGATTTGAGCAAATTCCTTGATGAAACGATCGTTTCTGACCGATTTCGCTCGTTTCTGCCTGTTTTAGTCATTTTGGCACGTTTTCATCAATTTGGTGCAATTTGAAGCCAAAATAGACAGATTTGGCCGAAATAAGCCAAATCGGTCGATTTGAGCAAATTCCTTGATGAAACGATCGTTTCTGACCGATTTCGCTCGTTTCTGCCTGTTTTAGTCATTTTGGCATGTTTTTATCAATTTGGTGCAATTTGAAGCCAAAATAGACAGATTTGGCCGAAATAAGCCAAATCGGCAGATTTGAGCAAATTCCTTGATGAGACGATCGTTTCTGACCGATTTCGCTCGTTTCTGCCTGTTTTAGTCATTTTGGCACGTTTTCATCCATTTGGTTCTGTTTCCATCCAAAATAGACAGATTTGGCCGAAATAAACCAAATCGGCAGATTTGAGCAAATTCCTTGATGAAACGATCGTTTCTGACCGATTTCGCTCGTTTCTGCCTGTTTTAGTCATTTTGGCATGTTTTTATCAATTTGGTGCAATTTGAAGCCAAAATAGACAGATTTGGCCGAAATAAGCCAAATCGGCAGATTTGAGCAAATTCCTTGATGAAACGATCGTTTCTGACCGATTTCGCTCGTTTCTGCCTGTTTTAGTCATTTTGGCATGTTTTTATCAATTTGGTGCAATTTGAAGCCAAAATAGACAGATTTGGCCGAAATAAGCCAAATCGGTCGATTTGAACAAAGTCCTTGATGAAACGATCGTTTCTGACCGATTTCGCTCGTTTCTGTCTGTTTCAATCATTTTGGCACGTTTTCATCAATTTGGTGCAATTTGCAGACAAAATAGACAGATTTGGCCGAAATAAGCCAAATCGGTCGATTTGAGCAAATTCCTTGATGAAACGATCGTTTCTGACCGATTTCGCTCGTTTCTGCCTGTTTTAGTCATTTTGGCACGTTTTCATTCATTTGGTTCTGTTTCCATCCAAAATTGACAGATTTGGCCGAAATAAGCCAAATCGGTCGATTTGAGCAAATTCCTTGATGAAACGATCGTTTCTGACCGATTTCGCTCGTTTCTGTCTGTTTTAGTCATTTTGGCATGTTTTTATCAATTTGGTGCAATTTGAAGCCAAAATAGACAGATTTGGCCGAAATAAGCCAAATCGGCAGATTTGAGCAAATTCAGAGATGAAACGATCGTTTCTGACCGATTTCGCTCGTTTCTGCCTGTTTTAGTCATTTTGGCACGTTTTCATCAATTTGGTGCAATTTGAAGCCAAAATAGACAGATTTGGCCGAAATAAGCCTAATCGGTCGATTTGAGCAAATTCAGAGATGAAACGATCGTTTCTGACCGATTTCGCTCGTTTCTGTCTGTTTTAGTCATTTTGGCATGTTTTTATCAATTTGGTGCAATTTGAAGCCAAAATAGACAGATTTGGCCGAAATAAGCCAAATCGGCAGATTTGAGCAAATTCCTTGATGAAACGATCGTTTCTGACCGATTTCGCTCGTTTCTGCCTGTTTTAGACATTTTTGCACGTTTTCATCCATTTGGTTCTGTTTCCATCCAAAATTGACAGATTTGGCCGAAATAAGCCAAATCGGTCGATTTGAGCAAATTCAGAGATGAAACGATCGTTTCTGACCGATTTCGCTCGTTTCTGCCTGTTTTAGTCATTTTGGCATGTTTTTATCAATTTGGTGCAATTTGAAGCCAAAATAGACAGATTTGGCCGAAATAAGCCAAATCGGCAGATTTGAGCAAATTCCTTGATGAAACGATCGTTTCTGACCGATTTCGCTCGTTTCTGCCTGTTTTAGTCATTTTGGCACGTTTTCATCAATTTGGTGCAATTTGAAGCCAAAATAGACAGATTTGGCCGAAATAAGCCAAATCGGCCGATTTGAGCAAATTGCTTGATGAAACGATCGTTTCTGACCGTTTTCGCTCGTTTCTGCCTGTTTTAGACATTTTTGCACGTTTTCATCCATTTGGTTCTGTTTCCATCCAAAATTGACAGATTTGGCCGAAATAAGCCAAATCGGTCGATTTGAGCAAATTCAGAGATGAAACGATGGTTTCTGACCGATTTCGCTCGTTTCTGCCTGTTTTAGTCATTTTGGCACGTTTTCATCAATTTGGTGCAATTTGAAGCCAAAATAGACAGTTTTGGCCGAAATAAGCCAAATCGGTCGATTTGAGCAAATTCAGAGATGAAACGATCGTTTCTGACCGATTTCGCTCGTTTCTGCCTGTTTTAGTCATTTTGGCACGTTTTCATCAATTTGGTGCAATTTGAAGCCAAAATAGACAGATTTGGCCGAAATAAGCCTAATCGGTCGATTTGAGCAAATTCAGAGATGAAACGATCGTTTCTGACCGATTTCGCTCGTTTCTGCCTGTTTTAGTCATTTTGGCACGTTTTCATCAATTTGGTGCAATTTGAAGCCAAAATAGACAGATTTGGCCGAAATAAGCCTAATTGGTCGATTTGAGCAAATTCAGAGAAGAAACGATCGTTTCTGACCGATTTCGCTCGTTTCTGCCTGTTTTAGTCATTTTGGAACGTTTTCATCAATTTGGTGCAATTTGAAGCCAAAATAGACAGTTTTGGCCGAAATAAGCCAAATCGGTCGATTTGAGCAAATTCAGAGATGAAACGATCGTTTCTGACCGATTTCGCTCGTTTCTGCCTGTTTTAGTCATTTTGGCACGTTTTCATCAATTTGGTGCAATTTGAAGCCAAAATAGACAGATTTGGCCGAAATAAGCCTAATCGGTCGATTTGAGCAAATTCAGAGATGAAACGATCGTTTCTGACCGATTTCGCTCGTTTCTGCCTGTTTTAGTCATTTTGGAACGTTTTCATCAATTTGGTGCAATTTGAAGCCAAAATAGACAGTTTTGGCCGAAATAAGCCAAATCGGTCGATTTGAGCAAATTCAGAGATGAAACGATCGTTTCTGACCGATTTCGCTCGTTTCTGCCTGTTTTAGTCATTTTGGCACGTTTTCATCAATTTGGTGCAATTTGAAGCCAAAATAGACAGATTTGGCCGAAATAAGCCTAATCGGTCGATTTGAGCAAATTCAGAGATGAAACGATCGTTTCTGACCGATTTCGCTTGTTTCTGCCTGTTTTAGTCATTTTGGAACGTTTTCATCAATTTGGTGCAATTTGAAGCCAAAATAGACAGTTTTGGCCGAAATAAGCCAAATCGGTCGATTTGAGCAAATTCAGATATGAAACGATCGTTTCTGACCGATTTCGCTCGTTTCTGCCTGTTTTAGTCATTTTGGCACGTTTTCATCAATTTGGTGCAATTTGAAGCCAAAATAGACAGTTTTGGCCGAAATAAGCCAAATCGGTCGATTTGAGCAAATTCAGAGATGAAACGATCGTTTCTGACCGATTTCGCTCGTTTCTGCCTGTTTTAGTCATTTTGGAACGTTTTCATCAATTTGGTGCAATTTGAAGCCAAAATACACAGTTTTGGCCGAAATAAGCCAAATCGGTCGATTTGAGCAAATTCAGAGATGAAACGATCGTTTCTGACCGATTTCGCTCGTTTCTGCCTGTTTTAGTCATTTTGGCACGTTTTCATCAATTTGGTGCAATTTGAAGCCAAAATAGACAGTTTTGGCCGAAATAAGCCAAATCGGTCGATTTGAGCAAATTCAGAGATGAAACGATCGTTTCTGACCGATTTCGCTCGTTTCTGCCTGTTTTAGTCATTTTGGCACGTTTTCATCAATTTGGTGCAATTTGAAGCCAAAATAGACAGATTTGGCCGAAATAAGCCTAATCGGTCGATTTGAGCAAATTCAGAGATGAAACGATCGTTTCTGACCGATTTCGCTCGTTTCTGCCTGTTTTAGTCATTTTGGCACGTTTTCATCAATTTGGTGCAATTTGAAGCCAAAATAGACAGATTTGGCCGAAATAAGCCTAATTGGTCGATTTGAGCAAATTCAGAGAAGAAACGATCGTTTCTGACCGATTTCGCTCGTTTCTGCCTGTTTTAGTCATTTTGGAACGTTTTCATCAATTTGGTGCAATTTGAAGCCAAAATAGACAGTTTTGGCCGAAATAAGCCAAATCGGTCGATTTGAGCAAATTCAGAGATGAAACGATCGTTTCTGACCGATTTCGCTCGTTTCTGCCTGTTTTAGTCATTTTGGCACGTTTTCATCAATTTGGTGCAATTTGAAGCCAAAATAGACAGATTTGGCCGAAATAAGCCTAATCGGTCGATTTGAGCAAATTCAGAGATGAAACGATCGTTTCTGACCGATTTCGCTCGTTTCTGCCTGTTTTAGTCATTTTGGCACGTTTTCATCAATTTGGTGCAATTTGAAGCCAAAATAGACAGATTTGGCCGAAATAAGCCTAATTGGTCGATTTGAGCAAATTCAGAGAAGAAACGATCGTTTCTGACCGATTTCGCTCGTTTCTGCCTGTTTTAGTCATTTTGGAACGTTTTCATCAATTTGGTGCA